>NC_046161.1:102516777-102816777 GCF_011064425.1 Rattus rattus
CCAGCATCATGATCAAATATGATTTTGAAACTAGATCTTGCTTTTCTGGTGTGTTTGGATATTCCATGTTCGTTTTGATGGGAGAATTGGGCTCCGATGGTGCCATGTAGTCTTGGTTTCTGTTGCTTGGGTTCCTGCGCTTGCCTCTCGCCATCAGATTATCTCTAGTGTTACTTTGTTCTGCTATTTCTGACAGTGGGTAGACTGTCCTATAAGCCTGTGTGTCAGGAGTGCTGTAGACCTGTTTTCCTGTTTTCTTTCAGCCAGTTATGGGGACTGAGTGTTCTGCTTTCGTGCGTGTAGTTTTTCCCCTCTACAGGTCTTCAGCTGTTCTTGTGGGCCTGTCTTGAGTTCACCTGGGCAGGTCACTTGCATCAGAAAAAGTTGGTCCTGGTCCCAGGCTCAAGTTCGCTCATGGGTGCTGCCCACGGGCTCTCCGCGGTGGCAGCAACCAGGAAGGTCTGTGCCGCCCCTTCCGGGAGCCTCCGTGCACCAGGGTTCCAGATGGCCTCCGGTGTTTTCCTCTGGTGTCCGAGATGTGTGTGCAGAGAGCAGTCTCTTCTGGTTTCCCAGGCTTGTCTGCCTCTCTGAAGGTTTAGCTCTCCCTCCCACGGGATTTGGGTGCAGAGAACTGTTTATCCAGTCTGTTTCCTTCAGGTTCCGGCGGTGTCTCCTCAGCTCACTTTTGAAAGAGAGAAAACTTTCTGGTGTAGACAACCACAAGAAATCATAAAAGAAAAAATCATAAATACTTTTAGCTTATATCTATTGGGGATTAACGAGACTTTCCATCCGCCGTCTTCAACAGCTTCATATAGCTGCTACCTTTGTTATTATTTTACCTATCGGGACACTTGGGCTGGGGTTATCTATCTCCCGGTGGAAGTGGGTGGCGTGATTGATTTGTAAGCAGAGCTATACGGTTGTGACTTTCTTCCTTCATCCTCCATTAGATGCCAGAAATACTTCTTTCTCTCCAGCCGTCTGCACCTTTAAGGAGCCCTGTGGGCATGTGGGTGGTAGCACGCACATCCGGGATCAGACAGTACCTGACATCACTGAGAGCCGCTAATGGGATGACCCTGCATCCCTGCATATTTTGCCCTTGTGACTGCATCCCTGTTGTGTGTGAGCTTCGGACAGCATCTCAGGAAACACACTCTGGCACTGGGTCTGCTTCTCGGTTACATAAGGCCAAAGTAGAGGGGACACTTGTATATTGCATCTAGATTCTGCCTTTAGCTGAAAACAGAGGCCTCCTACCCTCCTTCTGGATGTAACAGAAGGGTAGGGCTTATTGTGTTTCTTGGTGGTTTTACTGACCTATTCTTTTTCTTTTAGGGCTAAATGCTACAAAAGCAGAGTTTGCATTGTGTTTGCCAACCCTGCCTAAGAATGCAAACAAAACTCACGCTCACAGTCCCACATAAGTGATCTTGTCCCCAAAGGGGCACAGCATGTGTGAAAATGCCTTCCCAACAACAATTCTCCATAATTGTGCATGCAAGGGGTGTTTGTTCACAAGTGTATGCTTGTCTTTAATCACTGTTGATTACATGGCGGGTACTGTCCTACCCTCTCAAAATGAGAATTCTCCGTATACCAATGGCTTCCTTAATTGGATAGAGGTTCCCGTGGAGTAGAATTCTGTTCCATAGAATTGTCTAATTGGAGCTGGGGTAGAAACAGAGGAAGAAAAAAATGGTAGGGACACCAAGTTCTGAATAAATCAAAAGAAAAATCTAAGTGTGGGTTGTTGGACCCTGCTGTTCTCCCAAACACATCTGGTGAGAACAGAAGGAAACAGTGACCACTCCTCTCTCAATGGGGTGAGAGCTTTCGCAGCCTTAAACAGCATCTGGTGTTTCTTGAGTCTTGCTTGGTGAATGTAAATTTCAAAAGGGCCGAGCAGAGGCAAGAGAGGAACATGTGGATGGAATGGTCCCTAATAGCCCAGCTCCATCGTCCATGCTGGGGACAGAGGTGAGCAAGCCTTGTGAGTGACAGTCTGTGACTGTCTTAGCTAGGGATTCTATTGCTGTGATAAGACGCCATGACCCAAAGGCAACCTGAAGAGAAAAGCATTTGTTTCCATTTACAACTCTTAGGTCATAACTTATCACTGAGGGAAGACTGGCAGGAAGTGAAGGCAGGAAGCTGGAGGAAGGAACTGAGACGCCATGAAGGAGTGCTGCTTCATGGTTTGCTCAGTTGCTTTCTTATATACCCCTGGGACCACCTGCCCAGGAATGGCACAGCCCTCAGTGGGCTGGGCCCACCCTCATCAATCATTAATCAAGAAAATGCCCTATATATAGACTTTCCTAAAGGCAATCTGACAGAGGCATTTTCTCCACTGAAGGTCCCTCTTCTTAGATATGTCTAGATTTGTCTAGAAGAAACAACTTGACATAACCAGTCAGAAAAACTGACCTCTTGTCGACTTGAGACAAACATATCACTATTAAACCACAACCATTCCTTTCTTACTTATCCCCATAATCTTATGTTAACAACAATATCTCAATATGAAACACATTTCAACTTTTAAAAGTTCTAGTCTTTGGGTGGGCACCAAATCATGACACTATTACCATGATGCCATGTTGTGCTTACAGACAGGAGCATAGCATGGCTGTCCTCTGAGAGGTTCTACTCGCTGTTGACTGACATAGATGCAGATACTTACAGCCAACGGTTGACTGAGGTCAGGGACCCCTATGGAAGAGTTAGGGGAAGGACTGAAGGAGCCAAAGGGGATGGCAACACCGTAGGAAGACCAACAGCATCAACTAACCTGGACCCTTGGGAGTTCTAAGAGACTAAACCACCAACCAAGGAGCATTCATGGGCTTGTCTGTGGCCTTGGCACATATGCGGCAGAAGACAGTAGGAGAGGAGACACCTAACCTGTAGAGACTTGGTGCCCCAGGGAAGGGGATGCGGGGGTTGGGAAGTGAGGTGGGGGTGAGTGGGTAGGTGGGGGAGCAAAGGGGAGAGGGTTTGGGGTGAGGAACTCTTGGAGGGGGAAACATTTGGAAGGCAAAGAAATGGAAATAAAATAAATAATTCTAGTCTTTAAAAATGCAAACACTTACTGGGTTCAGTCTTTAAAATCCTCAGTCTCTCAACTGTATTTTCCTATAAAACCACAGACAAACAAATATAAATTAAATGCTTTCTTATTACCAGAGAATAAACAGGACACGGTTATATTCAAATCAAAGGAAAACCAAAACCTGATACTGTAAAGCTCCATGTCAGGCATCTGGGACTCATGCTTTTCTTAGCTCCAAAGGGCTTGGACCCCTCCAGGTCTCTGGCTGTGTTGTCCACAGCACACACAACTCGTCTCATAGGCTCAGCTGACTACAGCCTGCTGTCTATGGTGGTCCTCTGCCCATCCTGATATCTCTAATGTGCTGGGATCTTCACTGTAACTGGGCTGCACCTTCACCAATAGCTGTCTTCATGGCCTCTGACCCTGCCTCAGTGGACCAAGCCTCAACTTCACTCTATGACCCCACACAATCCTGGGGCTTCTAATGTAACTGAGCCTAGATGTTCACCAATGGCTTCTCCTGGGGCCAAGCCCCAGCTCTTCTTCATACCTTCAAACCCAGGAGCACTTGGGAGACTGCACACGTGAGCAGGTTCAGCTGCCAGCACAAGGTACAGACTTGGTCCTCGCTGGACCACAGCCTTTGTGTGCTGATCTGAGGAGACTTCCCAGAAGATCTGCCTCAGTGATGCTCTCTCTCTCTCTCTCTCTCTCTCTCTCTCTCTCTCTCCTTCCTTCCTTCCTTCCTTCCTTCCTTCCTTTCTGCCTTGCCTTTTAAAAATTGAAATGGCCTCTCCACGTAGCCCTGGCTACCCTGAAAGTCTTTATGTAGACCAGGCTGGCCTCAAACGCACAGAGATCTACCTGCCTCTGCCTCCCCAGTGCTGGGTTTAAAGTCATGTACCACTTCTGCTGGTCACTTCTTAATCCCAGTTGATTCCTCAGCCCCAGCTGTCTGGAACTATAGACTCTTGGTTTAAAATGTCACTCAAGTGGCTCTGGTAGAGTCTGTACATCTCCCTGAAACGTCACAAGCCAGGCCTCCACTGTCTGCACTGTTCTCCTCACCCCAGTCTTCCAAGCTCCCACAGAATAGCCCATTAAGTTCTGAGTACTCAATAGTTGGTGTGAAAGTGGATGCCTGTTCAGTTTATGGTTGTGTGTTTGTGGTTTGCTTTGGTACCATATAGGTAAATCCATTTCAGCCATTTGAACTTGGGCAGTAAAGGATCAATGTGTAGGAGATTAAGTCTTAGAGAAATAAGCCACTGAAGTAAACTATTATTACG
Source organism: Rattus rattus (assembly GCF_011064425.1). Taxonomy (NCBI): domain Eukaryota; kingdom Metazoa; phylum Chordata; class Mammalia; order Rodentia; family Muridae; genus Rattus; species Rattus rattus. The sequence continues at coordinate 102,521,128 of NC_046161.1, forward strand.
GGAGCTGCACACACAAAGAGACAAGCACTGGAGTAGAGGATCCTCCATCTTCCCTTCACCCAAGATGCAAGGCTCTGGTCCCGGTTCTCAGAGACAAGGGCTATGCGATCCTGTAGCCTAGGGTGTCTGGCAGCAGCAATCAATACTCAATACTGCTTGCTGTACGGCTTGCTGGTGTTTTCCTCTTGATCTGCTTCTCAGAATTGGGTGTTGAGGTTGGTTCCCAACTGAGAGCTTTTCCCAAGGGGCCTTTCAGGGTTTTAGAGGCCCTGGAAGAAGATTTGTCTGGCACTGGTGTCTGCAGAGTTTAGGCAGATGAACGTGAGGCCCAGCGAAGACAGCATTTCCAAGCGGACTGTGTGTTGTACACCGTAAAGGCCCACTCACATCCCTAGTGTCTGGCCAGTACACTGCCTTCCTAGTTCCTGTGAGTGCCACCAGCCTGTTTCATAACCACCATCTTTCTTGGGAAGTGATTCTGGGCTGAGGAAAGGCACCTGGCCTGCAGAACATTGGGGGCATGGGATAGCACCCCCAGATCTTAAAACAGGCACCTCTTGAGGGAGCAGCTTCATTACAGAATAAGGAGGCTCAGTTGTTCCTTTTATATTTGTCTGATGATCACTTTGAGTATCGTTAAATGAGAATCTCCTGCTGATAATTCTTGCTGTTCAGGGGACATTTCTTTCCCTGTATCGAGGACTTTCTGTCTTCCTGGGGACTTGGCTTTAGGCTGTGGCTCCAGGGTTAGCTCTGTTTTACCCTGACTTTTTAATCTGCAAGGACAATGCTAATTTAGCCCTGAGGTGCAAACTGGTGTTTCATAGGGACAAAACAAAGCACCATGATGATTTCTCTGTATCGTCCACACTCCTGGCCGGGTAGAAGCTCTAACTGTTGAACTACTTAATGTGCAATATACTTTGAATAAATGATTTTGTTTGGTTCAGAGCTTTTGAGTTCTGTAGGTTTCTGAGAGTCTTGCCTATAGGTCTTAAAGGGCACTTTTCCTTCTGTGTGTCTTTCCTGATGTATAAACTTCTTTCTGTTTCTGAGTTCTTGTCACCATCCCAGATCCACTGGGTCACTTGCTACTGACATATGCCTGCTCTAACACCTCTAACACCCTCTTGACGTTTACAACTGCTCTGTTATTAGATGAATTCACGTTATTTGGATTCCTATGGTATTAACATCACAAAACTGATTGATAGTTGTCATCGCCCATTCCTGCTCTGACTGCTTATGGCTGTGACCTCCATGGTACTGAGAAGATTAAAAGGATGATCCAGGTTCCCTGGGAAAAGAGGGCTATTGACTGAATGTTTTGAGTCCCCAAATTTATGCGCTGAAGTTCAATCCTCTTCAAGCCAACACTTAGACGTGGGACTTTGGGGTGTCTGTGTTTATATCACCAGAGTGGAGCCTTTCTGATGAGACGAATGGTTAGCAAGGAGCTGGACTCTCTGTCAGTGAAGAAGGAGCTGTGTACAAGCCAGCAAATGGCTCTCCCAGACACCAGATCTGCAGTTACCACACCCTGGATCCCACAGACTGTGGAGCTCAGTACCAAGTAGGGACTGTTCAGCTCACCATCTGAGGTACTTTTGCTAGAAAGTCCAAAATCACATAGGAAGGGGAACCCACAGTTCCAGATTTGTGTCTGGAAGAACAGGGGGATCATGGGACCAGGGGGAGGCTGACGACATCCCAGCCAGCTCTGTAGTCTAAGGATGCTGCCTGCAAGGGCCACATGGGCTACATGAGGAGGAGGAGGATCTCTCATGAGCATCGGTGGCTACAGTGGGCCTATGCTTGGCAAATGGCTCAGCACCCTATGGATGGCACTCCTGCCTTGTGTTTCGGGTGTTTTGGGGGGCACTGTTGAGCCTTCATAGATTTCATGCCCACTGAGCAAGTCACGTCATGTGTTTAAGCCACAGAACTTAGTTTCTGGCACATAGAAAGCATTCATCACAATGAACAATTAACGGCTCGTCTAGACAAAAACGACCTATTGACTCTGAAGGCCCCACTGCTCTCTTGGACCTTCTCCAGAGCGCTTAACCTACAACCAGGCAGAGAGACGTGATTAGAAGACTTGCAGGCTCAAACGGAGCTGCATGACTAGAGGGGAAAGGAAGCAGGTGACACGTTAACTGACCCAGAAGCTAAAGGCGGATCCACTTGCCAGGGGAATTTATGTTTCTTAAATTTTTCCATTACAAACAATGAGTTGCAAGAGAAAAACCACCAATTAAAGTGGACCGTGAGCCTAAATTGGATCCCTTCATGGAAAAACCAATTATGATTATGTTTTTATTAGATACATGCCTGCAACTACGCAGAACTCACTGAATTTGGAAACCTATTTTTTTCTCTCTCTCATTAAATGTAAATTATTTGTGAGTAGAGACCGAGAGAATATATTCTAAACCTAAACTCATTAAGTATCTTAGGACAAGGGTCAACGCATGAACAGACCATCTTCCTTTTACATCCAAACACAGATGGTCTGCAGGGACTGAGTGCAGAAGGGCAGCCTCGCCAAAAGAGAAAGGGGGAGGGAATTTTTTATTTTCTGCAGGAGAATTCTTGAGACAGTGCTCTCCTAGAACAAAGAAAGGGTGGGAATTTTATTCTGGAGAGCTCTATGTAGTCACCTAAAAAGGCATAGGGTTTAGGATGAGAAAAGTAATGATTTGAATAAGAATGGCGCCCATAGGCTCAACTATTTAAATAGTTGAGGGAGTGGCACTATGTTAGAAGGCTTAGGAGGTGTGGCCTTGTTGGGAGAAGTTGTCACTGGGTGTGGGCTTTGAGGTTTCAAAATTCCAAGGTAGGCCTAGTGTCTCTCTCTCTCTCTTCCTGCTTCCTGTGAATCTGGATGTAGCACTCTCATCTACCTTTCCAGCACCATGGCTGCCTGAATGCCACCATGCACCAGGGATGCCATGATGACAGTGGACTAAATCTCTGAAACTGTAACTAAGCCCCAGTTGAATGCTTTTTTTTTTTTTTTTTTTTTTTATAGAAAAAGATTTTCCTTGGTTTTAGTGTTTTTTTCCTAGCAACAGAATTGATGAAAACAGGGAGGGTGGCATGCACACTACTGGGCACATTTCTTGGATTGTGGCTGAAGAAGGAAAGATGGGTGTTTGAAAGTCTTCCGAGTCCATAGATTGAATCATCAAGATGAGGATAGGAAGACTCCTGTGTTCAGATGTGTTGCATCATTCATATATTTATAGAAGTCCCTGGGACATACATGCATTGCATTATAGATAGTTTGTAGAACATCCCTGGCTACACTCAGGAATAAGCACAAGATACATTCTGAGACAACTTACCTGCTAGCGAGGTTGTTTAGGTAGAACAAAAGGAAAGGGCACTTTGAAGGTGATTTAATATAGGAATCTCTCCCCTTCCTGCCAGGCTTTTTACCTCTTGTCTTAGGGTTTTACTGCTGTGAACAGACACCATGACCAAGGCAACTCTTATAAGGACAACATTTAGTTGGGGCTGGCTTACAGGTTCAGAGGTTCAGTCCTTTATTATCAAGGCAGTAGCATGGCAGCATCCAGGCAGGCATGGTGCAGGAGGAGCTGAGGGTTCTACATCTTCATCTGAAGGCATCTAGGAGAAGACTGACTTCTAGGCAGCTAGGTTGAGGGCATTAAAGTCCACACCCACAGTGACACACCTCTTCCCAGAAGGCCACACCTCTTAATAGTGCCACTCCCTGGGCCAAGCATATATAAACCATCACACTTCTCCTAACTGTTAATGTTACCATCTAGGGGGTTTGATGAGGTTTGATTTCCTGGCCAGCTAAAGACTTCCAAGGCAGAGAAAGTCTCAGACACAGCAGGCAGTGGTTTAGACTGTATGCGTAAGATGCATGTTTGATGCCACGCATCCCCTAAAAGTTAAAAATTAAACAAAAATATTTGCATGCCACAAATTATATAAGAATGGGTTCCTTTTCACCATAAAAACCTCAGAAAATATAATAAAAATGACAGTCTGTCTATAGCACAGGAACCAGAAACCAGGCATGACGAAGCACGTAGGCACTGTTGGCAGTGGGTCATGTCTGTATCCTCGCCATTAGCATCTGATACCCAGCCCCTTCCTCGGCTGGTGTCTGCCATGGCCAGGCTCACTGGATGTAAAGGGATGCAAGGAATACTCCACAATACTCTCACCTCACTTGGTTCCCTCCTTCTGTGGCCAGTCTTTATAAAAAGATCTATTTTATTTTAAATGTGTGTGTGTGTATGTGTGTGTGTCTGTCTGTCTGTCTGTCTGTCTGTAGGGAGCCGTATTGGATTTGGGCCTGGCCGCTTTGTGACTGTATAGCTCAAGGTGGCTACGTGACTCTGGGCTGTATGGCCACAGATGCTCACCCCTAAGATGGCTGCTGTAAGATTCTGAGATTGTTGGACAAAAGCCTCTCCCAGGAAGATTCAGGGAACAATCACAGGATGTTGCAGCCTGAGCAAAGCTAGTGCCCTGCCCTGAGCAGATTCCTGAGAAGGGCTCGACCTTTTCAAAGAACATGTCCCCGGAAGACCGTTGCCTCTTTGTTTAAGGAGGACATCTTGCAGTTTAGTGATTCACCTTATATCCTTGGGCACTTCCCAGTACTCCCCCACCCTAAGCTTCAGTTCCTGCTTCAATTCCTGCTTCAGAGCTTTAAATGCTGTACATTCCTCTCAATAAACAAGACCTTGACAACAGAACCTTGCTTGGTCTCCTTCTTTCCCCCCGCCTTGACCCTCGGGTAGCGCCTCTTCGGGACCCTGAATAACTGGACCTGCTGGACAGGTCATCTGTCTGTCTGTCTGTCTGTCTGTCTGTCTGTCTGTCTGTCTGTCTGTCTACCTGTCTGTGCACATGAGTGCATGTGCTCCTGGATGCCAGAGGAGGGCGTTTGAGTTACAGGAGCTTGAGCTGTAGGTGCTGGGAATGAACAGCGGATCCTGCTTAGCACAGTGTCTACAGTGTCTACTCTTGTAACAACTCCTCCCCGTGGCTCATCCGTCACCAAGGCTGGTGACCCGGATGTCATGGCACGGAGGGGAGTTTGGTTTTTCCCCATCATCTTCCACTTTGGAGTTTTCTTCACACCGTTTTTGATTTGTGTCTTGAAATCACCTTGGATTTCTCTCTCTTCCTGTCTTTCATGCAACCCCCCCTTTCTTCTGGTCCTGTAATCTTGTATTGTGCTTATGAATGAGAGTAACTGGGGTGGTCTGTGGTGTACGGGGAGGCGGGCATTGAGAACAGGGTGGAAATGAATGATTGGCTAAGACAGGGTGGAGGAGGGGTCACGGAAGGTAGGTGAGTGATACTAAACCAACCTTGACTCGGTTGTCTGCATGTGTGTAGGCGGAACAAGAATAATGGCAAGAACTGTGAGGAAGATGTCAGAGAAAAGGTTTCTGAGACCTGGAAAGGGCTGCAGGAAGCTGGCACAGCGTGTGGTAAGCTTTGCAGGAGCATAGGGTTTGAAAAGCAAAGTAGCCATCATGGGGAGATGGGAAGAGATGTGTGGAGGAACTGAGTCCCCTAGAATACAACAGGAGGGGCAGCGCCCTTACTGCCGGGAGCTCACAGAAACTTGTCTATAACTTTTCTGTGACATCAAAATGTTCTTCTACCTTGGTGCTTGACACGGAGGTTGAAGTGGAAATAGAATGCGATTTAATGTCGAGCGGCTACAGTTCCCATCGTCGGGAAATGTTAACAGAAAGCTAGATCTGAGGCAGAGCCTCTCTTGAACAAACTGCAGACGGTCCCTCCAATCCGGGGCAAATTGCAGGCAAGTGTTTTTGTTGAATATTACAAAGAACTGTTCCTTTATTCCACTGAACGCTCTTACTCATGAACTGAGTAATTTAGACAGTAATTTTTATATCTATAGGAATATAACTCTCTGGGGCTAGAGAGATGGCTCAGCGGCTGCTGCTCTCCCAGAGACCCTGAGTTTAGTTCCCCATACCTGTGTCTGTCAGTTCCCAACTTCCTGTAACTCAGCTCTGGGCCGTCCCACAGCCTTCATACATATCTTAGAAAGAATATAATTTCATATCAAAAGAGTTTGATTATATTTTCTAAAAAAAATTATCAGAGGAATTTTAAATGTGAGTTTCTTGAGGTGGGGGGAATATGGTTTTTTTTTTTTTAAAATCAATTTTGGGAGCTGAGTACGTAGCTTGGTCGTAAAGGACCCGTGTGACTTTGACTCTCAGCGTGAGGGTGGCGGTCGGGAAACACATATTAAAGATCAAGTTTTGGTGGTGTGGGTTTTGAAAATTATTTATGAATTTATTTATCGTACTATATCTATAGAATATACTAATGCATTTACTTGTACGATATCTATATTGCTAGTTTTGATTATTTTTTTTTAGACTTTTCCTGGCTCTCCCGCGTGGCATCATAGATTTAGCCCCACAGAGAGACTCACCAGCGAGCACGCCCATCGCGCAGCTCTCTCTTTGTTTATTCAGATATCTATTGTTCCACCTCCTCTCTTTCTGTGCTCCATGTTTTCACTCTCCCTTTTATTTTTTATTTTTGAATTTAATTAAATGAATTATCATTGCTTTTTACTTATTCACTTTCCATCCTGCTCACTGCCTCCTCCGGTTACCCCCTCCCACCATCCTTCCCCTCATTCCCCCTCCCCTTCTCTGAGTGGGTGGGGCCCCTGGGCATACCCCCCCCCAAGCACATCAAGTCTCTCCCATTCTCTTAATGCTCACACATACTGTTTATCAGAGGAGACAAGCCACCCGTATCCCATAGCACGGATGCACCGCGCCATCTATTTATATCCCCGTAGACCCATCCCCTTTGCCCCACATCTCGACTGTTTCTAATTTTATGCAATTCGAAGCAGCAACATGCCATGATAAACAGCACCGAGCAAACGCTATTTTCCACTTATAAGATTCAAAAATAGAGTTCTTGGATCTCAAACCACTGGGTTTTAGAGGAACCAGTTTATTTATTGACTTGTTTCACTCTCTCTTCTCCTGTGCTGGACACTTCAGATGTTGTCACCAGAGTTTCCCAAGTCTGTTGGGTTGAAAAGCTACGTTTTATTTCTGGGTCTGTTCTGAGCATTGCTGTTTTTAGTGCATGTGCTTACGTTCCTGTTAGCGGCTATGTAAGCAGGGCGCAGGGCTCCAACTCATTCTTGGAACATTGCAGCCTCTCATTCCCTGGAGACCTAATCAAAGGCAGATCCCTGAGTCAGTGCCATTGGCTTCTCAGCAAGAGAAGTCACCAGGAACTGGCAGGACATTTGTACAGACAGGGCAGGCTTCTGTCTTTTTTGGTATCTAATTTTTAAAAATTTTAGTGTGTGCATCCACGTGCATGATGTGTGTGTGCATGTGTGTGTGTGTGTGTGAGAGAGAGAGATGTGTGTATATGTATGTCTGTGCATGTGCGTGTGTGATGTGTATGTATGTGTGCATGCACATGTGTGTGTGATGTGTGTGTGCACATGTGCATGTGTGATGTGTGTGTGTGTGTGTGTGTGTGTGTGTGTGTATGTTTGTTTGTTCGTTTTAGCTCCCTGCCTTCCCATGCCTGTCTTGTAAGCTCTGCAGGATTACACCTGCTTTACTATGAGGGGGTACCTGAGGCAGGACTCTGGATGCTTCCAGTAGGAGAATGCAGAGTCTGGGTTTGCAGAAGAGTCTGTGAGAGGAGTGCTCTAAAGAAGTGGGTGTGGCAGGCTGGGGAGATGGCTTAGCAGATAAAGCACTTTCAGTGCAAGTGTGGCGATCTGTGTTGGATGCCCGGAATCTTCTGTAGCATGAATCTGTAATCCTAATTCTCCAGAGAAGAGATGGAAGGCAGAGACAGGAGAGTCTACAGTGGTTCTCAAGTCAGGAAGCTTAACGTAAACCAAGATGAACGAGAGACCCCGGCACCTGAGTTTCTGCTCTGTCATCCACGGACACACACGCTGACACACACGCTGACACACATGTTCCTGTTTTATTCTTCTTCCTCCCTCTTACACACACAGACACACACACAGACACACACACACACACAGACACACACACACAGAGAGAGAGAGAGAGAGAAAGAGAGAGAGAGAGAGAGAGAGAGAGAGAGAGAGAGAGAGAGAGAGAGAGAGAGACCAGAATACAAGTAAAATAAACTAATTTTTAAAAAGGTAATTCTGTACTCCAATAGCCAGGCAGGCTGACCGGGTTGGGTGTGGGGACAAAAGGGTCCCGACTTCTGATCGGGGTCCTGCATGTTGGCTCAGTGACTCACACGCAGAGCTGAGTGATCACATCTATATGTGCAGAAGCTGAGGGAGGACAGCAGGAGCCGAGGGACGCACAGCGTCAGTTCCTTGTGCCATGCACCCCTCGCCAGCCTTCAGACCGTGGAAAGAATGGTGGCTGCGTCTTTTCTGTGTTTCAAGTCCCACATGAGCTTTCTCTGGGAGCTAAGCAGACCCGGAGCCATCCACGGTAGGAAATCTCAAGATACTGTCCCAGGTTAGGGGTTTCCTCATGGGGCAGGGTCTATAAAGCCACAGCGTGTTAGACACTGACTGTTTAGTGACTGATAATGTCACTTCTTGACATGGTCAGATGACGAGAAGAAAGAGGGGGAAAGTTTTGGTCTGAGAAAAACAGCGACAGAGGGATGGCCGTGCCCAGAGTCTGCTGGGGTGTGGGCTAGGGGTGGAAGGACTGTCTGAACCCTTTCTTTTCTATTTTTTTTAAAGATTTATGTATTTATTTTATGTATATGAGCACGCTGTTGATGACACACCAGAAGAGGACATCTGATCCAATTACGTACAGATGGTTGTGAGCCACCGTGTGGTTGCTGGGAATTGAACTTATGATCTCTGGGAGAGCAGCCAGCGCTCTTAACCGCTGAGTCATCTCTCCAGCCCCTGTCCTGAACCCTTTTACCACAAATATCTATTTTAGGTTTTAGTTGTGGTGTGTGTGTGGTGAGTGGTGTGTGAATGTATGTGTGTGTGGTGTGTGGTGTATGTGGTATGTGAGGCACCGTGTGTGTGTGTTGTGTGAGTAGTTTGTGGTGTTAATGTTGTGTGTATGCTTGTGTGTGTGTGTGTGTGTGTGTGTGTGTGTGTGTGGTGTGGTATGTGTACTGTGTGTGTGTGTGGTGTGGTTTGTGTACTCTGTGTGTGTGTGTGTGTGTGGTGTGCTATGTGTACTGTGTGTGTGTGGTGTGCTATGTGTACTGGGTGTGTGTGTGGTGTGGTTTGTGTACTCTGTGTGTGTGTGTGTGTGGTGTGCTATGTGTACTGTGTGTGTGTGTGTGGTGTGCTATGTGTACTGTGTGTGTGTGGTGAATGGTGTGTGTGTGTGTGTGTGGGTGTGTGTGTGTGTGTAAATATACCTATATGTAATGCCTGAGGAGGCCAGAAAGGGGCATCAGATGCCGATGAAAGGTCTCTGCCCCTGCCTAGGCACAGAGCTATTTCTCAATCTCTTTGCCCTTAACTCCTCTTTTGTCCCAGGCACAGGTTTATGGGGGCCATGGGGACTTGACCTCAGGTAGGAAGTTTGTGGACTCATATTTGATACCATATCGCACACTGTTGGAACTCTGGCTTATCTGCATGAACTGATCTCACTGACACTGATGCTTTCTCCAATTAAGGCAACCTCTGTCTCAGCACCACCTCCCTCCCCCCATACCCCATAACCTGTACAACCATGTTAGGCAAATACTGAAACTAGTAGGTGTTGTCCCCAAGAGACCCAACTGTGCCTCTGTGAATCCCCGCGCATGCTATCTGTGCCCCCTGTGAATCTCTGGTCTTCATATGAACCACAAGTGCACACATGTGGAGGGAAGCCTCGGCAGCCATCCCGAACTATCTCACTGTGCCTCAGTTTATTTGTGTGGAAGATAAGGCTGTCAGCCACCTTCCCCAAAAGGATATTCTGAGCTTTCACATAGAAGGCTTGACATTTATTAACCAGGGTCATAGGAAAGTCCTGATTTAATCTCTGGAAAAAAAAATGCTTTGGAAGTTGCAGACATAGGGACCATATAAGCATGAAGAATTTTGCCCATAGCTCTTGAGGGAGGCGGCGGCCAGTCCATGGGGCGTGGGCTAGGTCTTGGTTCCTCCGCTTTACCCTCAGGTCGCAGAACGGTGAAGGGAAGAGACAGAGACGACCAGCGCACTCTTTCTGGTTTACGAGACATTAACCTTTCACATTCTAAGTGGAAGATGGTAATTCTGAAACATGAGAAGACAGAGGCCTTGTGGTCAAAAGCTTGTGGAGACAAGTAGCTTCCTAATAGGAAGACAACATTTTTGAAGAACAACGGGCAGGAAAACTTGACAAGATCGGCGTAAAGTCATGGCACATTAAAGACATGGGGCGTCAGACGTACTCTGAGAATACCACCTCCCATGTCTTCCTAGCCTCCCTTTCTCTCCCTTTCGCTGTCTTTTAACCTACCTCACAGACCTAGACTACTTCCACCTTTATGTCATATATTCGTGCATGAATCCACGTATCTGAACAGATCTATGATCCACAAAGGCGAGAGAATGTACTAGTGTTTTGTCTTCCCGAGCCTGACTGAATATGACAACTTGCAATTACACTTCTGGCCACTGGGGGCGCTGCTGCAGCAAACACCGCTGTGAGAGCGTCTCTGGGGGTGTTGACTACAGTTCTCCGGGTGATACCCAGTATTACTAAAATGATAAAACAAGCCTTTACGGACTATGTTATTTATGGGTGCTGTATTTTAGAATACATGTCTAGATTAATAGTGGATCTAGCTTACACGAGAGTAAATACTGTTGTCCCTGTTCTTGTATTGATCAAGCAGTCTATGCTTTTTGGAAGAAGGATGGAGGGAAGCCAATCAGAGTTGAATTCCTGGAAAGGGAAGAAGGCCAAAGGCTTTCCATGATGGAAGCGGCAAGGAGCTGATGCAATAGGGATCTTGAAGAGAAACCGGAAGCACTGTCTGCCACACTCATGGGAGCAGCATGAGTCTTGCCGTTCCACGGCTGCAGTTGGCCAGGTCTATACTTCCCACTTTTCATTTAAAAAGATTTATTTTTAATTACGTGTATGCGTGTGGGAATGGGCACATGAGTGCAGGTCACCGCGGAACCAGAGACAATGAATCTCTTAGGACCTGGAGTCATAAGAGGCTGTCAGTGCCCCGATGTGGGTTCTAGGAAGCAAACTCAGGTCCCTGCATGTAGCAGGAACAGCAGGGCGGCCTCTGTGTAAACGCTGGGAGCTGTGCAGCTGCAAAAGCATCTCCTGCAGGAGGACCTAATTGAGGACTGCCTGAGAGAGCAAGGACTGCTGGTGCAAACAATGCCAACCAATCAGGAACTGCTGTTTAGAAGAGAAGCTTTCCACCAATGGGGCCCGGGTGGAGGGCATTAAAGGAGCTTGCAGCAGTGCTCAGATGGGCTTGCTGCAGTGTTTCTCACCTGCCCCAGGAGTCTGTGTCACTGACTCTGTGCCAATTCACCCCCAACCCCCAAGAGCAGGGAGGGTCAGGCAGAGAGCTGTCCAGGGCACAGGCAACACATGCAAGAATGGTGATCTCTCTTACTTGCCGAGGCATCACAACGGGTCCCCCCCCACCTCCTTTTTTTCTGAGAATGAGGAATCACTAAGAATTTCTAATTGTTTCTTTTCTAGTGTGTCAGGAATGGGTTTTTCCCAGAAGTAATCTATTTTCTATAGTTATCAGTTTTCAAATCAGAAACCCAACAGAAGTCATTTGTGTGTGTCCACGTACGTGTTCATGTGTATATGTACATGAAGTCCAGAGAACACCAAAAACAATTCCATGTCCAGCACGGAAGGAAGGTTTTTAGGAAGCCAACAGATACACTTTACTCACGTTGATTGGTCACTGAGGAGGGACAGTAGTGAGACTTTCAGAAGCAGAGTTAGGAGGCTGACATGATTTCACCAGGGGGACGATGGCCAGGGGGACGATGTCCTGGGCCACTTTTCATGTTGCCCTCACCCGGGACCGTGCAGCTCATGCCCCAGGCAGGGGCCTGTTTTCTATGACAACTGCCAGGACCAGGGCCCGGAGGTATAAACCCTTAGGGCTTCTCCTGTCATTGTTCTGAGCGGAGGCTCGGTTTGTAACTAAAGATATTTACATGATTTATATTCAATAATTTATTAATTAAAATTGTTAATTATAATTTATTAAAATTCATGAGGCTTTCTTTTTTTCACAGAGGGGAAGAGTTCTCAAAGGCTCCCGCCCCCCTTTGTTCCCGGGTTTACTGAACTCTTTGATTTGCTGAGGTGCAAGAGGAAGAAAGTTCCTGGAAGAAGAGGGGTTCTTTGGGGTCTGGTAGTGGCAGGGTTGGGGAGAGCTGGGGGGAGCAGGGAGGAGAAATGGTGGACAGCTGAGCTAAGATTCTCCCCTCCCCCTGATTTCTTTGTTGGCCTCTTCAGGTCAATTCTTCTAAGCTCAGCACATGATTTATGGGGTGGATTTCTTGTGAACAATGTTGAGGTGACAGAGTTTTGCCTCCAGCCTGAGTTGGAAACAGCTTTCAAGGTCATAGGCTCAGCAAAGCAAAGCAGAACAGTCTTTGGATCTTTCTAGACGTTGTGACAAAGGTTTCTGTACTTGTTTGTATGAGGGACTTGAACCTCTCAAGTATCCCTCTCTAGATTTTAAAAGGACAAAGAGACCCAAGCTGGCTGGCACTTCTGCTTTGGATACATATTCAGTTTGACGGGAAATGTTACAGTTTGTTGAACAGGTCCTCTCTCTAGAGAGAATCATGCTGGGTACAAGGGAAAAAAAAGAGTCAACTATCTTCCCCACAAATGTGTATTCCTGAAACTATGACAAAGGTCAGTTCTTTCTCCTACATCGCCCATAATCCAGTGACAGAGGGACTAGCAATGTTTGAGTTTACAGAGCAGGGCACAGTAGGACATCCTGCCTTAGCAGGGCATAGAGAGTGAGGGAACAATAATGGCTCATTGTGGGTAAAAGGTTCAGGACAACTTCATGCCGGGTGCACAGCTCTAGCCCTCTTGCATAGCAATTTTCAAAAGCCACACACCTATACCGAGATCTCCATATCTGATGCCCTGTACCCACCCTAGGTTGGGCCTTGCTGATTTATAGTTCAGGAAGTGACCTGCTAATTCGCACAGCTGTGCCGAGCACAGGGATCCCATCAGCCACCACTTTAGGGCCACCTGTTAGGGCACTGGGTTTTCATTTGTGTTTCTAGTGGGGTACCAGCCTAAGAGTTTCAAGGTTAATCTCAGGCCCAGACTTACTCTCTCCATTTTACTTGAACAGCACCTACAACTTGAGATTTAAGGATCTCTGATGTGCAAACAATTTCTATTCCCCCACTCCCGCTCCCCTTCTGTCCCTATCTATACCTGGGAATGGTGGAGACTGGGGAGGTAGATATACAGAAGGGTCTTGTGAGCTGGCTGTCAATCAATGTTAGGTGTTGACTCTAATGGGTCTTTAGCATCTTTTGCTGACCTGTAGCTGACTGCCAGGGATGCAGTCCCTGCCAAAGGCAGACATAGTCACTCCTATGGTTCAGTTCTTGAACTCAATCTTTATTTTGAGAGCTTTGTTGACTCTCTGGACCTGCTAGAATTCATGGTTACTTAGTATCACAGCCTGGATGTGCTAAGAGCTGGGGGGCAGTGAGTAGCAGCAGCTGGGGTGCTTGTGACGATGCTAAGCTCTATACATGATGAACCTATTCCTTCCTCAGAGGCAATCAAGCCTCACTGCTGCCCTCATGGAACTGCAAGGTGGTTGATGGTGTCAGCCAGTCACAGCTGGCAGAGGGATGCTGTGAAGGAAGGACCTAAGAACGCTGACTGGAAGGGTGATCCACAAGAGTCCTTTGGGCACCTTCCCCTCCAGTCTCTACCGCTTTCAGAGACAGTGGGGGTCAACAAGGGGACAGGGTCAACAGTGTGGAAGTTAGGACCAGTGAGGTGATAGATGCTAGTAGATCCACTCTGTCAGAGCTCTGCACTCTCAAGACTAGGACTAGGGTCAGAGCCTCTAAAGAGGACCCCAGTGTAGTGCTAGACTGTCTTCTATAGCCCTGGCACGTGCCTGGAGGGTTTTGAGTAGGGCGACTCTGTTTCTCTTCCTGTTTTTGTGATAGAGAAGGGTTATTGTGGTTCATAGTTCATACGATGCAGTCCATCAGTGTGGGGGAAGTCCTAGCAGCAGGGGCTGGAGGCAGCTGGTCACATAGCATCATCTACAGAGGAGAAGCAGAGAGTGATGGATGCTGCTGGTCAGTTTGCTTTCTTCATCTTACTCATTGGACCTCAGCCTAGGGGATGGTGCCGCCCAGTTCCAGTGGATCTTGAGATCTCAATTAATCTAAATGAGTCTTGAAATCCTGTCAAAGTGATAATTACTATCAAAATGAAACTTTGGAAGCCCAATTCTGGTTTTCATGCTGTATCTAAGGAACAACCAGAACCAAAAAAGGCTGTGGGAAGACTTCTGTGGTCCCACGGTGCCCATGGGAGCTGCCAAGCTTCGCTGTACCTCCATGAACCTCTTGCTGTTGCCCTACATGGCTATAGGAACAGCTACATAGTTGCTTCCTCCCATGCTTCCAGTTTGTAGTTTTTTGTTCCTGAGAGCAAAACATACTCTTCTGACTTAACTGTCCTAATACCAACTGTATTTTCATCCCAATCTCAGTTAGAATCTGGATAGGATATTGATTTCATCCATACCTCATGATGATCCATAAACCTTTCCCAACCTTAATCATTTCAAGCATTCTTCTTATTTCCCACAATCCTCTCTTGACAGACACCTTTTCCTCCTGTGCTATACTGGTTATTTGTCATTGCATAATGGTTGCTCTTCCTTGAGGCACAAATGGAAAGTGTATTTGAAAAAGATTGCAGCCCAGGGTCAGGATGCTTCTCCTCTAAGCATCTCCTTCTCTAGGCCATGCCTTATCATTGATCTAGAACTTACCTTTCCAGAGAAAAAGTAGAAGGCAGAAGGAGAAGGAGGAGGAGGAGGAGGAGGAGGAGGAGGAGGAGGAGGAGGAGGAGGAGAAGAAGGAGGAGAAGAAGAAGAAGAAGAAGAAGAAGAAGAAGAAGAAGAAGAAGAAGAAGAGCCATTGTTATCTTTCAGAGTCTGGGTCATTTCTAGGAGGTGGCATAAATCTTGAGTGGTGGAGGGGGAGGACAGAGGAAGGGGAAAGGGTCACAAGGGGGAGAACACAAAGAGATTGAATACAGAATACTTCTTTAGTGCACTTTTTTAAAGACACAAGCTTTCTCATTGATCTAGAGCTGGATAAGTAGGCTAGGCTGATTGTCAACATCTCCCCAGCGCTGTCTTACAAACATGCCACTAAGCTTAGCCTCCTCTTTGAAAATGTCGCTTCTGGGATCAAACTGAGGTAGGTTCAAAACACTTGACTGACAGGGCCATCTCCAAAGCCTGAGAGTGGCTCCTTAGTGCCTTATTCTATAGGCGGCTTCCTTAGAGCCTAGCTCTTTTCCTGTGGCTGTCCTCCTGCCAAGATCTTGGACCCTCAAGGTCCCACTTCTCACTCTGTAGAGTCCTTCGTAACCCGGAGATGGCTGATTCTTCCATTAGTATCAGAACCATTGGTCTTACAGCTATATCCCCATTATTCCAAGATGGCCGATTCTTTTATAAGTACCAGAACCACACAGTCTTATAGCCCACAGACTTAGTTCCAGCCCTAGCTCAGGGTCTATACTGCTTCATTGTATTGAGTTTCATGGTTCTGTTATCACATCTGTAAGAGTCGTACGCTCATTTCTTCATATTAAAATTTATAATTTTCAAATCAGAGATAAGGCAACACACTTTGAGGGGTGAAGCCAATAAAGAAGAGACACTCCGGAGGTGGGAAGAACAATTTCCCCATGCTAGGGGCAAGATGCTTTGAGTTTGAGATCGCCTTACAACTGGAAGGCTTTCAGAAATCCTGCTGTGGATATGATAACATTTTGCCCATTCTCACCGTATGTCTGCAATTAAAAAAATACCCTTGTTCTATTGGTTATTGGTTATAATTGGTTTCAATTTTTATTGTATATATGTATAAATGGCTATAAATAATACATATTAAGGAGTTATTTATTTCTTATTTTATATGTGTGAGTGGTTGCAGGCATAGACATATGTGTACCACAGTCATGCTTAGTACCTTAGGAGGCCAGAGGAAGGTATCAGATCCCCTAGAACCGGAGTTACAGATGGTTGTGAACTGTGGGTGCTGGGAATCAAACCCTGGTTCTTTGCAACAGCGGCAAGTGCTATTAACAGCTGAGCCATCTCTCCAGTCCCCTTTGATGCCATTTTAACCTTTATTATCCTGTACATAACCTTTCCCCCTTGGGCTCCACCTATAAGAACTGATGTAGAAAGAGAGGATCCTTATTCTGATGGCTCAGTGTCCTTGGGCCATTTCTTATGACAGGAGCTGCTAAAGTTTCTGGGGACGAGGTGTGACGTGAATAAAAACCAATAAAACAAAGGCAAATGTTTATTCTTTCTGCTCACATATGAGCCGTACCCACCTCTTCTTCTTTCCTGCCAACCGCTCTGTCCCTACACAATCTGACACTACTGTGGTGACACTGCTCAGTTGCTTAGCATTCCAACTTAAAGGAAGCATGCTCTCAGAAGCATTTCTGATTAAACAGAAGACTCCTTGTTGCCACAAAATACTCTCCCTCATTACCTGTGAAGTCTAGAGAGACTGAAGATCTTGAGGTGTTGGGAAATTAACATGGACTTGCATCTAAAATCTCTCGTCTTATCCCTTGTCATCTAAAATCATGCAGATCCTCATCCTAGCAGAGCCAGCAAAGCTCCCACGTACTGTTGCAGGTCACCTGACATTTTTACTGTGGGGATAAGCAATTCGTATTATACATTTCTGAATATTTATTAATCATATCATAAACACAGTATCTTAGCATTTTTGTTTGTTTTCTTTTGCTGCGATAGACTATCACAGACTGGGTTACCGTGACGAGAATACGTTTATTGGCATTTCCTCTTGGAGGCTCAGTGTCAAGTCACGTGCTCCCAGTCAGGGCCTTTGTGCTGGATTGTTCCATGCTAAGACGCAATAGCACTGGGCACAAGAGAGGATGGGCACACTCTGTAATAACTACAATCCTGTGAAGGTGGAGGCCTCAGGACCCAAACACTTCCTGTGAAACCCCACTTCGGGCTGGATGCATAGCTCAGTGGTGGAGCCCAGTATGCTCAGATCTTGGATTCCATATCTAGCACCCCAAAACTAACCCAAACTAGATGCCACCTAAGCCTCACCTCCAACATCGATTCATCAGAGATCATGGTTCCAATATCTATCGTATGAATTTCTAGGGACATGTCTCTATATTAAAGTTTCCCAAGAACATTTTTGTGACGCTTTCACTTAAAAAAAAAGGCTCCTGTATAGTGTGTTCCAGGGAGCTGAAGAGAATATTTACTTAGGACATGGCCAAAGCAATTGGATCTAAGTGCATAAGAGGGGCTGATGCTGTTTCCTCCTTCTGGGCTGCTCTTTGGTAGGGACTGGTGGTCCCCACAAGGGTTCTTTTATTAATGTCCATTGTTACTTAGTCTTTGTTCTTTGTCTTTGACAGACCCATAGGCAAAAAAAAAATTTACAGGCAATCTGAATGTTTTTAAGGATTTATTTAATAGATATGTAGCCAAATCAACACATTGCAGACTAGACCCATCTCCCCAAGATCCAGTGAATATTTATAAACATCAGTGAGATGTAAAAACGCAAAAACAAATCAGTTAATCAAAGCAGAAGCCCTCCAGAAACCGCTTTCAAGCAACTATATACAATGGCACACACACACACACACACACACACACACACACACACACACACGCACACACACACCACTTTTCTTTTTTAAATCAAAGAGAAAAATCAAAATTTAAACCACAGTATTCAGAGAGGAGTGAAAATGGGAGCATCGATTTAACATGGCCAAAGCTGGAATCAGGAAATGATCAGGAACCTTAGACGACAATTTTCCTTGGATAAAAATGATTGAAAAATGTTAACTTCTGTAAATTGGTAGGGGAAGAAGATAAAAATGTGCCCATTCGCTGAAAAGGATGAAATCAATGGACTCCAGAACTGTGTGATGATGTCCATAGAAGAAGTTGTATCCCTTCCAACCCCCTCTCTCCCTCCTATAACCTCCTCCTCCTCCTGCCTCCTACCCCCTCAACAGGATATCTCATTGTAGCCCAGGCTAGCCTGGAACTCACTGATGTTGCCCTGGTCCATCATGAATTATTGTTGACCCTTCTGGGTCTGCCACCCTCATGGGAGATTACAGGCGTGTGTCACCATGCCAGGCATCACTGGAGCAGTTCTAAAGTCAGCCCGCCCTTACTCTTGGAAGTAGCGCTTGCATTTTTCCAGGGTGTATTTTGAGGCTTCAGGATGTCCTGACTTCTACAAAGACATCAGAGATGCTCACTGGCTACTCAAATTTAATAACACTGTATTAAAAACTAGGTGCACTTCTTTATTTTAAAGAGATCTATTAAAATAAACGGCTATGGCCTCATGGACACTTTAAGACAGGTTTTCATTATCTACAGGAAGACTGAAGGCTATTTAAAACTCCTTGTGGGAAGCAAAAGAGAAACCACGTTCCCAGGATCAAAACCACCAGGTGTACAAAACACACAGCAGGGTGGGTGACTAAGAAAAATCTCAGAGAAGGGTTTGCAATATCATTTATTAGTTTGGATTATTTTTTTTCTCCGAGTTATTTTTAGGAGATTTTGTTTGTGGTGAGTGTTGGAGTCCACCTGCTCACTTAGCTGGATTCCTTTATGAGCATGGCTGAGTTTCCTTTGTTCTACACTGGCACCAGCCTCCTCCCAGGCGCTCAGCACTCATTCAAGCTATCAGAGCCTTCAATTCTGGAGTGCAAAGGTCTTCACACTCTCCTGCCCCCAGAAGACTCAGTCCAGAGCAGACAGTTAACCGCTTTCTCCTTTCTAGTGACCTGAAGGAAGAATTGGGTGTTAGGGACCTCAGGGTGGCTCGAGAGTTACCAGACCAATTAAGTACGTGCAAGCCTGTCCCGGAACACATGGCTGCTTCTGCCTGGGCCAGGCTCTGTGTTCAGTGGTCTCTTTGCTCTCTAGCTCTTTTCTGCTTAGAGAACACCAGACTGGCTTTCAAACCTCACAATTTTTGCTTTTTTGCTATGTGTATGATTTTTCCATTGATTTTAAGCTTTGCACTCTAATAATATGGAAGACTAACTCCAGTAAGCACCCCCTACCATGTTTTATCCAATCTATTGTTTTAAATATGCAACCAGATGCTGGGTTCTTCTTCATTATCAGAATATAGGTTTTCTGTCTCTGTTTCTTTCTATCCCTGTCTCTGTCTCTGTCTCTGTCTCTGTCTCTCTCTCTGTATGTGTGCACTGGTTATATAGCTGGAATGGAAAGTGATATGTGAATCAACTCGGCCGGTCACCACAGAGACCAGACATCTCTACCTGGCCTCTCTTCACAGCCCCGTTGTCTACGCTAAAACTGGACGAAAGTCTGGCAGGTAGTGATGGTGGTGGGGGAAGAGAAATTCCTTTCTCCACCTTCTTGATCCCTAAGGAATGTTCAGTGAGTTCTTTACCTTAAATTTTCTGACATAGAACCATGTTCTACAGTGAGGTGCAGGGCACAGCTGCTGTGGCATGGAGCTGGCCCTATCTGTGCCTTCCTCTGCAGGAGGGGGCACAGGTGCTAACCAAGCACCATGTGCCCCCCACACTACGGAGAGTGTGTGTCCCTGAGCTCATCTGATCTCGTCCACTTTGATACTTTGCTCTCTTTTCCCTGTCCCTGGACAGGATTTGTCTCTGAAGGCCCTCACTTCCTCTCACTTCAGTCCAGCAGCTTCTCAAGTCAATACTAGGAGGCCAGGCCCTCCTGGTTCTTGCCAACCAGAAGAAAATGGAAAAGGCCACCACTTCTATAATCCCCTTCTTTTTCTTACGCTCTCTCTGTATGTATGTATATACATACATATGTATGTATGTATGTATGTATGTATGTATGAGAGTCATCCATGACAATCTATGCAGAGCATATAGAACCTCTTGCCTTTCCTTTTCTGCTTGAAAGGCTCTAGATCTCTGGAGAATACTATACACCTGGCATGGGGGCACGCCAATACCTCATGCCAGCAAAGCTTGCGGGTCTCAATGTACAAATTGCGTACCTCTCTTCTTGGGTGGCAACTGCAGGTCTCCTCTCCCGCTTACCTGTTGCTGAATAGCAAGTTAAAAGCTACCCTGAAAAATACCTTATGTACTTAGAAGGACCATAAACTTGTGACCCAAGCAGTGGTCGGAGGAACGGCTCCTTATTGCTCTGGCAATCAACGACGCTGGGGCCCCAGCTGCTTAAGTGTGTGGTTGTTACACAGAAGCCTGACCTGCATAGGGGCCTCAGGCAAAAAACCCTCCTCACCTGCTGTTCCAAGACCCCAACAGTGCATTCTCTGATAGGTCAAAGCAATAGCTGGGAGTTTTGTGGGCCAGCCTTATGTGTCAGTCACTGTCTTTGGTTATATTTCACTGGCCACTAAGACTAACCCCGATTCAATGTTGGGAGAGACTACACAAAGACAACACTATCAGGAGGCAAAGATCAATGGGGAGATCACTTGGGAGGCTGGACACCATATTGTCGCCCTTCTCCTCAACTTGAAAAGGCAAACTGGTTTTAAAAATGCAAATTAGGTGCCCTTGTACCAAAAGCCTGCATCGGACACTAGGCCAGGGAGAAGAGAATGGGTGTATGTGTTTTACATTCCATCCAGTCAGGAGGCCATCTTGATTAAACAGAAGATGGTTGTTGGGAGGCAGAAATGTCCTCATTGGGTGTTCAGTTTTATAAAAGGCAGTCATGTGATCCACCTGTGTTCCCAAAGGTCTTGCGTCTGGGACCCTGGTTTTACAAGTGCTTGTCGGATGAACATAAAACTTGGTACTTGTAGCAGCCGTCCTGCTGGCTACAGAGTGGGAGTAAGATGTCTAGACTGTGAGACCAGCTGCTGCCGTAGTAGCTCAGCTCCTCACTTCACTCTGAGCAGGAACGAAAATATTAACGAGACGAATGATTCTTTGGTTTAGGGAGTGAGGTTGACATACCCTCAATGTAGTCATGTAAGTCTTCAAAATGGAAGCAAAACAAAATACTGGCCGTTGGGGGTCTGGGGATGTAGTTCAGTCGGTGGAGTTCCTGCCTAGCATGCACGAAACCACTGCAAGTGGTGGGCGTACTCCTGTAACCTCGACCTTGTGCAAGTGAGGGCAGGAGGGTCGAAGCTCCAGGCCATCCTTAGCTCTGCAGCGAGTTTGAGGCTAGCCTTGGCTAGAGATCCTTCCTGGGATCAACAAAACAAACCATAAAGCAACACGAAGCAGAACTGAGATGGTTCTAATGATTTTATTGCTCAGTGGCAAAATAAATCAAAGCAACGAAGAATCCCAAAGTCACATCACTTAGACATGTCAGTGACTGCCGGGAAGCAGGTCTGAATGCTGGGACAGGGTCTGGGAGGAAGGCATCGCAGTGTGGTATGTTCTTGTAAACATCGGTACAGGTGGAGAGCAATATCCCCAGGTGGTGTGAGCAAAGCCGCAAGCTTCCTCTGTTTGCACAAAGAGGAAGAAGCATTTCCTGTCCTTTTCACTTCACACCTGCGGGAGTTGAAACCATTGCCCTGGAGAAGAATGGAGTCTAAGTTGGCCACATTTATACTAAGATGTTTTCCTCAGTGGTGCTCCCCTCTCCCCTGGATCCCTGCACGGTGGACTCGTTCACCACAGTGCAGTCCTACAGGTTGCACAAACGGAGAAGGGCTGCTCCTGATAAAGAGGATATGAAATGAAAACGGAGACTCTTACCTACTTCCCTCTCCCAGCCCCACCTGCTCTGGGGGGAAAAAAACCACCCAACTAAAATGGCTGTACGATCCCAATGTATAAGGACTCCTTCCTTGTCCCCACACCCACTTCTCCTTGCTGTTTCTTGATTCTGTGCCTTGGACCTTGCCCTGTCACTTTCGAGTCACTAAAGTAGCAAGGCTGCCCTCCTTCGAAATCTGTAGGTAAGTCAGATCTTTGCATTCGGTACCATGCTGGTTCGGCCCTGCCTAGGATGTGCTTGAAGAATGGAAGAGAAAGAAAGGATAGTCCTGCCAGCCAAGACACAAACTGAGCAGGAGCTGGAGTGGGCCCTGGGGTGTTGGGAGCAGGGAGGATGGATTTCTTGATTCTTTGCAAGAGTCGTGATGAGGTTGATTGGCCAGCACGGGGAACAGTAATCCAGAACCAGAGTACCGCTTGGCTACTCTGCTCCAAACTTCTCATCAGGAGCACACCCATGACCTGGAGCAGACTCCAGCCTTGCACAGGTGGGCAGGAAGGGAGCTGAGTCCTGGGGCAGCCTTAGCTACAGCCCACCTACTGCCCCTAGCTGCCCTCAGCTCTGGGATGCTGCTCTCAGGCAGCCTGGGTGTGCTGTGCAGTTGGCCTGCTTCCAGATTGCTAGCACACTCTCAGATCTTCAAGTCTCCCTGTTTTCTGGGCACCCATCAGTGCAGCTGCTCCTCTGGGTGGACACAGAGAGATCAGCAGCGCTGGCCTCCTGCACTGGGAGGGTCTGCTACAGTCACACGTCTACCAGTACATCCAATGGGACGAGGCCTCTCTTCTTCCCACAGAGGACTCTGATGAAGCCGTCCCGTTCTTCCTCAGAGGTCACACAGATCTGAGGGCCAGGGGAGAGAAAGGAAAGGATTCAGTTCAGCAGGAACTAGTGGGGAACTGCAGCAGAGGTTACTGCTGACTGGGCATGCAGGAGCACTTAGCTGGGAGAGGGGAGAGAAGGCTCAGGGAGTGGGAAGTCAGGGGTGGGGGTCGGGGAGGCGGCAATGTGAGGAAACGCTCCATAAAACATGACATGCAAACCTGGGTTTGGAAACAGGCCCAGATGCAGAATATTTTCTGGGTTCCAGCTTTATGAGTGAGGATAAAGAGAATGGCATTAAATACCGTGACTCCTTGCAGAGTCTCTGTAAGGACAGAACGACAAACTCATATCGCAGAACTGGCACAGGGCATGCCGGTCCCCAGTACATTATGCCGAGGACCCAAAATAACAGCTGCCACTCACTGGCTCCTGTCCAGTGCTCGGAATCTTATGTGTGCTCCCTACCACACCAGAAAGCCGAGCGACAATTTCCTTACTAGCTCCAGGCAACTTAGCAAGAGCATCTCTCATATTCTAGAGCAGGCGCCTGTATGAGACCTCAAAGGAGGTGGTGAAAATCCATGTGGGTGCCCTTGCCAGGCACTGGTCCCAGGCTAGCCAAGGGCATTGAAGGGCATGAGGCCTGAGAAGGTTCCTGGGGGTGTGAGTGAATCAGAAGGCTTAGGCACGATGCTCTGCACATGGCTACAGGGCTGGCAGAAGCTGAGGGATTTTTAAGACGACAACCAAAGTGATCAGCTCGACTGAAAATGGTATTTCCTTATTTCTCTTCAACCCTTCCTACTTCCCCTTTCTTCCCTCCCCTTCTGTCCCCCCCTCCCCCACCTCCTTTCTCTTTCCAACTGGAAACTTCTCAAGGGATGCATACATTTCCTTCCTGACAGGACCAGCACAGTTACTATCAGGCAGACCTGACTGGGGCACACAGTGCCAGCCTCTGTGGGGGAGACTGTGCACTGCATTCTGAGGAGGGACACCTTGACCCTAAATAATGATGTGGGCAGCTGTCCAGCCCAGCTATGACTTGACCCTCAGCTTGACACTTCTTGAATACGGGGCGAGGCTATTTTAGGACTCAATTTCTTCACAACTCTCTTTTCCAGAGCACAGGCTCTTTGCTGGGTTGGAGGTTCCTGCTTTGGAGTTAAAGTCAACTCTATCACTTACCCTTTTGTCATAGTAATCCTCATGGCCGTCATCATCATCATTAAAAATGTTTATTATTTTATTATTATTATTTACTTTCATTTTACACGCATTTTCTGCCTGCATAGGTATGTGTGCACCACTTGGCGTCTGTGAGGCCCACACGGTCAGAAGAAGGTGTCAGATCCCCTGGAACTAGAGTTCAAGACCATCAGGATTGGTCACGTGGGTATTAGGAATCAAATCCAGGTCCTCTGGAAGAGCAAGTGCTCTTAACCACCGAGGCATCTCCCCTACCTCGTATTAGTTTCTTCCAACTGTATGTATGCCTGTGTCTCGGTGCACAGGAGTGCGGGTGCCCGTGGATGCCAGAGGCATCAGGTCCTCCAGATGTGGGGTTGTAGGAAATTGCACGCTGCCTGGTGTAGGTGCTGGAACTGAACTCAAGTCTTGTGTGAGATCAGACCGTGTTCCTAACCACTGAGCCACCTCTCCAGCCCTTCTCACCATCACTTTCAGGCCATGCATCTGCGCTTCTCCCTTGGGTTTCGGTCCCAGTGGAGCTGGGCTGGACTTAGACTACTTTACTCAGGGTTTCAGGGTGGATTCTGTACTGATCATGGCCTCCTCAAATGCAACACAGGTCCATGAAACAAGGAGTACTGCCAAGGGACTATGGGGAAATTTCCTCTTGCTCTACAGAGAGGTGCACTCTGAAGAACATTGCTTCCATTGTTGGAAAGGCATTCGTTAGGTGGCCTGTAGTGGGAGGCAGCCAACATTCCGAAGACCTTAGAAGAGAAAGGCGAAGGGATTTATATCCCTGCCTGTGGGGTCCAACCACCCACAGCAGACCCTCGTTCTGCACTAGAAGAAAACCTTGGAGGTTGAGTCAAATCAGTTTCCTAACTTGTGATGTGCATTTTGCTAGCTATTGCTGATGGCCAGCGTAGTGCCATTCAGTGACAACGATCCAATGCAGTGTGGCTCTTGGGGCTGACAGCATGGGACCTTGACAGATTTTCTTGTTTGTTTCAAGAGCTCTAGGGTCAAGGTTAAAGAGGCCAAAAGACTCTGTCTTCTTTCTTTTCTATTTCTCCAGGAGTGAATTCAATTCAAGGTACATCAGGCATTGAAGTTGTTGCTCCTGGTGGTTGTGGAGCTGAGGTTTCCACTTCCTTACTGTTTGCCACTCTTCTGTACATAGAATAGTTAAGGATTGTATTTTGATGAAACTAAATAGAAGTAGATAGACTAAATGAAATACGATATTAAACTCTGAATTCAAAGGAAAGCTTTGGCATGAAATATGTCTGCGTTTTTCTAATGCTAATAACTTGATGGTTGAATCGCTGTGGTTGCTGTGGTTGTTATTTTCTTCCATCTTTAAAATACTATTTTCTAAATATCACTATAATAAACAAATTTCTGTTTTTATGTTCTAAATATAATTTCTGGTTTAATTTTTTTTCTTGCAAGAGCCCAAGGAATCCGCAAAACTATTTCTATAGCTGTGACAGACCCATGGATGACAGTATAAGAGTGTTTTAAAGGAATTTAAAGCTGGTTAAGTAGGGTCCCTTTTAAGTTTAAAAAAATGAAGAAAAAT
Source organism: Rattus rattus (assembly GCF_011064425.1). NCBI lineage: Eukaryota > Metazoa > Chordata > Mammalia > Rodentia > Muridae > Rattus > Rattus rattus. Next base: position 102,546,782 of record NC_046161.1, read on the forward strand.
TCATCCTGTCAAGTCAGACGCCTATGTGTTCATAATAGATAACGTAATTCCATCTGGAAACAAGAGCTCTGTGGATAAACATTGTAATAATTATGAAAGATTAGCCTTCGAGACAGAAATGTGATTTAATAAAAAAAAAAGCACCGCATTCATTTTCAGAATCAATTTCCTCTGACTTCTCTGTTAATGGCCACTCGTCACTTTATGCTTTTAGAGTTACACATATCACCCTTGCTGTTCTCTGGTGCCCGTGGGGTTCCTCACACTGCAGATGAAATCCTCATTGAGACCTACTCTGAGTTATGGTGGTGGGAGAGGACTTTTGTTAAGCACCCATGCTGTTCAGGCATCATGCTGTCCCACACAAGTGGCCACGCCGGACTCTCAGGTCTGCATCAGGGAGATTCTAGCGTACTGACTCTTTTAGGTGACATGTAGAGGTGACTATCAAAACCACACATGACGCGGATCCATTTCTCCATCACTTTGGCATCGGTGACCTTTCTACTCCGTTACATTTCCTTAAGAGGTTTTGAAAGTTTCCACATAAATTAATAATGTAGAAGCTTAAAGTAGAGATCAAATTTTGAATTTTGTCTTTAATAATAACATTTTCTTTTGGTGGGGGAGTTGGGGTCTCACTAAGTATGTAGCTTTGATTGGCCTCAAACTCACTCTGTAGACCAGGCTGGTCTTGAACCCATAGAGACTGGCCTGTCTTTCCTTCCTGAATGCTGGGATTAACGATGCCAATCTTCTACAATAGCATTCTTAAATTAAGGCTGTTGCTTGATCTCATGTAGCCCAGGCTGGCTTAGAACTCCTGATCCTCCTGCCTTTACTTTCCAAGCACTGAGGTGTCTTTCTTCTGTCTGTCTTGCTTCTTCAAGGGTGGAAAGTTTGACTCAGCTCACGATCCAGGGACTCGCCACGGCTCCGCTTTCTTCCAGGCCTCTTCCTTTAGTAGGCAACTGGCCTTGTCTCCTAGGCCAGTTTTGCTATGTTTCTTCCTGGCCTTTTGTTTTACCATGGGCCCCCTGGTGCTGCTGTCCCCTGAGCTTCTGGGTAGCAGATAGTGGTGGTGGTGGTGTGGTGGCTGTGCTGAGGGCAAGGTGAGGTGGCCCGTGATGGTGTGATCGTCTAGGTGCCTAGCTCACCCCCCATTTCCATCACTGTAGTCACAGGGCTGAACGTGACTGAGGACACTCTGTCTGCATTTCTGCCCTCTCATCTTTTAGAGACTTTTCTTTAAGAAACATCCTTACCCAGGCACAGCAATGGCCAAGGTCTGGGCCTGATTTCTGTGTCCTGTCTACAGCATTATCACCTCGCTCTCCAAGCTCCTTCCCTCAGAAGAGCCTTACTCTTGACTGACCCACTGTCATCGTGGACTGTTCCTACTCTCACCATTATGAGATTACTGTGGCAGTTGCCACTCCTCACTCAGCTTTCCCCCATGCATAGACTATTTTTATGAGTCCATGGCAAAAAATTATAGCATGCACAAGGCTCAGTAATTTTTGTGGCTCTTTATACACAAGTCTGAAGCAACTATGGAAATCCAGCAGCTAATGCATACTAGCATATATAGAAAACCGACTTCACTGACTCCGTCTGCTGCTGTTGTTAAGATATATTGGGAAAACAATGCTCATGTTTATCCTTAATAATTTTGGCATGTTATCCTTAATAATTTTTATTTGCTAGACTTTAAAAGTAATAGGCATTAATTTTTTTATAAAAGACATTTCTTTACATTGTAAGTTTTCTTTAGCCCCCTCCCCTCTCTCCATTCTATTGGCGAACTACAAGAATGAATGAATAATTATTGAAAAACAAGCTCTAGGCCTTGTGTTCCACCACTTAGTTCTATCCTAAGCCTTTGCTATTTTGAGACAGGTTCTTGGTTGGTAAATAGTTTGGCCTGGCTTTGAACTCATTAAACACAGACTTTGAACCTGAAATTTTCTTGCCTGTGTTTCCTAAATGCTGGGATTACACAGGGTGAACTAGATGTCCAGAGTGAGGAGACATTCGTCAAGTTGAAAAAAAATCATTTGGAGCCATATGTAGAAAAGAAAATTGTTTATCAAATTGAGTTAAACATCATCTTAGAATGATAAATCAGTTATAATTATAAGTAATGACTGATTGTGTGTGTGTGTGTGTGTATGTGTGTGTGTGTGTGTGTGTGTGTGTGTTCAGAACTATCTTTGAAGGTAATTCCCAAAATGGGGAGGATGGCTAGAGAGATGACTCAGTGTGTAACAGCACTGGCTGCTCTTCCAGAGGACTCTGGTTCAATTCTCAGCACCCACATGTTGACTCATAACTGTTTATAACTCCAGATCACAGGGAATTCAGTGCCTCACCAGGCCTCCACAGTACCAGGCACGCTGGTACACACATCTATGCCGGCAGAATCTCCAGACACATATAAATGCCACCTAGGGTACATTTGGAGCAACCGCGTTGGACAGACAAGTTTTAAATTATGAATCCATATTTCGTTCTTTAATTTCTTGCAGACTGAACCTTCTCATAGCCACATAATCAACTAAAGATATCCATCGCCTCGAGAAACGCTAGAATTACTATATTGTTACAAGAATGCAGAAAGAAGCAAACTTCTGACTTCTCAAATTGAAAACTGGCAATCAACTGTGAGGCTTCTTTGTGAAAGAAAGAACATGTCTAACTTCCGGTCCCCATATCCTCTTCTAACACATCCAGAGCAGTCTTGGCGGTGAGAGCCCTGCAGCGAAGATGGCGCATGCGCCATGAGAAGAACTAAGTCGGATGGGAGGATACCTTCTCTGTGCTGGAGGAGGTACACAGAGAGGAGCAGGGCAGAGCTGAGGTGTGACTGTCCTGTTCGTTTCTATCTATATTCCACGGGTGAGGTAAGGAGTCCAGAAGGAAGTGGCTTAAGGACATTATAAATACAGAGGGCTCAGGAAAATCAGCAGAGCAAAAGGTATCAGTAATGTGTAGATTAGGTACAGGGAAGTGTCCATTGGAGCCAACACACCAAACCCTGGAGCACAGCACCACACAATGCCACTTTTCCCTTTAGGTGATGACATATTGCTGGGGGCTATCCCAGAGCTAACCTTGAGTAGCTGCTAACTTCAGTGACTAACGGTCCTCAGACACAAGTGCTCTCTCCGGACACTGTGGCATTATCTATGCTTCTTTTCTGACAGATACCATTGAGTGAGTGTAGTGGTTTGAATGAGAAAGGACCCCTAAAGGCTCATGTATTTCAACACCTGGTCCCCAGTTGGTGGCATTTGTTTGGGGAGATTACAGAACCTTTAAGAAGTGGAGACTTGCTGGAGGAAGTGAGTCACTAGGGGTGGGCTTTGAGGTTTTATAGCTCACTTCCTGTTCTCTCTTGCTCTACTTCCTGTGTTGGAATGAAATGTGATTGGACAGCTTCCTCTTCCTGTTGCGAGGTTTTCATTGCCTTTTGCCATGCCGATGCCTTCCCAGTCACTCTGGACTTTCATGTTCTGAAACTCTCAGCTAAGTAAATACTCTCCCCACTAACTTACTTTTAGTTATGGTGTTCTATTACAACATTAAAAGCTAATTAAGGCAGAGGTTTCCTGGCACTTCGGTTTTGCATATTGGATTCTAACTATCCATGTACCATGGGTATCCGATCATCTTTTTTCAAGTGGTACACTTGGTCCCTTCTTGTGTCCGTGTGTATGTGTGTGTGTGTGTGTGTGTGTGTGTGTGTGTGTGTGTGTGTGTGTGTGTGTGTGTGTGTGTGTGTAGGGGCTTGTGAACTTTACTTACCTGATTCTCTTTCAGTGTTATTTGCCCCTGGTCCTTGCAGCCAATGAAGGTCCGGACACACCTATAAATCTTCTCATGCTCTTCTACTCTCTGAACAAAGTTGGCTGGAAAGAAACCAACCCTGTCCTGAATCTTTCCCTGAAATGGAAGAGGAGGCGTTCAGCGGCAAATGCAACATTTATCGTAACTGTCATCACCAAGGGATACTTTTTTCTTTTTAGAGCCTGAAACACTTACTTTCCACCAGTCTTCATTGGAGTCTTCTAGGAGAGTGATCATGTCTCCTGGCCTAAAAATGAAGGATGCATGAGTTCGGGGGGAGGAAGTCAAATGAGGAAGAGAAAATACTCTTTAGCGTGAGGTACTTTTTTATTCATGCAATAATCCTTCTATTTATTAATCCTAAAATAAATAGGAGTAAAGCAAGCATGACTTCACTGGCCCTTCCCTTCCAAGGAAATGGAAAGCGAATATTCACATTGCAAAAATGGCCAGGTTTAGAATTCAGTAAGTATCAGGGTATATTTTGCCCTGAGGTATAGCTTCCTCCCAGGTTCTGTATTTTGCTTTTATTTTGTTGTTCAGTACTTATATCTAAAACCAGTCATACTCTTTATTATTATCTTTATTTCTGATGGTTAATTCATCATCACCTTGATTGGATCAAAAAGCACACAGGCAAGACTGGGGAGATGACTCAGTGGTTAAGAGCCCTTGGCTGCGGGGTTGGGGATTTAGCTCAGTGGTAGAGCGCTTGCCTAGGAAGCTCGAGGCCCTGGGTTCAGTCCCCAGCTCCGAAAAAAAGAACCAAAAAAAAAAAAAAAAAGCCCTTGGCTGCTCTACCAGAGGACACAGATTCAACTCCTAGCACCCACATGGCAGCTCACAACCGTCTATAGCTTCAGGTCCAGGGGATCTAACACCCTCACACAGACTCACACGATGACAAAATGCCAATGCAGGTAAAATTAAAAAAAAAAAAAGAAAAGAGGAGAAACACAGGATATTGGTGAGGCAAAGTTTGTATGTTGACCAGGCTGGTCTCAAACTCGATAAATAGGTAAGGACAGGAGAAAGTTACCTTTTCATGTTTAACTCTTTATGGGCCAGTGCAACTCCTAAGGCTACTCCAGACTCAAGGGCCAGAAGGCCCCACATCTGTGAAAGGCACTGCAATATCTCAGGCTGAGGAGGGCATACACAGGGAGGGAGGAACTCAGAGCAGTCACTCTAACTGCAGACCCAGAGTCAGGTTTTGCCCAGCGTTTGGATTGACTCTTATACCAGGGGTTTATTACATTTTTATGAGTACAAATTAAAAAAAATTAAGACCTATTATCACATCGTTGCCCAGGCTGGCCTGGGTCTTACTTTGTAGCCCGGGCTTGTCTTGAACTGGCTGCAGTGCCCTGGCTTTAGCCTCCCGATGCCAGGATGCCCAGGCTGTTACACAATGGCCTGTCATTTTTGGGCTGTTGGCCATCTTCTCACCCTGCCTGCGTTTGCTGCTCCCTACTGGGAGTCTCCTAAGAGTCCTGCTCCTTCCCGTTCGTCTCCCAACATCCTTGTGAAGTCTAGCTGTTCTGTTATTAGACGAATTCACATCATTTGAATTCCTGTGGTGCTAGCCTTACAAAGTTGGCATCCGCCATGCCCTGACTCACTGCTTATGGCTACGGCCTCCACTGTTTTATTTTGTACAGTATCGGAAGCACTCTTTTTATAAAAAAAAAAAACCATTTTTGACATTCTCGGGCACTGGATAGAGCAGAGTAGATTCCTGTGCTCACTTTGCTCTCTTGCTTCAATCTCTTCTGCTGTCAGTGCCAAATCTCAGTTATTCCAACCAGGGCTTCCCACGTAGGCTTGATGGTTGTTGAAATCTAAGCACCATGCCGTTCTCCCTGATGTTCCACGGAAAGCTACAGAGACAGTGATCCGTGGAACGTGTCAGATTTACTCAAGGGCAGCTCAGAGGGAGGCAGGGAAGACTCCAGTCACAGGCCACTGCCTTTGGAGGGTTCAGGCATGTGGAGGGCTCTTCTAGAACTCCAAGAGGTTATGCTGAAGCAACAGGCATTGAGTTTGTATGCCGATTGAGCTCCTTTTCTCCAGAGCATTCCTTCCTGTCCCTGATCCTCTTCTTCCTCGTTCCCCTCCCCCCTTTTCCTTATCCTCTTTTTATTTTTTTTGTGTCTGATGTGTTAAGGTATGATGTGTGGGTACCACATTGAGTATATGGAAATCAGAGGGGAATCTTGGGTATTGGTCCTCCCTTCCACCTTATCGGAAGCAGGCTGTTTTGTTGTTTACTGGCGTACTGCATATCCAAGGCTCGCTGGCCTTCGGGAGTCCCCATAGATATCCTCTTAATTCCACCTCCCATCTTGCCCTAAGAGTACTGGGTTACAGACATGCTCTGTCATGTCTGGGTTTTACATGGGTCCCAGGGGATTTGAACTCAGGTCCTCACCCTTCACTCTCAGCACCTTAGACCCTGAGCCCTTTTCTTCTTCTGAAGCCCATTGACCTATGACCTCTGCCTCTGTTGGAACAGCTGTGTTTTTCCCTTTCACAAAACTTATTAATTTTCTATAATTCATGTGAATACTTCAGGATTTAGAATCTCAAGTGAAAGGGATGGGTCATTAAAAGATTAAGAATGTAGGGCAAAAGTCACAGTTTCTACCCACTCTGCTACAGCAGCCCCGCAGCAGTAAATACGGCTGACATTTTGCCATTTCGACAGTTGCGGCCGCCTGCCAGTGCCACTGGAAGGCTGAAGAAAATCGCTTTTTCCCAGGTGAGGGATTTAATTAAGCATCGCGGATGAAAGTCATTGTAGAGAAATCTGCTAAGCTCCAGCAGATTTTATTTAACCCTGTAACCTAAGAAACCGCACATCAGTATCAAATGCAAAGGCTTTGCTGATGGTTTGATAGGAGATGTGGCAGGAGAATGGAGGCGCCTCACCTAGGGAAAATGGAGGAGGATGCTGGCCTCAAACTGTGGAATCAGAGACCAGCTAGAGACCCACTCTTTAAAGTGCTCAGGAGTGGGCAGTCCCAGAGCACCTACTCTGTGCTAAGCAAACTACCTACTACAATAGGGCACACACTGAAATATCAGCACTAATTTACCATAAAGTACCAGGTACACCCCTGACAGTGAGGTAGAGTCTGGCTTTTCCAGCAAAAGATCTTGACCAGAGCCAGAAAAGTGCCTGATAGGTGACAAGAGATACAGCAATCCACTTATTCTTTGCTTTTTTTTTTTTAAAAAAAAATTCAATTCCTCATTCAACAAATACCCACAGAGGGTAGATTCTGAAGGAGCTATTTTACCAGACACCAGGTGCGCACTGCAAAATAAAACCCTCGCTTAGGACTTCTATTCTAATGCAAAACATGAGTTATAAATAAGAAAGACAAAGAGCAAACCATTTAACAACAATATAAACGACCACACATTGCCTTAAAAAGCGACGGCGGGAACTCGGGGTGTAGAGGAGTGGATTCCTACAGAGGTTAGTCAAACTGCCCATCTTTCTGGCAGACATAACTAAGGATAAGTGTCTCTTGCATTCAAAGCCAAGACAGCAACGTCCCACGTATGACCCCAAAGCTGGTGGGATCACTCTGCTCTCGTGCCTGACAGGCACCATCGCACAATGAGAGCATTCTTCTCCATGAAACCTGAACTCCATCTTTTTCCCACACTGGGCGTGCCATGTTAGGAGTCCAGCTGTGACAGGGGACGCATAGGGGCACTTTTAGAATTCGAACTGTCAGAGCACCCCTACACGTAGGTTAAGGGACTTTGCATACTTACAGTTTAAGCAGCCCAGCCCACACCTTTGCCTTTCTGAGTTAAGCTTTAATCTAGATGCTAAAAGGCCACCCAGAAGGAAGTGAGACAGCCACTTTGGTGGTTGAGTAACTCCCACTTTATGGAGAGAGGAGGAGATGACAAGATCTTTGTCACAGTGTCACAGACAAGGCTGAGCACCTGGCTGGAGGGCAAGACTAAGCCTCCGACCGAGGACAGCGGCCTCTGAGCCCACTCCCTTGGGTCTGGCTGAGATGAACTGGAAGACAACTATCTAGGATCTGCATCCAGTGTTTCCTCAGGTTATCTGTGCTCTGGGTAAAGCGCGATCTAAAGGTTTAATCTCTGACTCTGGGCTCTCAGTGACAGGCGGCCTAAACTGCCACCACCTATAGTTTTGTGTTGTTGTTTTTTGTTTGTTTGTTTGTTTGTTTGTTTTAATTTAAAAAATTGTGTTGGCCCAGATTTGGGGCTCCAGCTACTTTGCTTAGTTCTCTGTATTAATCACCAGATTAACTCCACACGCCAGTACTTCCTTTCCTAGAGCTCCATGGTTCCGGGTTACTGTGCTATGACTCCGATATCTCACCCCAGGGCCAGGTACCAGACAATGATGGGTCATACCTAAGCTCTGAAGCCTGACCAATTACAAGGAGCCCCAGGAAACCCTGTGCCTTGGGCACCTGAGCTTGCTGTTGTCCTGAGAACAAACCCTGCCACCCTTCCTCAGAGCCCTTTGTTCCCAATTGTCCATTGTCTCGGTGAACCTTCTCACCTTGGATGAGATTCTCAGTGTGCTTCTTCTCAGTGTTATGCTATCCAAGAACCAAAACACCGAGTCAACCAACTCTACTCAGAGAGCTTTGCCTATCTGCCTGAGGAGAATACAAGTCTAATGCTTGTTTACCTGAAGATGACCCCCGACTGGCAAAAGTGTGCTGTGCACAGAGCTAGGAATGGTGCTACCCAAGTGGGGCTGGCTATGTGGAATCTTCTGGGAACTGCTCTTGAAGCAGGCTTCCTGTTTCATGGATGAGAGCTCCTAGGGGGAGGCTGGCTAAGTCCCCCCCGCCCCCCCAGCCAATCTCTTCTGTGCCCTGGGTGGATAAAGGGTTCTGAGGAGTGAGGATGCCCTCATTCCCTATTGAAGACACTTGTTCTGAGGACAGCCCTTCCACTGTTGGGAGAGCAGGAGGAAGTCAGAAAAATGATCTTCAGAAAAATGGTCTCCATCTCTGTCAGAATAGCCAAAGAAGATTCTAGGATGTGAGCTCATATTTTCTGAGCGCCTATGCTATTCAGGCCTTGACTATGAACCAGAAGCACAGAGACAGCAAGATGTCTCCACGCCTCAGTCTCTTTAACTCCAATGAGCAGCTTCTGATGGCACATTATTTTCTACAGGTGGGGTAAGGAGAGATCAAGGCTTACAGAAGCCTCCTCAGACCTTAGAATCCCACATGAAAGGCTGGGCCATTCAAGGCCTAGGGGGAGGGGCATTGGCTTTTATGGTTTTTGTTCTTAAACACTAAGTTGGCGTTGATGTTTATATAAAACATTTAGGCAAGTTCACAATAAGTGGCGGCCACCATTGTTAGTAAGCCATTATTACCACCCTCAGGACGTTGGTCATCTAAAAAGCAGAAGTCTAGGGACGGGGAACCGACAGTGAGCTTCCTCCATGAATGAGGAACAAGTACCACGTGAAGCAGACCAAGTGTGGAGTTAGATCCAGGCAGAAATCACAGCACGTCCGGCTCTGATCCTGAGCTGTCACAGTCTTATTCTTTACGTTCATATGTTATGCATACTAGTGAGTAGATTATGAAATAGTTGCTTTGAAAACTTGTTCTGTGGATTGAGTTAAAACACATGGAAGTCTTCGGTTCTCTGAAATTGCTAATTCGCTCCCAAGCCCGTCATTTTCCAGTTAGAGACAAGGTCTAGTGGGTGTGGTCTGCTCTGTCTCTGTCTCCCTCCATCCCCAGCCCATAAAGATGTGGGCCTTTCTATGTTTCCTAGCTGGCCTTGAACTTGCAACCTCTTGCCTCAGCCTCCAGTGGACCTGGGATTATGGAGGAATGGAACTGCATACTGCGACACTGCCCACATTAGTTTTGGTCTGGACAACTGGTAGTGAGATGTTCACTTCCTTTGGTAGCCTCAGACCCTAGTCTTTGGGATAATTCAGAACCCAGGAGGACTTCTGCCTTTGTTTGTGTAGACCCGGTTTCCTTTCTCTTTATCCTTCTGACCACAAAGTAACATCAAAGCTTGGCTTTGCAGTTGACTCTGTGCCTTATTACAGTGGCATTTTTGTAGGGCTGAATACAGCAGTTTTCCTGTAGGAGGAACAATGCCCACTTCATGAAATGGGCAGGCCAGCTACGTCTGTGTACATGTCGGCAGAGACAGAGACACTGGACTACTTACATCAGGCTTTGGCTCCGTGGCTAGCTGCAGGGTGTCAAGCTGCCTCTAACACCATTCATGGCTTATCAAAATGCATGAGAGCTGCCCATACCACTCTGCAGGCATTTTGGACAGTTTTAGTATTCCATACCCTAGCCTGTTCATTAGATGAAGAGACGTCTACGTTGAGTCTATCAACACCACCACTCAAACAAAACAGATGTCCTTGAAAGGGCCAGCCAATGGGAGAAGCAAAGGGAACTAGCCAAATTACTCCGTTCATCTGAGATTTACCATTGAGTTTTCCCATCAGGCTGATTTCTCAGTTTGCATTAATCTGGCCCAGAATTGTTTACAGCCCTGGCCCATCAGGAACTCCTTGACTCTGCGGTTTGATTTCCAGCCTTAAGGCTGTTTGTGTTTTCTCCCAGGTCTATATTCTAGCAGGAACATTCAGTTAAAGGGCCATTTGGAAGGAATTTGGGAGATGTTCCTGAACTGTCGTGGATCACGCTCTCTAGAACCTAATTGAGAGAGGCGTTTGAGTGCGAGGGAGGCGGCTAAACACATTAGTGACATTCGGGAAGGTCTGGGTTTCTTGACATAGTGCAGCATCACAAAATAATATGCACCAGAGACTTTCCTCAAATAGCCTTAATTGGATTTTGATGTCCTGGCGACTGTGAAGATTATTTTTAAATCAAATTGGTGCATTAGAATTACATTTAGTTTTAATTAAGTTGATGCATTTGCCAAGCAGTAATGTACTTAGAGAATGGAAATGAGACACCAGGGGAGTCTTCTTCTGTCTCATTTGTCTCGAGCATTCCTCCTTTCCTAGTTTACAGAGGGTTGTACACAACAGGCAAGGTGAACTTCAGAGTGGGTCAAAGGTGAATGCAGCTCTCCACAAGTCAAAACGGAAACAGGAAAACTGGTGTTTCTCTCTCCTGTCTGTGTCTGTGTCTGTGTCTGTGTCTGTGTCTGTGTCTGTGTCTGTGTCTGTGTCTGTGTCTGTGTCTGTGTCTGTGTCTGTGTCTCTGCCCCCGCCCCCTCTGTATGTGTGTAGGTCAGAGGACTATATGGAATGTTGTTGTTGCCCAGGAGCTGTCTCCCTCTGGTTTTTGAAGCAGAGTCTCTCTCATTGGCATGGAGATTACTGAGTCAGCCATTTCTACCTCCTCAGTGCTGGGATTACACGTGTATGCTACATGCCCTGTTTTTGTTTGTACATAGGTTTTGGGCACTGACCTCATGTCATCATGCTTATGAGTCAAGCATGTTATAGCCTGGATTGGCTCTGTCGCCCTGTATTCTGGTTTTGAGTCTGTCACTGGCTAATTTGAGTCATAATTGCTCTCAAATCTAGAACACAATCAGAATGCAGGTGAACATCTAACCACACAGAGTTCCAGGCAGGGTTTGATTTAGGGTATAGGTCTTTGGTGTATTTAGGAATCTCGACTTTAATAATGTTCTCTACAGGGATCTTATGGTTTATAACCAATGGCTTTAATATTCCAGCCAGCTTTCTCCTCTAAAATACTGTTGTCTTGGGCAACCTCACAGCTTTACTAAAGAACATAAGGGACAGGGGTAAAATCATGGAAGACTTAGAAAAGGGCAAAATAATCAGGTTATTGCCTTCCTTTCAATGACTTTGTTATTTTTCACTGCATAAAAGTTACAGAAAATGGACAATAATACAATTATCACTGTCCATAGAAATGAAAGAGGGTTGTACCTAGCAGAATCTCATCAGGAAAACCCCATGAATTCTGGCTGTCCATGCATTGGTTTGTCAGTTCCCATCAGCAAGCTCTCACTGTCTTCACACATCTGGTGCACTGGGTTCCCTCGGAACCAGGTGTAACATCTTACCAGTTCTCTCATTTTTTAATGGGTCAGAGAATCATTTGGATAGATGAGAGTCACAGTTTGACCTCAACTGTAAAATTTCTGCACCAGAAGCAAGGTTTCATGAGCACAGACTGCAGACCACAGGTTTCCTGGGCTCTGGGCTCAAACCTAGTTTATCAGGACTCAGAGAGTACTATGCATGATGAACTTGGGATATGACTACATTGTCTAAACTAATTTTCCAAAAACAAATGGAGGATGGATAGATGGATGGATAACAGGTGTGCAGGGATAATCAGGGGTGTTCTTCAGCATGGTAGGGTGACTGTGGTCAGCGACAGTTAACTTGATGACACTTTTATGTCTAAAAATAGTCAAGATAATTCCCAATGTTTGAAACACAGAAATGATAAATCTTTAGGGCACCAGGTGTGACAATTTACCCACTTTAATCAATATATGCTATAAACATTTATTAAATTAGCATGTAATCGCTTATGAATGCATGCAATGATGTGTCAATGAAAAATAAAATTAAGGCTGGAGAGAGAGGTTGGTTGGTGAGGAACTTAGTTTGGTTCCCAGAGATCATACTAAAACAAAAACAAAACACTAAAACAAACAAAATGAAAGCTGTTAAACTGAGCATGGTGGTACATGCTCCTAATCCCAGTGCTAGCATAGCAGAGACACACAGATACTTAGGACTTTCCAGCCCAGCCTACATGGTGAGTTTCAGGCATGTGTGAGAGCTTATTTCAAGAAATAAAAATAAACATAAAGGCAAGATATTCCTGAGAAATGATACCCAAAGCTATTCCACATGCACATGTATGTATATGCATATGTATATACACACACTCACCCCCCTACACACACATGAAGTTCACACACAAGTGTCCATATACACACTTAAAAAATGAAAACTTAACTCCTTAAATTCACAGTTTTTTCAGAGAGGGTGCAAAGTACAGGTGGGAGCTAGGCTGGCATGGTCAGCCTCTGGGCTCAGGACCCAGTCTCTACTTTCTACCCATATTCTTTTTTTTTTTTTTGGTTCTTTTTTTCGGAGCTGGGGACCGAACCCAGGGCCTTGTGCTTCCTAGGCAAGCACTCTACCACTGAGCTAAATCCCCAACCCCTCTACCCATATTCTTATTACTGGTTTTCCTACTTGGTCTCCCAGAAGACAAAGAATTCCATGCAAGAACCAACAGCTGACTTCCTGTGCCTCTGCCCCGAATTTTCAAGACCTTCTCTGGTGTTGGCATTTGCTCCCAACTTGGTGCTTTTTACTCAGTTTCTCTAAATCTGGACAATTAAGTCTTTACCTCTTTATCCTTTACCCCCAAATCTCACAGGCAGACTTCTGCAAACTGGGTGCCATTGCTACCTCCTGTAGAACTTTCCTTGAAGTCCCAGGACTGTTTCAGTGTTCCTCTGGGGTGTGCTGAAGTACCAAGTCTCCCATGCCCAGCACCTCACACAAGACTGTAATTTCTGTCTGCTTTTCCCATGCCTCCCAGCACCATGACTCCTTAAACTCAAACAAGGGACAACTCCCTGAGATACATCCTAGAAAAAGCCATATGTAGGTCAAAGTCACTTTCAACTCAATGTCAAGTTCAAGAGAGATAAATTTAGGCTACCCATTTCCCAGGGTCCTTTCAAATATTAGTTAACCAAACTCATGTTTGCTTGCTCTCAGACAAACACTAGTTAACCAAACTCATGTTTGCTTGCTCTCATTTAGACACTAGTTAACGAAACTCATGCTTGCTTGCTTTCATTCAGACTCACCCACAGAATGTCAGAGACGTAAAGCTTCCTAGAGCCTGGTGATTCACAATTCTAAATCCTTATTTGGTGTTGAAGAGATGTGTTTTTCTCTGAAACTAACTCTTTCTCTCTCTGTCTAGGTATTCTGTCATACACAGTCATTAATTTATATCTTCCTTAGAATGTAATAATATTGAAAAAGCAATTCCCCTTTTTTCAGTCATAGCTCCTAAGCCTTTCTTCATCCAAAACCTGCCATCTTTTCTCCCCACCTGAAGAAACATTATCATATAAATCTGTTTGAAGAGAACTGATAAAAAAGAAAATGGCTTAATGTGAGAAGTTGATGTGGAGTCTTTGACATCAACACGAACATGGCCACTGAATATGTATTTGAACCCTTTGCTCTTCCGCTTACTCTCCAACCTTTGCTTCCGAGTTCGCAAATGCAGTAATTTATATCTCTTGATGATTTACCTGAAAGACCAGCCTGGCAAAGCCATATAGGTTATTCCTACTGATTAAAAACTATGCCTGGGTGTGAATAAGAAGCAATGACTTCAAGCCGTTCTCATCCTCAGAGCAGTAGAGATCCTGGGGGTAGTTACATTGTGAGTGCTGAATGTAGATTTTCCCGAGAGAGAATTCACAGGGGAAGACAGAGATAACTCAGTGATTCCAGAATTGTATGAATACAAGTTGAGGTATGTTCTCTGAAAGAAATAATCCAGATAGAGTCACCAGGGGAGGAAACACCACAGTCAAGGGACACTGAGTTAGGACTGAGAGCATGAAGAAATTCAAGAGGTAGAGGTGTGTGTGTGTGTGTGTGTGTGTGTGTGTGTGTGTGTGTGTGATGGGGAGGTACAGGATGACACAGACTATAAGACACAAAGGACCCCTGTCTATGGTGCTGTGGTCCTTTTGCAGAAGGGATGCAAATTAAACAGAAGCCAGCCAGGATGAGATCCAAAAGCAATGGAGGACACTGTGGCTTCGGAGCCAACCTGGGGACTATGAGGGATCCTTAGAGACTCAGACAGCTTGTGCAGCTCTCCACACATGTGGGGTCATGTGACTGCATGAGTGACTGGCCCAAGACTTAAGCCAAGGCAAAGTAGTATCATGCTTTGCATTCTTAAACATTCAGTGAATTCGGCTGTCCAGATCGGGCTGCCTTCCTCCCTCTCTCCCTTCTTCTCTTCCTCTATCCCTGTATTCTGAAGAGAAAGAACCTAATTTTGAAGCTCATTGGAGTTGCACACAGTGACACATAGCTATAATCCCAGCACCTACCGGCCAAGGTAGGAAGATCCTGAGTTTAAGGTCAGCCTGGGCTACAGAGTGATGCATGGTCTAACATGAAAAGAAACAAAAAAGAGCAAGAAAAACAGCCAAAGTACACTGGAGCTGAAATGGTAACTTGTCTACTATGTACTGGATATTGTGTCCTTTTGTAACCTCCTCATCCTAGAAGCCCAGATTTGATTGTCCCTATTTTCAATACTGGGGGGCATCTATAGTGAGCTGTAGGGGACAGTAGCAGACACAGAGTTGGAAAGCCCTAGACCAGGTAGCCCCCTGCCAATCTGGTCCAGATCCTAGGGGATGAGTTTACTAAGTGTTAGATGAGTAAATAGAGAATGAATATTGACTACATTCTAAACATGAGGTTCAGAGGAGCCCCTCAGGCTGGTCAGAGAACAGTGGAGTCTGACTTCATTCTTCATGGGGGATGGGCTTGGAGGGGGGTGCATCAGCAGGGAGATGCCCTGATCCACTGAGAGCTGGTACCTGGAGGGGTGGTGAGTTAATATGGAGGACTATGAAGACATTTGCACCACTGGCCTCTGGTAGATAAAACTTTTCTTGTTACTAGGCAGATCCCTAAGGAATCTACTGAAGCTATGACTCATCCGCTCTGACTTTTGGTGGCTTTGATATCTCAGCCTTTTTTTTTTTTTTTCCCAAATGCATATTTCTAACATTCCTTTTATGCTACTCCTTTGCTTTCTCTCCCAAGGAAGATACCCAGCATGTTCCCCTGGGTAAGTATGCAGGCAGATAAGAATAGTATCTAATCAAAATGATTTTTTTCCCCTTATGGTTGAGGAGGGAAAGATAATTCACAAAGTCCCAACTCATCCGGGAAATTATACTCCTTCCTCTCTGTATTGTTTTGAGTATGCTAACCAAGTTGTTGGCTTTAAAAAAATGAGAACCTACAATGCCTTAGTTAAAAATAATAAACAAGCAAACAAACAAATAAATAATTGTATGTGTCATTTATCACTTCAATCTCCCAGCCTACGAAATGCAGGCATTTCACTCCTGGGAATGAATAGCCCTGCTTGTCTGTAAGCAGATTGTAAATGTTGGAGTCGTGACCAGACATCTTGGCTTTTAATGGCCTGCAACCAACAAAAAATAAACACAGAGTTACGACAGCCTGCACAGAGCCAGACACCCATCAGTGTCCCTGGTAACACTCAGTCTTGCTCTGTAATGACTGTAAAAAAAAATCTAGAGAATTCAGAATACTGTTCTAATGCAGTAGCGGGGGATATGTGTGTGTGTGTGTGTGTGTGTGTGTGTGTGTGTGTGTGTGTGTGTGTGTGTGTGTGTATACCCGAGGACAATTTTAAGCATTGTTCATGAGGAACCATTCCCCTTGATTTTTGCGGGTGGATCTCTCACTGGCCTGGAACTTTCTGAGTAGACTAAGCTGCTGGCCAAGGAGTCTCAGAGATCCATCCATCTCTGTCTCCCTAGCTCTGGGTTACAAGCTTGTGCCACCATGTCTGCTCTTTCTCCTCCTCCCCCTCCTCCTCCTCCTCCTCCTCCTCTTCTCCTCTCCCTCCTCCTCCTCCTCCTCTTCCTCCTCCTCCTCTTCCTCCTCCTCCTCCTCCCCCCTCCTCCTCCTCCCCCTCCTCCTCTTCCTCTTCTCCTTTCCTTTCTTCTTCCTCTTCCTCACTCCTTCTCCCCTCTTCCTCTCCTCCTTCCCTCTCCTTTTCTTCTTCATGAAAGCAGGCTCTTGGGAATGGAACTCAGGTCCTTGTGCTTGCAAGGCAAGCACATTAACCACTTGAGCCCATCTCTATCAAGTATCTCACTGTAAATCTGACACATGCAAATGGCCATCTCACGGAACTCAGTATGGTTCACTATTGCCACTCTCAGCTCCATTCATATCTAGTCAGCTATGGGCCATCTCCTGAAGGTCACATGGCAGTCACAAGGCCAGAGAGACAATGACTTAGAGACTTGGATTGTCTCTGATGAAGCATAGTCCACCTGAAAGTACCAGGGCATCTCTCCTGACATTCTAGGATGAATCAGACAATGCTTATACCCTGACGAGTTCATCCTGGAAAGTTTACCCTGTGAAGGAGAAAACTCAGAAGTGTATGGCAGGAGTGTAGGGTGGAGACTGAAGCAAAAATTGGCACAAAGAAACCAGACTGGAATGAACACCTTTGTGCCAAGGTTGACATGTGACACGCACCAAACAGAACTTACACAGGGAAACTGACAAGGCAAAAGTATGCATTGCATGGAGGCCACTACTGCTACTCACTCTGCTGCTATGCATCCCAGAGGATTGCTCTTAGACTCCAATCTGCAGCTATAAACAGTATCCAGTTGTCATCATCTGAACAACAACAACAGCAATAACAACAAGAAGAAAAGAAAAGAGGCCAAGATGCAAACTCTGAACACTGCCATACGAACAACAATGTCAAGCAACCAGAGCTTCCAGGGACTAAGCCACTACCCAAAGACTATACATGGACTGACCCTGGCTCCAACCTCATAGGTAGCAATGAATAGCCTAGTAAGAGCACCAGTGGAAGGGAAGCCCTGGGTCCTGCAAGACTGAACCCCAGTGAACGGGATTGTTGGGGGAAGGCAGTAATGGGGGGTAGGATGGGGAGGGGAACATCCATATAGAAGGGGAGGGGGAGGGGCAAGGGGGATGTTGGCCTGGAAACCAGGAAAGGGAATAACAATTGAAATGTAAATAAGAAATACCTGATTTAATAAAGATGGAGGAAAAAAAAAAAAAAAAAAAAGAAGATCAAACATCACTTGAAGACAGAGTCAAGCAAAGCTGACCTGAGGTGGGAGGCAGGAGACTGACCCTAACAATTGAAGCTCAACTCTTCCATTGATGCTAATTTAAGGATTAAATAAACCTTTTGATTATCTATTAGACAGTGAGCATCAAGTACATCTAATGCTTAACCTGCATGGAAACCTTCATATCCCATTGGTCACGCACTAAAGACATGCTTGCAAAGGTCCCTGAACAGCACGAGCATCGCCTTTAGACTGGATACATGCACGCTCTTTGTCTTCCCCTCAGATCTGTTCAACAAGACACTTGGAGCAGGACAGCAAGCAGCTCACAGCGCACACACGCACACACGCACACACGCACACACGCACAGATGTTTTTACCTCATTTCCAAGTCTTCATTCTCCTGTGGTATAAATCTGTACAAGGCAACGTAGGTGTTCATCTGTAATGGGTCTTTGGAAAGAGGTCCCTGCCAGAGAAGACAGAGAAAACTGAGCAGGAGAGACTGACAGTGGATGAATACTGCAGTGCCCACATGTGGCTCTCAGGAGTCACACAGCTGGCTATTCCTGAGGCTTCTCTCTTAGCTTGCTTTTAAAATCACATTACATTGTGTTAAAGTATATTGGAGAAGGGGTTTCCTCTGTGTAGCCCTGGCTGTCCTAGAACTAGCTCTGTAGACCAGGCTGGCCTCAAATTCAAGAGATTCACCTGCTTCTTTTTCCGGAGTGCTGGGATTAAAGCGTGTGCTACCACTCCCAACTCCTTAGGTTACTTTTAATTCTGGAGTTGGACTCCACTACAAGCTATTTGAAATGGTTGGGACATCTCAGAAATAGCCTTTTTCTTTGGGTGATTCTTTTCTTTGACATAATCATTCAAGAAAAATGACAGAAATGGGGATGTTTTCTTTCTATTTTTTTCATCTTCAGGCATGTGTGTGTGTATTATGCATATTGGGGCTCACATATTCTCCGGTGCATGTGCATGTGCATGTGTGTGCATGTGTATGTGGAGGCCCAAGGCTTATGTTAGGATTCCTCCCAGTCATTCATCTCCCCTCGTCACCAAGGCAGGAGCTCTCAGTCAACCCCGAGGCTTGCAGATGTATCTTTTGCTAGCCAGCCTGCTCTGTAGATCCCGTTTCTATCCCTTGAGGCTGGAATTACAAGTGGGCCTCTGAGCTCTCCTTGCTTTAATAGGGGCGATATGGTTCTGAACTCTGGTCTTCAGGATTGTGTAGCAAGTGCTTTAACCACTGAGCAGTCCTCTCCTCTATCTCAAGTAAGAACACTTTCTCTAAAAAATGAGAGTCCTGGGAACAGGTCTAAATAGACTTTTATAAAATGCCTTAGTCATTTGTTTGTATGTGTGTGTGCACGCGCGCGCGCGCGCGCGCGTGTGTGTGTGTGTGTGTGTGTGTGTGTGCATAGATACAACACTTTATGTACCCATAGAGACCAGAGCATGGTATTAGATTTTGTGAGGCTGGGGTTACAGAAGGTTTTGAGCCACTTGATGTGGCTGCTGGCAACTGAACCTGGATCTTCTCAAAGGGTCATGTGCTGGCAAAACTTATGTCAGCTCAACATAAATTAGAGTCATTGGAGGAGGAAGAGCCTCAATTGAGAAATGCCTCTTTAAGATCAGGGTGTAGGCAAGCCTGTGGAAGATTTCCTTAACTAGTGATTGATGGGGGAGAGCCCAGCCCATTGTGAGTGGTGCCACCCCTGGGCTGGTAGTCCTGGTTTCTATAACAAAGCAGGCTGAGCAAATTATGAAGAGCAAACCATGGAGCAGCACTCCTTCATGGCCTCTGTGTTAGCTCCTGCCTCTGGGCTCCTGTCCTGTTTGAGTTCCTGTATCAATTTCCTTCTATAATCAACAGTGATGTGGAAGGGTAAGCCAAATAAACCCTTTCTTCCACAAGTTGCTTTGGCCATGGTTTTTTCATCACAGCGATAGTGACCCTAATAGGACAGAAATTGGTACCTGGATAGTGAGGTACTGCTGTGACAGACCCAACCCTGTGTTTTTGGGAAGATTGTGGAAGGACTTGCGAATTTTGTGCTGGAAAAGCCGTTGAGTGTTCAAAGCAATGAGGAGTTCTTCTGGGGGAGCTTGGAAGATAAGAATATCCAGAGCCATGCAGACAATGGAGGCCTGTCCTGTGAACCCTCAGAGGGAAGCATGAGAGAATCCTTTAATGTCTCTACAGGGCCATTTGCTTCTTTGAGTTAAGAATCTGTGGTTCTGGTCAGCTGCAGCTGAAGAATCAGGTGGAATCAGTCAAATACCAGGGCCATGGAAGTAAAACCTTTGTTTTACCAGGACACTTGATGCTGGTTAGCTGGAGTGAAGAAATTAGGGGTGATTAAGAAGAGACCAGCATCAGTGAGGTGAAATCTTCTGAGATGTGTTTCCTCAGAGTCAGCACACAGAAGCTGTGTGGTCCAGAGGTTTTACCTTGTGCTGCAGCTGGCCCTTGGTGTGGAAGACACCCGGGTGGTACTGGGTTTGAAGCTTTGAGCAGCTCATGGAGAGCAGCAGCATTTGGAGGATGATAGTACCATGGGATGATTGACAGAAGCAGATGTGCAGTGAAGTCAGCCCGAGCTGAGGAGACAAGGTGTGTGTGTTGCAGCCTGGAGGACTGGAGAAATCACCTGACTCCTTGGAGGAGCTCGAAAGATTTTTAGTGAACCCCAGATATTGGACATTGAGGCATTTACACGGTTGGAGTTTGCTTTTGCTTTATTTAGATTGTGAACATGTTCTGGTTTTTTTTCCTCTTGAAGTGAGAAGGTATTTAGCTTAATTTTTATTTTTATAGGAGTCCTCTGAAGAGATTTTAAACGTTTAAAAGGGAGTTTGGATTTCTAAAGAGTTGACTATTTCCAAAGGAATGAACTTTTAATGTGTTTGAATGTGTAAACACTGCAAGACTTTTAAAGTTATTTACGCTTTGAGGCCTTGGGGGAAAATAGGAAAGGAAAGGTTGCGGCTTAGGCTTAACAGTGATGCGTTTTTGTGTCAAGAGGACAGGGAATCTGTTGTGCTGGATAGTTTTGTGTCAACTTGACACATGCTAGAGTCATTGGAGAAGAGGGAGCCTGGGTTTAGAAAATGCTTCCATAGGATTGGCTAACGTGGTGTATTTTCTTAATTAGTGTTTGACATGGGAGGCCCTGGCCCATTGTGGATGAGGCTACCCCTGGGCAAGTGATTCTGGGTTCTGTAAGAAAGCAGGCTGAGTAAACTCTGGAGTTTTATGGCAGAAATAGTAATAGTAATCCTAATTAGAACGGGTGAGAAGTGCTCTCAACCACTGAGCCATCTCTCTGGATCCTTAAAACAGACTTTTTATTAGTTGGGTGAAAGTTGGTCTATAGTATATCAACGAGCCCTGTGTTCATTCACAGCAATGTGTTCATCTGTGGTGAGGAAAAAGCATAGATTCTTGGCTTTGGCCTGGTAGTTTATGTCACAGTACCACCGTCTACTGACTTTGAAATCTTGCAAATGTGATAATAAAAGCTGCCAACTTTGATAGCTCACCGGCTGCCTGCCCAGTGCTTTATTACCTGTGTTAATATAACTAGAGTTCACCACAACCCTATTAGGTAGGCTTTACTAATTTATTAGATTATAAAGGAGCCTTGTAGTGTCCTATAAATACTAGCTGTTATCACTAACCCCAAAATTGTAATGCTATAGATACGTTTATATTTTATAATATACAAGTTAAACTGATATATTCCATACATGCAATTACACAATGCCTTTGAGTACATTTCATAATATAATAAATATATTCTATGTATGGATGTAAAACATGAGACTTGAATACAACTATATTGTAGGCTTTTTAACCTTGAACTCTTCTATTATGTATGTATGTATGTATGTATGTGTGTGTGTTTGTGTGTGTGTATGTATGTATGTATGTATGTGTGTGTGTTTGTGTGTGTATATGTATGTATGTATGTATGTATGTGTGTGTGTTTGTGTGTGTATATGTATGTATGTATGTATGTATGTGTGTGTGTTTGTGTGTGTATGTATGTATGTATGTGTTTGTGTGTGTGTATGTATGTATGTATGTATGTATGTATGTATGTATGTATGTGTATAGCATGTGTACTCCAAAGTATACATGTGGAGGTCAGAAGATAAGGTTCTCTCCTTTTACCATGTGGATTCCAGGGACTGAACTGAGGTCAGTAGACTTGACAGCAGAGCCTTTCCTCACTGAGACATCTCACAGGCCTTTCAATCTACTACGATTTAAAGCTCAGGAACCTTGGGCAGTATTGCTCGAATCTATGATAATTAGATGTGTATTATGAGAATGAACATATCTAATACAAAAGTATATTCTTGCATAGCACGCAGTGTAGTCATAATATGACTTGGTGATTAACACAGTATATGCCTTCACTCGCAGTAGCACATGGCAGAAATGTGTGCATGTCATTAATACAGTGTTTGTCCTTTTCACCTTCTATATTCTGTGTTATTTACCATGTGACATCACAGAGTGCTTCACTGGCTCTTGTCATCAGGCATGTTACAGTTTTCTCCAAATGATTTTAGAAGATAGTTTGACATGAAACTATCCCACCGGCCCCCAAAGACATTTTGGGATCCACTTTGGGCGACGGTGGGCAGCTTCGTCCAGGAACTCTCACCTGTTCTGGGATGGCTACATACCTGGTGGTTTATGGTCTTTACTTGATCTCTGAAGTCATCGGTGCCATTTTCCGGATATGTAAACACTGAGGGGGGAAAGAAAGCACAGGGGTTTTGTGTGGCCGGTAGCCATTTTTTAGGGACACTGGCTCTTGTCATCCTACCTTCATTCTTTCAGAGATGCTTTCCCTCCTCCTCATGCAGCATCCTGTTAACCCTAGTCAGAGTCCCAGTCTATGTATGCTCAGTGGTACATCCCCCCGCCCCCACTGGCCAAGTGTGGGTTTGAAACTCAGGTCTCTTCTGGCGGTCCTCCGTCAGCAGCAGAGGCGTGCTCGCTGTGTGGAACCTCTTGAGAAGATAATTTTGTTGCCTTTGAACATTTTACCTTTCCTAAACACCAGAATTTTGGATTCAATATTACAATGCTAGCTTCTTAATGCTGTCTTTATTCTGTTTCAGAGATTAAAGCATTCATGTTAAACTTCAGAACACCCCCCCCCCGATTGCCTATGTTCAATGTACCAAGGCTGTTGGCTCTGATTTTCTTTGAGCTTAGTTTTGGAACTGTGTAATTCTCTTCCATTTGTGTTGAAGGTATCACCTTGAAGGCACTGCCTTTGATAAGGAAACCTCTTAAGATGGGCAGTTCTCACTGCCCAGAGGCACACTTGCCTAGAGGTCCTCACAGAAACTTGCCAGATCTGGTCCATGACCATGCCGGCTGCTGTTCTCACTAGATACATCTTCCTTAGGGTAGTAAATCAAGGTCGATGGGTTCAAACGTATGCAGTAAGGGTTGGGTCTGTAAATTAATCTACCACTGGGATGACTTGGCAGTTTTAGAATAACATGTTCAGTCTTCTTTTCTTTTTTTTTTTTTTTTTCCGGAGCTGGGGACCGAACCCAGGGCCTTGCGCTCGCTAGGCAAGCGCTCTGCCGCTGAGCTAAATCCCCAACCCTCTTCTTTTCTTTAAAATATCAAGACGAGATCAATACAGGATGGTACATCCCACGGGAATAACTTGGTTCATTGGTATCCTCATTCTCTCTGTTGTTCATTCATTCTCTTAGTTCTGTAAAAATCACACTGTGTGTATGCATGTGCATGTTACACACCACATGGCCCTTGGAGATCAGAGGACACCTAGTGGAAATCACTTCCCTCTCTCCATCATGTAGGGCCTAGGCATTGAACTCAGGTTGTCAGATTTGCACATAAGCTCCTTTAACCATTGAGCCATCCCACCAGGACCTCTAATGTTATGAAAACTGTCTATGGAACTTCTATGTTAAAAAAACACATTCAAAGCAAGAGCGCCTGAAAAAATACTGAGGAGAATTAGGTATCCTGTGTATCCAGTTTATAATTCCAGAGTTTACAGATGCGTTTCTTTCACACAGGGATGCCCAAGGTGCCTATGTGCTACCCATGGTACAACACTGAGATGTGAGTGGTCCCTTCTCAAGAATTTGCCTGGGGCATTTGGACACTTAACTCGGTGTTGACCTGCTGAAACAGGGCAGAGACGTGCAACACCCTTTTCTGGTATTATATCATCTTCTGAAATCCTGCTGTAAACATTTGATTCTGTAAGTATAAAACTATATTCTTCCCAAAAGAATATTAAATATTTAAATGGAAACAGGCAAAAAAGGGTCTAAAGAAGGGAATCCTATTGGAAGAGTCTATAATATGCTATTTGGACTGATTGCACAGTTTTAAATGTCATAGTATTTTATCCTATTATTGAATATCTACCTGAGCTTCTAGTTCAAAATATGTATTATTCCTGTGAACTACTGAGAAAATTATTTGAAGTGACTTTAAGTTTGCTTTTAGATATGCAATCAAAAGCAGAATGTAACCGGAAGCAGTGGAAATTTTAAAATCTATTTCCACAAGCCATTCTTTCTAAGATTTTATTTCTAGTTATTTAACTGGCATGTGAGTATGTATGTATATGTATGTGTATGTGTGTGTACAAGAGTATAATTGATTATGGAGGCCAGAAGAAGGTATCAGATCCTCTGGGTCTGGAGTTGCAGGTGGTTGTGAGCCACTCTACATAGGAGTTGGTGACCAAATCTGGCTGGGTGCTGGAAACTGAACTCAGAACCCCTGCAAGACAGTTGCCCTCTGCCACAAACTGTTTTTTGAAACTGCAATTTGCTTTAAATGGGAGAAAGTAAGGCAACTAGCTATATACCACACAACTGGGTATACCACGTGACTGTATATACCATGTGACTGCATATACCATGCAACTGTATACTATACAATTGGATATACTATACAACTGTATACCAAACAGTCCAATATACTACATAACTATGTATACCACACAACTGTATACTGTACAACCATGTGTACTGCACATCTGTATATACTACATGACCGTATATTGCACAACTTTATACTGTACAACTGTGTACACTGCATAGCCATGTATACTACACAACCATATATACCACACAACTGTACACTATACAACCGTATACCGTATAACCACGTGTACTGCATAACCACGTATACTACATGGCTGTATACTGTCCAACCGTGCATACTGTCCAACCGTGTGTACCACAAAACTCTATACTGCATACCTGTCACTTTTGCTGCTTTAAAGATTTTTGTGGAAAATAATTTGGTTATTTATCTCACGACAAATGTTCAGAAGCCATGTCCGGTGCGTGTGGAGGTTTTGCTGTTAGCTGTTGAGAATCAGCAACTCAGTTAGTTGCTTCCAGAGGGACGCCTTGTTTTGCTTTCCACTTTCTGTCTCTTTCACTTTGCAGAGGACCTGTGACGCCCATGCCACCTGTTTTAGTTAGATTTTTACTGCTGTGAACAGATACCATGACCAAGGCAAGTCTTACAAAGGGCAATGTTTAACTGTGGCTGGCTTACAGGGTCAGAGGTTCAGTCCATTATCATCAAGGCAAGAGCATGGCAGCATCCAGGCACGCATGGTGCAGGAGGAGCTGAGAGTTCTACATCTTCATCCGAAGGCAGCTAGGAGAAGACTGGCTTCCAGCAGCTAGGATGAGGGTCTTAAAGCCCACATCCACAGTGATGCACCCACTCCAACAGGGTCACACCTTCTGATAGTGCCTCTCCCTGGGCTAAGCACATACGAACCATGACATTCCCTTTTTGTTTCCTGAGTTGATGGCCTTGTCCTACCTATGCATGACACTACACCAGCTTATCTGATGTGAGCCCAAATCTGAGTTCTTGGGCTAATTCCAATGTAGCCCTCATGTGGTAACCTTTAAAGGGACATCACTGGGTTCAGCTCACGAGGCTCTTACTTCAGACTTCGCATCCATAGTCAAGAGAGTGTGGCCAGCGATTTTCCCTTCTCTGGCCTTGTTTGGTTCTGAAATCAGTGTTCCAATAACCTCGTAAACCACGTTGGAGAATGTGGCTGCCTGGCCTCCTCGCTGTACTTTCGTTTCTTGGAGAGGGTTTGTATAACGTGGAAATTTTCTGTTCCTTAAATGTTTGGTAGAATTTACCCATGAAGTTGTCCATCCTTGGGATTTTTGCCATAATCAAAAAAAATTATCAGTGAGGTTTCTAGAAGGGTTAGGAACAGCGCACACTTTCTGCTTCTATCCCGCTACAGTCTGATGCTTTTGGTATTAGCTTGTTTAGAGAAAGTTGTCAAGCTTCCCGTGAGAATGTTGTCATGGCAGTCTTTTTGTTCCTGTGTGTTATGTTCCCCCTCTGGATATGGGGTCTTGATCCCCCACTCTCTTCCAACCTAAAATTTGTTAGGGCTTATAAATTTTATTCTCTCTAACACACACAGGATTTATTACCCCGTCTTTGCAATTTAATGATGCCTATTCCTGTCTTTATTATTACCATCCTCATGCCTTTTATGGATGGAATATCATTTTGTTTCCTGACATTTTATTGATTATATATGCATATTCATGTATATGTATGTGTGCATGTGTGTGAGTGTATGTGTGTGTGTGAGTGTGTGTCTGAGTATGTGTGTGTCTATTGAGTTTCTGGGTGTGTGAGTGTGTGTGTATGTATGTATGTGTGTGTGTGTGAGAGAGAGAGAGACTGTGTGTGTTTATGTGTGTGTGTGTGGGTGTGTGTGTGTGTGTGTGTGTGTGTGTGTGTGTGTGTGTGTGTGTGTGTGTGTGTATACATGCATGTGTATGGAGTCTAGATAATATCCTAGGGTATCTTTTCTAAGGATTGTTTTTTTCTTCAGTGGATTGGTTTTTCTTTTCCACTTTTAGCATTCAGTTTCTGTTAGCTTTCGTAGTAGGGAAAGTTTGATCTATTTTATTATCTCTTGTGTAGCTGTGTTGGGTCTTTGAAGAAGCACATTTCAGTAAGATCTAAACTGAAATATTTTTACACTTCCTTCAAACAGCATGAGGATCTCTGAATGCCCGCTGTCTATTTATAGATCAGCACTGTAGATATTTTATTAACAGATGTTAAAGGCACTATTGCTTTTTAAAAAATAAGTAGCCAGTGTTTGCTTGACTGAACTGTGCACCCGTCACTTTCCCTCTTCTCCTTTATTTGTTATTATTGCATGTGCATGCGGTGCGTGAAGGTGGTACGCATGTGGGCGTCATGCATAGGACAACTTTTAGGGGCCAGTTTTCCTCATCCCCAGTGGGGTCTGGGGATTGAACCGATGTTGATAGACTTTTACTCACGAGCCCGTCTCACTGGGCCTGCTGCTCTCTTTGCTTTTCATTTCTTCTTGTCTCAGTGTGTTTGCTGTGGTTGTTTTAGGATTCAAGGTTAACAGTCAGTCCCTTCTTCCCTCCCTCCCCCTCTCCTTCCTTCCTTCCTACTAAAAATGCCATTTTCCTGTTCTTTATCTTCAGCTACAACCCATAAGGAGTTCTTCATATGACTGTCATTCCTCTGTGCATGATCTGCCTTTCACTCTGCATCAATACGTGGCCGCCTTTCAAGTCCTGTGGCATCACAGAGATGCCTAGGAGTGGCTCTGAGGAATGGTGTCTTCAGTCAGTTCTGTAAGGTTTCAGTCAGAATGTTCTTGAATGTTCTCCCACTCCCACCTCTGTGCATGCACTTCAAGAGCGTCAGCTGGATGCATTTGGAAGTACACACTTTCCGTTGATACCTTTACTCCCAGACTCCAGGACTTTGTTGCCCTGGGTATTCAGTATGTCTCGGCCTTGTTCTAGATGCTATTTCTCTCTTCTATGGCATCTATTTCCTGACTCAACATGACAGTCCCGTTTCTGCTGTACAATATTCTAGAAGCTCTCTGGCATTTTCTTCAAATTTTTGTATTTGATAATCTCTTGCTCTTTTGTTACATTTTCTGGCTTATATTTTAAACATAAATGACTACATAATTCCGTTTGGTTTTGATGTCTATTCCTCTAAGGCCCTGATCCTAAAATTAACTGGTCCTGCTACCTTTCCCTGATAGTAGCACGTTTCCCTGTATGTTGAATTTTTGATTGTTAAATTGTGTTTGCTGAAACTTTACTGTGGGGAGTGTTTGAATTCTCCATTTAAATTTCTGTAGACAGGAGTTACCCTTGCCTCTGTTGCACAAATTATGATCTGATCTCATTTGACAATTTAAAAAAAATTATTTTGCCAAGCTTATACAGGGGACATGGATTTAGAGTATAAATTCAAGAAGGAAAGCTCTCGCTCTCTCTCTCTCTCTCTCTCTCTCTCTCTCTCTCTCTCTTTCTCTCTCTCCCTCCCTCTCCTACCCCTTCCTTCCCTTCTTCCCCTCTCCTGTTCTTTCCTGTCTTCTCTTCCCACCCCCATCCATCTCTTCTTTTTCCCTCCCAAGTTGGTGACACTTTAGCATTTTTGCTCTAGAAACAACATATACTAAAGGCAAAAGTATGTGTTCAAAACCTAAGTTGGCTTATTTTTCTTTCTGGGCAAAAGTTCTTCACTGAGTGCAAACTGAGGCAGCACCAGGCTTTGTGATATCCCTTAGTGGATGTGACTGGCTCGGCCATTTTGGAAGAAAGGTTCTAAGACTGTGTATTGCTCATGTTTGGTACCCCTCTCCTCTTCCAGGGAAATCATGATCAGTGTGGTCATAGTGACGAAGGCTCCCGGGACTCTGTTATCTGGATTTTTGAGCAGAAACAGGCAGCTGGCTATTGCTTCTCCATTTCCTTCTTGCTTTGCCACCAGTGAAGCTGTTAGCAGTGAAGCCTAAGGCAGAGACCAGCACCTCCTCTGTCTACATCTGTGGTAGACCCAGGAGAACTGAAACCACAAAGTAGAATTCAGACCTGCCCAGGACAATTTAGAAGAGCAACGTGTCTTAGCATTGGAGACATTAGTGTCAAACGAATCCTTTTCTAAGGTGGTTGGAGAGACAGTCCTCAAGAAATGTGGCATGGCGTTTGACTGGAAGACATAGCAAGTTTGTGAACTGTGTGTGCTCTCTGGACATGATAAAACATGTCACTCAGCACTATGACAGAATTTCTGAAAGGCCACACCTTCTTGCCATGATCAAGAGGACTCTAAGGAAGCTGGAACACATCAGCATGCTTTCTCCCGGCATCTCAAAGACTGGGTTGATGATGGGTTGAGATCAAGTTAAAGAGCGTGGGAAAACAGTTGCCTAATTAACCCCTTTGGCTGCTAAAGCATTGTGAAAAAGCTATTGCTGATCAAAGGACTTACAAATGCTCAAAGCCTCTTGGAAACTCATATAGCTCACTAAACTCCTAATGGAATCTCTCTCTATGATTTTCTTTTATTACTTCTCTTTCCTTTATTCCTTTCTTTAAAGGAAAAAATGAAATGGGCTCTTTATGTAGTTTGGCCTGGCCTTGAACTTGGGATCCTCCTGTCTTTGCCTCCCGAGCACTGGGATTTCAGGTGTGTGCTACAATGTCCAGTTCCACAGATTTCTTTTAATATGGCTATGGGATTTCTCCTTAACATGCAATAGGTGGACAATAGTCAATTTTAGGCTTTAGTGCTGTTCTTAACATTTCATCTCTTCAGAATGTGCTCTTTGGAGATGTCTGTGTATGTTGGACATGGGAGAAATTAAATGCTCTATTCCTACTTCCCAGGCACCACAGATCTTACATGCATTTGGGCTCAGCAGTCTAGGTGGACTGAAGTTCTGTGGGTGGTATTACATCTTACATCATGGTGGCCTTTTGGAATCATAGTTATTGAAACTGCACTTAAAAGCTGCTTTTGCTACCAAGCATTGACTCCCCACTGAGACCCGCAATGACAAGCAAGGCCAGAGTCTGCGTCCCTGCCTTCACTTGGTATCTGTAGTTGGCTTAAGGCTCAGAGGTAAGCAGGGGTCCTTACCCTTCCTCCTAAGTCACTCTGGACTCCAAGAAGAGCAAAACCTCTCAGATGAGGACCGTCATTTTGAAGATGAGGCTGTACTCTTGCAAATATCAGATTAACAACTTACCACCATGCTGGACCATGGTGTAGATGAAGCTGAGATAATAGCGGGTCAGGGCAGGACAGGTTTATAGCTTGACCAAGACTCCTTAATAAGGCACACCTCTTGCCCTTTATTAAGAGATTATTTATTCTTATTTATGCATGTGCATATATGTGTACACACATGTATACATACATGTGTATGGTGCTTTTGGAGAAGAGAGAAGGGCACTGTAGTTCCTAGAGCTGGAGTTACAGGCTGTTGTGAGCTGCCTGATGGGTACCAGGAACTGAACTCTTGTCCTCTTCAAGAGCAGCAAGTGTTCTTAACCACTGAGGAATCTTTCTAGCCTACCTTGTCCTCTCTTTAAACCTCATGACTGTACCCTGGACCCCTGTGTCTGTTTCTTTCCCCACGGTGGCCACACTTTTCACTCTGCTTTTTGCCACCATGAATCCATCCATCTAATCAGCTTATCGGGCATGGGTGTGGCCATGCCTAGCCTATTGGGACTTCTAGCGATGTCAATATTTTCTTTCCAGACATGAGGTAGAAAGCAGCTCCTCAGCACCTCATGGTCTCAAAGTGAAGTCCACAGCAAGGCTCGCTGAGGCCCAGTTGTCCCTCAGGTCTGCTGAAGGGGAGAGCATGCAGATCGGGGACTACAGAGATCAGACTCACCACGAGTGCCTGGCTAGACTTGCCACAGGAATGTGCAAATTTAGTTATGTACCTTGTGGCTTAATCGTTGAGATGAGGGACTCTGGGGCTGCTGGCTAAATCCAGCTGGTAGGCATGAGGTTCTATACAGACCTGGACCAGGATGGCACTGCCCTGTTCTGCATGGCTGTCATTCCTCAGGTCTACCCACATTTTTTTTTTACTGTGGGATTAATGTGGACTATTAGACATTGATCTTAGGCCCTGTGCTTTCGAGGCAAGCACTGATGGGGCTATTTCCTATCCCCTGCGGTGTGTTTTGCACTTATCTTAATAGCCTCTTGGAAGGGCTGGGATGTGGATTGTGGTCCCCTCTCCTCTGACTGGCACCCTTGCTCACCTGATTCATGTACCTCAGATGTGGTGCAAAGTAAACTCTGCGTGGTCAGGTTCCCAGGTTTAGTCTGAGTCAGAGGAGGAAGCACTCATTCATAAAAGGGTTGTGAACAACAACTAAGCATTTTCATGGCTGGGCCTACTGTTCTTTCTGTAACACTGGACTCTTGCTCATGTCATACCAGAGCTATCTGAGGGCGAGAGGAGCCTGAGAGAAATGGACACAGCCCATTTGCAGCCCCTGACCATGCATGCTCTGGTTTCTGCAGAACCGTCTCCCACTCACCACTGTTGCTCCGTGTCCTGATGTCAGATGCGTCTCCTGGCCCATCAGCCTCTTCAGGAACTTCTACCAGCTCTGAAGTCTTGGAGGAAACAGGAGATAGCATAGAATGAGCCGGCGAGCCACATTGTATCATGGCCCCACCGAGTAGAACTCTAATGCTGGGTCTAAAGAGGGATTTGTATGGCGCCTGTGAACTTTCGGCAGTTGCGATCCATCCTCGATTCACATGTTAAGGGGTGTGCAACTGTCTGTTCATACTCACACACTTCTGGGTGGTTTTTATTGAAATCACATTTGGCACCACCATTTCTATGGTTCTTCCGGCAGATTAATTGACATCATCCTTTGAACTTCAAATGAGAATGACATGAGGCTTAGGTGTTTTAAAATGGATAAGTTATAGGGGACTGGGAGGTGGCTCAGTTGGGTAAGTGGTTGCTGTGCAAGCACAAGAGCCCGAGTTCAAATCCCCAGCACTTAGATAAAGGCCAGGTACAGGGCCATAGGAGCTTATAACCCAGTGCTGGGGCCACTGAGAGAAGCAGATCCCCTGAGGTTAGCCAGAGAGAGAACGATAGAGCATGAAAGAGAAAGATGTCTCACCTTGACCTTTGGGGTCAACATGCACCCACACACATACATGTGTGAACATCTGCATACACTATAACACATGCACAGTGTCACAGGTAATGTTCTAAGTGCCTTGAGACCGTGTCCCCTAGAGCCAAACACTTTCATTTTACTCTTGAAGCGTTCAGTGTTTACATGAAATGACCATTAAGGTATCCCTGAGACAGCTGCCATGCTCTCGTTAGGGTGGGGAGCACCATCCCCTTCCTCTTAGGTGTCCCCCAGAAAACAAACCACTATTGCTTATCATTACCGAGCAGAGGACAGATCTAGCTGGCCTCAGTGTTATGCCTAAGTTGGGGAAGTGATAGAAGTTGTTTTCACTCTTTTTTTACTTGCCACTTTTTTCTTTCTTGAGAATTTATTAATGTAGACAATGAAACATGACCGTGATTCTTTTCTCACGGACAGAGCTTACAACGAGTTTAAAGATGGCTTCCTGGGGCTGGAGAGATGGCTCAGCAGTTAAGAGCATTGGCTGCTCTTTCAGAGAACCTGGCTTCAATTCCCAGAACCCACAATGGCAGCTCACAAAGGTCTGCAACTCCTGTTCCAGGGGATCCAACACCTTCATACAAACACACATGCAGGCAAAACACCAATGCCCATGAAATTAAAAATAAATCATTTTAAAAAAGATGACTCCTCAGAAATTGTGTGGCATTGGAGGGCTTTTTTTTTTTTTTTTTTTTTTTTGAGGTTGGGTAGCTAATGAGTCGAGGGACCTGCTGTCTCTCCCTAATGCTGTGGTTACAGACAAACGAGCTGCACTGGCTTTTTTTTATGTGGGTTCTGGGATGAAACTTGGGCCTTCATGATTGCCCTGTTAGCACTTAGCCTGCTTAGCCATCTCCTCAGGGCCCACCCAGCCCCTTCAGAGAACTGAAAATGAGGTCGGTTACCGAGGTTCTGGGGGGTGAGTCAGAACCACTGCCTGAGCTGCCCTTCTTTGTTCTCTGGGCCAGGGATGTGCCGAATCGGAGGGCTTCATACACTGGGTCCACTTTATTGCCACAAGCTGCAAAAGAAGAAAAGACCCATCTCAGCCCAGCTGACCAGGGAAGCCAATCTCTGCCGGAGAACCTTGAGAACCAGACACTTTTCTAATGGATGAGGGCTCACATCAAAAGGTCTTGCTCTCTCAGGGAACTTGATACGTCCAACCAGAACTCTGCCCTGAAGTCTTCCCCAGTGGTTGGTTTCCCTCTTTCGTTATTATTCCCACTACGCTTTTAAGATTCTTCCCAGGGACCAGTTCGTTTCCTACAGCGAGAAGCTCTGCTCATCAAGATACTTTAGTCTTGAGAGAAACATTTCGGTGTAGGACACAAGTGTTCTCAAAAGAACAGGAAGTGACCCCCTCCTCAAACATTGCGTTTCTAATGAAAATCTGTCTTCCGTTTGTCACTTCCAGTTTTAAATCCACCCAGCTAAAAAGACCATAGGTTGTAGAGGCTTGCATGTATGTAAAACAAAACAAAATGAGAGTGCGATTAAAACAAGAAATACAAGCCAATTAAAGAGAGAACATGAAAGAAAATGTGCACACCACATCTGTAGAGGGCGCTTTCAGGTTTTCACTAAACAGTGTGTGTGTGTGTGTGTGTGTGTGTGTGTGTGTGTGTGCGCGCGTGCGCGCGTGTGTGTGTATTAAAAACCAAACTTTCTACTCAGCAAATCAATCTCTCTCTCTCTCTCTCTCTCTCTCTCTCTCTCACACACACACACACACACACACACTCTTCTAAAAACTAGCAATCACCAGCCCTATCTTACAGTATATGGCGGAGGGTTCAGTGACACAGTTGATAAGTGGGGAGCCGATTCTGCACCAGGGCTGCCGGGTACCATGCCCCTTGTTGCCGGTGTGCTGCTTTGCTGCTCCTGACGGTTGGGCAAGTGTATTGTCTTGTTGCTGAATGCCTGGGAAGTGTGGCGTCTACTTTTGAGACTCTGCTATTTTCACAAACTCCACCAGGGAGATGACGAAGAAAAAACTTTTCCTCTCCAGCAAACTGAGAAGAGCTAGAAGAGCCATTACACACACATCTCAGGCTGTCCTTCTGGCTCTGTAGTCCATCCATATAGGGTGACTGTCATCATGGACTTTGCTGCTAAAATCCTGCCTCACATTAACTGTCCCAACTCACCAATGGGCATAACTTCTTTAATGCATCAAACTGTTCGTGAATGAGCAAGGGGGGCTGTAGTAACGCCGGAATCCTTTTTTGGCTGGGAGAGAATAGAGAGAGAAGGTCTCAACATCAGAGAGGAGATGGAGAAAACCAAGCAAGAGCCCTAAAAATAAGGCCAGTTGTTGTCTTCCTCTAATGTACTGACATAGCCTATTAATTTAATAACTTACCACTGACGGGGGGAGGGGAGAGAGGTAAGCTCCCTGCCTCTTGTACTGTATCCTATATGCAGAAACCCCTCACCCCAGGATACATCTAACAGTTTTCCACCACAGCTTACCTTGGGCACTTCAAATTGTAAAAAGCCCATACAGGGGAAAGTAGATGTTGGGCATGCCCAAGGCCCTTGAATATTTTCAGACTGTCACCAAGAATCATCCACTTAGCTGTGTGTGTGTGTGTGTGTGTGTGTGTGTGTGTGTGTGTGTGTGTGTGTGTGTGAGAGAGAGAGAGAGAGAGAGAGAGAGAGAGAGAGAGAGAGAGAGAGAGAGATGAGAATGTGTGTTCTTTTGAGTTCCGGCTTATTACCTGTGGGCTTTTTTCCTTGTCTTGTGGGAACTACTCTTGGAAAGGCAGAAGGGAAAAGATGCGACAGGGATTTAAGAGAAGGAGACACTGAAAGCCAGAGTCACTGGATGCGCTTTCTAAGAAGCTAGGCTTGCTATGCTCCAGGGCTGGAAGGTGACCTGGTAACCTGGACCCTGTGAGCATCTATGAGTCCTCACACATGTTCTTGAATGTGCTGCTCATCTTTGTCAGAGCATTGCCAGAGATGGGCTTTGGGCATAGACGTGGCGCTCTACCCTGAAGGTGTGTCTTCAGTGACATTACATCTGGTGTTAGGATATTGTACTTAACTTACCGTGAACTTTTCCTTAGAGCCAGGAAAGTCAACAGAATTCCTTTCCTGGGCTGGGCTTAACCGTGTCTAAAAATCATTGCTTATTCTCTATGGTAGACATTCTTGATGTAATGTGTGAGTCACTCTGGGTTCAGTGGTCTTCAAATGTGTTCTGGGGTGCACTGGGACCAAAGCCCTCATTCCTGAGATGGTCTGAGCAGAATGTGCCCAGATTGTCCCAGGAGGTAGACTTCTGTACATTCCGGTGGGGCTGGGGTCGCTTTGGTTTTCTCTCTACCCTCACTCCAACAACAGCCAACTAAACACCCAGTAAACCAGTTATAACAAAGCACCCTAGTTTGCATGGGCTGATAGGGGCTCACGGAATACTTAATTTTCTCTTTGAAAACCTGAATTGGCTCAGGAGGGGAGAACATAAATAAGTACTGCAGCTGAGAAGGTCCCATCTGACACCCTGCTGAGGACAGGACTCCTTGTCAGCGTGGGTTTTCTCACAGAGACGGACACACCTCTGCTCATCACTGGGCCAGTTCAGCTGAGTGGCAGCTCGCTGCTTATGAGCAAACCTCAGAGCTCCTGAGGAGGGGATTATAGGGTGTGGCTTCCTGGGGAAAGGGACTCTGGGGGGGGTGAGTTCCTGGGCTCTGTCTGGCACCAGCCCTTACCAACTTGCCCATGCACCGCTGGGGTGCCAGGCCGTCTGCACACTTGTGATGAATGCTCATCTTGCAGGCTCCACAGCGCAGTCCGTGCTTAGCATGTGTTCCTGTCAGGCACACAGCAAACTTTGGTTAGGTACAGATTGTCCTTTCCTGTCTTCCGGTCTGAAATCACTGAAAGAAAGTGGTACTTCCCAACAAGTTAATTCTTCTCTGAGAACTTTTTTTTCCTCACGAAACTCGAAAATGCCCAAAATTTAAAGTAATGAATGCATTCCCCCAACCCACGTTTTCTGTAAGGTATTCTCCTTTTGCTATCGCGATGTTAGTGAATCTGAGCCACCTTGCTTTCTTTGTCTTAACCCAAGTTAGCAAAATCCATGTTCTTGGCTGTTCTTGAGGGCCATCGTCTCTTCTCTCTTGATCTTTACTGAGCCGTGCTGGTCCTTACCTCTCTCACCAGGCTGGGGGAAGTGTGATGTGTGCTGAGGGAAGCCTGTGATCCTTCATGCTCATGAGGTGTGAGCCATGTGGCTTTCTTTCAGATCTCTGGACACATGAGCTTCTTAGCCCCTCCAAGCCCTTGCATACACTGCCTCACATCTGGGACGCTCTTCTGCCAATACTTGTACCTGTCAGTTATACCAAGCACTTCCCTTCCTCTGTCTAAATATTTTCTTCTCTCTCCTCATTCCTCCTATCTCCCTTTTACCCTCTCTTCCTCTTTCTGTCCCCTTTCCCTCTTCCACTGTCCTCCCCTTCCTCCCACCCCCATTCTCCTCCTACTTCTCTTTCTTTCCCTCTCCAATTCTCCACTCTCTCCTTTTATGCCCCACCCCCTGCATGCTGGACATAGAACCTGGGGTTCCACACATGCCAGGGACCTCCTCAGTCACTGAGCTATAACCCAGACCTCCTAAGGTTCCTTGAGCAGTGCCCCGGGATTATCTTTTATAACAGTTATTATAAGTAGTAACAAGTATTTACTTGGAAGTGTGCTCTGGTCTTCCTCTCCCTCTGGATGGGGGCCCAGGGAAACCAGGGACAATATGTGTGGTTTGTCCTGTACACAACGCATTAAGTAAACTAGTCACAGCATGTGGTGAAGCCATAGTGGCCCATTTGAGGTCCTTCATGGGAGTAGATTCTGCAATACTGTAGAAGGAGTATTTAATAGCTAGAAGAGGATATGAAGTTCTATCTGATGGTTTAATTTTAAAAATAAGAAGTTAGAGGGCATAAGGGATGATTTATCCCAAGGCAATAAAGACCCTTCCTTATTTTTCTCTTTTGAAGCTTGGCTCTAACATCTCCTATTTTTGCAGGATTCCTTAATGTATATGGAAATGAATTTGGGATTAATCAGATGATATAACAGAGAAATGCAAGGATCCACAGTTAACCTGGGAAAAGCAATGGGGCAAGCTCTACAATAGGCAAAGAACTAGAAATCCTTTGGAAGATGTCACCTGAAAAGTCCCCTAGGGAAGTGCCATTTAACAGGGAACCTGTTGCTGTTGTACCTGAAGACAGAAAGCTGTTCTCTCTCTCTCTCTCTCTCTCTTTCTCTCTCTCTCTCTCTCTCTCTCTCTCTCTCTCTCTCTCTCTCACACACACACACACACACCACGAAGGCATCGTTATTTATTTATCGAGTAGGGCAGAAAGCCCCTTTGTCTCCGAGAATAATCATTCAGGTAAAGCATGCTATTCTTTCAAAGGCTGGCCTTGGAAGCCACGACTTTCATTTCAATTCAGAGCCTGCTATTTGTGCCTACATAAGAGCGTAAGCCGGATCTTCAAAGCGAAGCTGTTCCACTGTGAGCTCTCCTCTGAAATGGTGTCATTATAAATGATAGCACCTCTTCCTTCCTCCATGCATTTCCTTCCCCTGACTTTGGTTTTCCGGCTTGCTTTCGTACTTTGCTTCGTGGAATGAGTCAGAACACCAGTGATTACTCACTGTTAGGTGTCCCCATTTCCACTGTGCCATGACAAGCTCCACTGAAGGGGGGAAAAGCTTCTACTCTGACGTTCAGAGAACAGGGAAGGAGTGATTCGGATCACTGCAGCCGTCCTGGTTTAGTCTAGAAAGATTTGGAGATGGTCTGGCGGATCTCGTTCTGTTACTCCTGCCTTCCATCACCAATACCTTGTTACATGTTCCCCTTATGCTTGACTAGAGAGAAAAACCTAGTTTTGAATTTTTAATATGTCCACTGTGGCTCCTCAAATTGAAAAATGCAACCCATACCTTTATCCCTTTAACAGCCTTCATCCTCAAAGGAGAACCCTCTCCCCACAGGGTGGCTAACAGAACAGTGTCATAAAAGAGACGGCCTTTGACCTATGGCAAAGTCATGTCCTAATCAGACAAGCATAAATCGGAAATACTGTGAAACAGAAGTGCACTGGAAGGGGCTGGAGGCAGAGAGAAGATGGTCAAGGGCTCGTCTTGCAAGTAGGAGGACCCGTGTTCAACTCTCAGAAGCTGCTAATCCCTGGAACTGGTAAAAGGAGAGAACTGATACTTGCGATTGTCCTTTGACCTTTACATATAAGCAGGGGTGCATGCCTCTGATACACTAATAAACAAGTGAACAGATGAGTCATGATTGTGAACATCTTAAATGATTGCGTAAGTTTAAATATTTAGGAACAAGGATGCCACTGGATTTCAAGTAAGTAAATGTACTGGATTGGGACAATACACTTAATCATATCAAAGTCTCAGTAAAATGAAATGAAAACAGGAAGTGTAGAAGTGAGTTTAATATTTATTTGGAAGGTAGAAAGTTAGCGAATCCACGGTAAGCAATTTAAAAAAGGCATGGACACAGAATTTCACAATGGCAGTTTAGAAACTGCAAGGCCATAGAACCTCAAAAACATTCAAATTGCAAAGTTCTGGCAGAAAAATCCAACCTAGATTTCTTTTTTTTTTTTTTTTATTTTTTATTTGCCAACCTAGATTTTTATATCCAGCTAAATTGCCAAACCTATGTAATGGCAGAATACAGATATTTCTCAAAATTTAGACCTTTCTTCAAAAATACTTTCTATGTGCTCATTCTTAAAAATCACTACTGTTAAATGTGCCTTAGAAAAATGAGAGAATAAGGCAAGAAATTAGAAAAAAAACAGGAGATATAGTGTAGAGCAGACATGGGAGAGAGGTGGGGTCACCAATATAAACCTGCTGTAGCCCAGGCTAGCGCTCCAAGATGAAGTAAGAGGGAAACCTGAGTCAGAGTCAAACAAAGGAACAGAGAAGTTTATTGACATTGGACTTTATAAAAGATAGCAGAACTTGAAAGATCTGTGGGAGTATTTATAAATTACAGAGGTATAGAAAATTAAGAGAGTGGAAAGGACTTTTTAATTTGAGGGGAAATAAAATATATGTAAGGAGAGAAATGGATCATAGTAAAACATTTGAATCAGCAAATATCAGTGGTGAATCATAGCACCTAAACTGACCTTCAAATCTACACAAAATTGTGATTTAACTGTTGCGATAATGCTGTCTCAGAAAGGGCAGAACAAGGAAGACAGTGTGGTTCCGGTGGCCTGAGAGATGAATCCTATCTACAGCAGAAAGTCATCAAAGGCTTCTTTAATCAGTACACACAGCAGAGGTGCGTCACTGATAACTCTGGCTGTGAAGGTCACAGTGCAACGAGGGCAGTGGCAGTGCCTCTCAGAGTGAGTCTGTGACAAGCTGGTTTCCACTGTTGCACTTTTAGGACTATCTGTCTCCATGTATTCTCATGTGCTATTGTGTGAAAAGGTGGATGAGAGGAAGGGCGAGATGCCTCCGTGGGCAAAGGGGCTGGCTCTTCAGTCGGACGGCTGAGTCAATCAATATCCAGGAGCCACACAGTAGAAGGAGAGAACCAATTCCTGCAAGTGGCCCTCTGTCTCCACATGAGCACTCTGGCACATAAACACATGCACATAAATGCACACATGTGCACACACATGCACATATGAGCATGCACACACACATACACACACACATGCACATATGGGCATACACACACACACACACACACACACACACACACACACACACACAGGAAACAAGATCAGAGTAGACCTAGGGGCTCGTGATGTATGGAGCTGACAGCAACTAATGAGTCAAGTTTTTACTTAATTCATAGTTTTTTCCAGGGACTATTGAGGTTGTAGCATAAACTAAGACAATTTTTGAGAGTTACAAGTTGGGGTTAGACATAACTTCCAAATGTGTAGGAAGAGGCCAGTACAACAGTGGTTCGGGCTACATATTGGGCTGTTTTATTGGGGTTACTGAGTCAGAATTAAATGTTGAAAACTACAGTGTGAAGAAGTTGACACATAAGTCTTGAGAGAAAACACTTGAGTATCCCCCTCAGGTCTGGGGAGATGGCTCAGGCATTAAAGCAATTACTTACTGTGCAGGAGCAAGGGCCTGACTTCACATTCTCAGAACCTATGTAAATCTCATTTATTCTTTACACCATAGCACATGTGCATAATCCCAGCATTCCCAAGGAGAGATGGGAGAATCCCTGCAAGCTGGCTCTGGGTAACCAACACTTGAGATTGTTGGTCCTCTGACCTCTACATGTGCTCCAATTCACACCCCACACTACTCATACATACACACATACACCCCTCACATGCACACCCGTATCCACTTACATGCACACATGCACACATGAATACCCCACATGCACACACAAACACACACACACACCACATGCACACATACATACACACACACATACACACTCCACATGCAAACCTCCCACATGACATACATATACACACACATACACACCCCCAAATATGCACACACACACACACACACACACACTCCACATGCACATACACATACATACATACATACACACTCGTCACACACAAAAATATACACAGTTTTTATTCTTCATGTCAGTAGCTGAATAGATATTTTTGTTCATTAGAATGACACTCCATTAATGAAATGAAATGAATATATATTTTACAGCTAGCCATCCTGTTTTTTTTCTTTTGGTAGTGCTGGGGATTAAATCTATGGCTTTGAATATGATTGACAGGGGCCCTACCACTAAGCTATATCCCAGCTCTTACTCATGCATGCATGCACACACGTGTGCATGCATGTGTTTTATTTTGTTCTCTTTTGAGATCAAGTCTGGCTATATAGCTCAGACTGGTCTTGATCTAGCTCTAATTCTTCTGACTTCCCCTCCTGAATTCTGAGGTTACAGGTGTGTGCTCAGTTTGTCTATATCAATTTTGAAAAGATTTTGACATTGAGGCATTGCTTAACTATTAGGGACATTTGATATACGGTCAAGTTAAAGATAAAG
Source organism: Rattus rattus (assembly GCF_011064425.1). NCBI lineage: Eukaryota > Metazoa > Chordata > Mammalia > Rodentia > Muridae > Rattus > Rattus rattus. The sequence continues at coordinate 102,587,710 of NC_046161.1, forward strand.
CAAGGGTCAACAATCGAGGGCCCTTAACTGCAGAAATAACTTGGAGAAAGGGGAAAAACCACTTGTGAAAGAAATACAGGCGTAGTGTAGTATTTGAGTTAGCAACACACAATGGTTAAATGTGAATTTTATAAATTTGTCTACAATTCCCATTGTAGAGTTAGCACTGCAACTCATTGGATGAAAGTAAATAGAAGTCGGATAAGGAAAAAAAGCTTTTCCCACTATGATTTAGGGAAACGTTTTCCTTTGAGACAAGACTCCAAACTTGCTGTGTAATCTAGGTTAGCGTGACCCTTCTTCATCTGCCTTCTCTGTGCTTGAGTTACAGACGGGTGCTGCAACACTCAGCTGGCTTGGAAAATACTTAAAACCTGTGTAACCACACACACACACACACACACACACACACACACACACACACACATACACACACAGAGGCATCTTTAAATATAGCTGCTTACTCTCATGGGTAACCATGGGTAGTACAGAATTCTAAATACACTATTTTTATTCCTACTAATTCCTATGGTAGAGTTAATTTATGAATTATTGTGACTCGCAAAGGCAACAATCGTAACTAATAATAAAATAAAATAACCATAGCATTATACCATAGTGAAATTTATGTGACTATAAATCTCTCTCTCTCTCTCTCTCTCTCTCTCTCTCTCTCTCTCTCTCTCTCTCTCTCTCTCTCTCCTGTGATGGGAGGTGCTCTAAAGCCTTATGATGAAGTTGAATGGGATGACCAACAGTGATGTAGCTGGTTTAATAACTTGAGATGGCTACCACGTGACAACCAGGCAGGTAACTTACACAGGATCAGTGCAGTAGGGGAGAGGATGCTTCACTCCGGAATGGGGCAGGGTGGACATTAAGTCAGAAGTGTGTACAATTTAAAACCCGTGACTTGTCTACTTACAGAGTTTCCCATGAAAACATTTCAGTGGTGATTATGGGTAACTGGAATTTCTATCAGTGGGGGGACTGCTTTTTACTCGCTTAGTAAATCAAGTATGATAAAGTGCTCATGTTACTTAGAATGTATAGTTCTAAGTATGACATTTATACCAACTAACACATACAGAATACAGGGTCCACTTCTATTATCTTCACATGCCAGTTGTAGTTGATATAACGATATAAAGACTATTTCTAAGGTCCTAAAGTCACAAAAGGCCAACAAATGCAGATGAAGCCAGGGAGCGTAATGTTGTCACTTGGTACAGGACAAAGGTGACTTTGATGGAAAAACGATCAGAGTTTGTCAGTGAGCACATAAACACACATGGACACCAGAAGTCAGAAACTTGAATTCTTATGTGGATGCCGTAAAAAAAAAAAAAAGAATTAAAAAACAGTTAGGCTTTCATGTACTGGGACGAATAATTCCTTGCAGGTTTGTTCATTTGATTAATAAACGAGCCCTGAGATTTGTATGTAAACTGTTATTTTAACTAGGGAGGCAGGGACAGCCGTAGCTGGTAGCTCCACTGGAAAGAATGAGCCAATGTTGAGAATGTGACGCACTGGCCGGGGAGCTTTCTGGTCTTTCTGTAGTCTCTCATCCAAGGTCTAGCCAGGCCCAACCCTGCTTAGCTTCCCAGATCAGTGGAGCTGTGGTGCACTCAGGGAGATATGGCCCAAGACCCCTCCTCTTATCTTAGCAGTCCTCTGAGGTAGGACTCTTCCCCCTCCCGTTTCTGTCAGTCAGGATGCCAGAGCATTAGTCCTTTTGTCTGCACCGTGCTCCCAGGTGTGCTATGCGTCTACTTGGGGACTTGTTATTCCCTACATGGCCTCCAAGGAGTAGGAAACAATAGACCACCCACCCACCCCATCCCAGCAAGGATACTGAGAGCAAGAGAGAGGTCCTCAGTTGCTGAGGAGTCCCCATCCCAACTTGGCCCCCAATACTGAGCATCTCCCTCACAATTCCATCCCAGACCCCCATAATAACAGGAGGGGCCTAGGGAGTCCTCCTTACTCTCTTGAATGCCATCCATAAAGTTCTGCTGTACCCATGAAATAAAAAGATAAAGAATAGTTCTTCCTTTAATCAAAACCATGTTCTCATCTTGGTTGTTTTATTATTATTATTATTATTATTATTATTATTATTATTATTATTGTGTGTATGTGCTAATGTGTAGTATGTGTGTGGTACCTGGTTGTGTGTGTGCCCATTGCACATACATGGCAAACAGAGCAGAATGGAATGACAAACTTCCCTCCTCCATCTCTTTCTACCTTGTAACTTGAGACAGAGCTGTCCCTGGGCTGAGGCTTGCCATTTCGGCTAGCCTGGCTGTCCAGCCAGCACTGGGGACTTTCCTGTCTCCACCACTTAGCTCTGGGGTTATTGGCCTTTGCAGGCCTGCCTGGTTGTCTTTGTGGGGACTGGGGATTTGAATGCAGGACCTCATTCTTCCTGGCTGAACCATCTCCCAAGATTTCAGCTGATTCTTATAATACTGGAGTTGTAAGACAATAAAATACAAAAATAGGATTCTGTTTAACAACCTATGGCTTCCACACATAAGCTATATTTGGATGTTCACATCCGGGTATGTGTGCATGTATATACATGCGTAATTTATGAAGACAGCATGGCAGGGTTGAATAAGCAGGTCTTACACTATTAAAAGGTTCCCACAGCAGCCCTGTGCTCTGAGCCCTTTTGCGAAGCCTCAGTTCTGAGTTAGTGGAATGACGTTTTTGAGAATTCTGACATTTTGGTTTCTTTAAAGAAACCCATAGAACTATTATGAGAATGCTTCCATTTTAATCCCAGCCAACAGCTGCACCTTTGCCCCACTCAGCCCTTTGCCTAGGAGCTCCCTTTCCATCTCCTGGATGATGAGGGAGCCCACGAAGGCACATTCATCTGTAGGGGACAGGGGCAGCTTTGGGTGTAGGGGAAGGGATGTGGGGCAGCTTTGGGTGTAGGAGAAGGGATGTGGGGCAGCTTTGGGTGTAGGGGAAGGGATGTGGGGCTGCTTTGGACGGGCAGTCGCAGCCGATTCTGAATTGTGTTGTGCCCCAGCAGAGGTGTGGTTTTGCTGGGTACGGGAAGTTTCTGTGGGGGTGTGATGTTGGGAATTCTGGGAACTTTTCAGAGGGCCTATACATTTGAGGGCCCCAAGGGTTGGTGGTTGCTGCTCACTTAGGGAGGATGGTCACATTTGCTAGTAGCCATGGTCAAGGGAGCGACAAGAAGAGAGGAATTAGATTCGGAGATCTCCCCTCTATCCTTCCTTCTTTCCTATCTAGTGTTTTGGGGTGAAACCGGGGTGTGGATAAAGGGTGGGATAAAGAAGAACCCACAAAGTAGCAAAGGCCAGCTATGAATGAGAGCTTCCCCTCCTGGGCAGCGCTTGACTCTGGGGTCACCACTTAAGCTTCCTTAAGTCTGACCCAGCTATGTCAAACTCAAGAACCGACATGACCACAATTTAGCACACATCTGCATGTGCCATTCTGTCCCATGTGCAATGCCCCCCATATCTCTCCTTTATAGATACAAACAACCAAGTTCTTGCTGTACAAAAGCTAGTCTCAATGGGCTGGAGGGGTGCCTCAGCTGTTAAGAAGATCCACTTTAGTTCCTGGCACCCAAGTGCTGGCTCGTAACTGGTTGTAATGCCACTTCTAGGGAATACCAAAAAGCCCTTCTGGACTCTGTGCATACTAGGCATGCATGTAGTATACATTAGTATAGGCAAAATACTTGCATACATTAAAAAAATCTTTAAAGAACAAGGTCATCTTTATAAAAATCTACTCTTAAGTACATTTTCACGTGAATATGCCATACAACATTAGTGAGATGGATTGTTTATGGAATTCACTGCATAGCGAAGTGAGCCACACTTATCAAGCACATGAGTATTCTTATTTAGATAATATTTATTTCTTCATAAGATACTTTATTTAATGTGTGTAGGAGTCCGCTGTTGAAAACTCTCTGACTACTTGTGGCAAATCGTCTCGCTAACAGTTTTGAAGAGCTGTGGCCAAATGACACATGAGGATTGTGTGGATGCCTTAAGTTTGGCCTTCTTGAGAGTCTTCCAAGCGGTTGCATCAAGGGGCTACACCCAAGATGGCCGAAGAGGACAAAGGCTTCCTTAAGAGAAAACAAAACGAAGCAAATCAAATCACAAATCAATTCACTCACAGGGCAGAAAATGGGCAACAGGAGTGTGGACCCTCATCCTTAGATCAGGTCAGGAAATAGGAAGCCGTGACAGCACAGCAGGAAGGCCACAGATAGGCTGGATGGTGTCTGTGATGCCAGGCGGGTGCCATGAAAGTGGAGAGAAGGGAAGCTACAGTGCAGAGAAGCCTGGGTCTTGGGCTCTTCTGAAGTCCTCAGGAGGGACAGTGGCAAAACCATTCTCCTCTCCTTACCCTGGGATCTCTCCCACACAGAGCTTCCAACTGATAGCTCTGACCTTCCTACTAGCATGAGAAAGACACCCTCTTGTGGTATTGAATGTGCTATCTGCAAATCATGGTTTGGGGTCAGTTGAGTGCAGATGTATTTGCCAAGTGGAAAGCTTGTAACTCTCAGTCCCTCCCTAATACCTGCTGCAGGAGTCAGTAGATGTTGGTCTGTAGCAGAGAACAGTGACACAGTGTAAACTTCCGATGGGACCACCAGGAAATGGACAGGACCGGAGATCACTATTGAGGCAAAATAGCCAGACTAGGAGCTCAAATAGACAATACTGTAGGGTTTCTCTCATGTACAGTATCTGTCTGTCTGTCTGTCTGTCTGCCTGCCTTCCTGCCTGTTTCTCTCTCTCTCTCTATGTATCTATCTATGTATCTATGTATCTATCTATGTATCTATGTATCTATGTATCTATCTATCTATCTATCTATCTATCTATGTATCAATGTATGTATGTATGTATGTATGTATGTATGTATGTATGTATCTATCTATCTATCAATGTATGTATGTATGTATGTATCTATCTATCTATCTATCTATCTATCTATGTATCAATGTATCTATGTATCAATATATCTATGTATGTATGTATGTATGTATGTATGTATACATGTATCTATCATCTATCTATCTATCTATCTATCTATCTATCTATCTATCTATCATCTACCTACCTACCTATCTATCAATCTATCATCTATGTACTTATGTATCTGTGCATGTACGCACGTGTACCTCTGTCTATCATCTATGTTCTATGTATGTATCTGTCATGTATGTATGTATGTATGTATGTATGTATATATATGTTTGTATCTGTGTATTTATGTCTGTCTGTTTGTCTACCTACCTACCTACCTACCTACCTCCCTACCTACCTACCTATGAATGAAAGTAGACTAGAAGAGCAAGGAAGGGATCTAAAGAATGGACAGGGGGACAAAAGAATGGAATGATGGAATGTGTGTGACACAGGAGCAGAGAGAGGACTGCGTGAGGATAGGAAGTGACAACAAGGTGTGGAGAACGGGTGAACATCAAAGTATGATGACATATACACATACGAACGTCACCATGAAACTCATTACTTTGTATATTAAACAAAAATTGATTGAAATAAACAAGACAGATCTCGAAGAGTGTGTGCCCAAGAACAGCATAACATCTTTGAAAAATAATCTATTATAACGAGCCACAGTGGTGATGAAACCACATCATGGTTGTTACTGGGAGGAATGAATGACGTAAACAATAACACGGGTGGAAACGCCAAACAAAAGCTTGAAGAATTCAGTGCTTTCAGGATGGAGGGAGGGGAAGGAAGAGGAAAGAATTCAGGTCTTGGAGGAAATGACTTCTGTAATCAGCAATGAAGGAGGAATTGCACAAACAGTGTTGACGAGGCATCTGGCTCATTTTCGGTGAGAGTAACAGTTACTATTTAGAAGGATTTTTGAAATAAAGTTGAATGGGGTGAGAAGCTAAGAGTTGAAACTAATAAATTATCCAAAGAAAATCTAAGAACTAGCTTATTTATTTTTAAATAAGAGTGATGCTAAGTACAGTTTTTTATTTATTTTTTGGTAAAGCAATATACCAAAACATTGATTAACACCTATCACATAAAAACATGTAGTAATGGTTGAAGGTGTGGCTTAGTTGGTAAAGTGCTTGCCTAATGTGCATGAGGCTCTAGGTTTGACTCCCAACACTGAGGTAACTCATGACTACAGCACTGTAACTGGAAGGTGGAGGCAGGCCTTCAAGGTCATCCTTTGTTACACAGAAAGTTCAAAGCTAGCCTTTGTTACATAAGATCTGGTCTCAAAACAATAACACACACATACACACACACACACACACACACACACACACACACACACACACACACACACACACACACACACACACACACACACACACACACACACCACACACACACACACACACACACACACACACACACACACACACACACACACACACACACACACACACACACACACACACACACGCACACACAAACACACAAACACACACACACACACAAACACACCCACACACACACACACACACACACACAAACAAACACACAAACACACACACACACACACACACACACACACATACACACACACACACACACACACACACACACACACACACACACACACACAGACACACACACATACACACACACACACACACACACACACACACACACACACACACACACACACACACACACACACACACACACACACACACACACACACACACACACACACACACACACAAACACACAAACACACACAATGTACAGAGAGAGAGCTTGGAAACTACTGCCTGTGAAATCAAGGATATTACATAGGATTTATGAACCTTAGAAAGTAAAGAGAAAAAAACGGAAATAGGCTGAAGGCACAAACTGACAACCAACAAAAGAAATGGATTTCAAAGCTAAGTATCTAATAAACTCGGACTTAGTAACCAAAGAGTTAAGGAAAAGAAGACAAAGTCCTCTACGGATCCCCTCTACTAAAGTTAGTTAGTGTGTGGTGGGGCGGGGTGGGGGAGGGTAGACTTATAAACATTCTTGGTTTTTGTTTTTGCTTATTTATATTTCCTCATTGAACACAATGAACATATTTTTCCCTTGTAATAAGAAACCAAACAGGGTATGTGTTACTATCTTTGAGGAATAAGAAAAGTAGGGTCGTGTTGAAACACGAGACACCTCTGTGTCAGTTTGGGTTTTGGTACCTCCATTGTCGGTCACTGTTGGGAAAGGAATTAATGTCTTAGGGCAGAATGGCCAGGTCTGAGGAGATGGCCCAGTGGGCTGGTGTGGAGGCAGGAGGATTCTGGTTCTTAGCACCCCAGAGGAAAGCTCTCTGACTGATGGACTCGCGTCACACCACACTGATGACAAGCAGACCGGGCTCAGTGCAGGCTTTCTGTGACCTGATGTTTTTCGCCCTTCCCAAAAGGACTCTGACTTCTCACTGTTCTCCCTGCATCAAATCCTAGAAAGATCTTGAGCTGGGCAGTGAGAGCATCGTGCGTTAGACAGTTCTATACCCTATGTGTCAATCAGCAGGTTTCTGTTAAGAGGGAAGACGAGGAACAGGCTTGCTGTCACAGCTGGATCTAGTCACTGGGCCCAGGTAAAGCTATTCAAAATAACCTTCCCGTCTCCTCAACCCTCAGCACAACTCCCAAGTTAGTGCCAAGTTTTCCAGGAAATAGAAGTGAGGGGGCCGAAGGCTGATGGTAGGAGTATTCTTCAACTGCACTCTACTTTATTGAAGCATGGTCTCTCAGATGAACCCAGAGTGCATTGCTAAGGCTGGTCTTACTAGCCAGCATGCTCTGAGGATCCTTGGTCTCTGCCTTCCAAGTGATGGAACTGCAGGAGGGCAGCCACATCTACTGTGTTATGTGGGTTCTGGGGAATCCCAACTCCTACCCTCACTTGCCACATGAACAGCAAACACTTTAACCACTGTGCCATCTCCCCAGGTTCCCAACCAGCAAGGAATCTGAAATCCCATTAATCAAGCAGAATGCTCACGGTAAAGCTGAGAAGATCCTGGACCACCTCTCCCTGCCTATATTACTCGCTCTCCCCTATAGAACATCATCTCCAACCCTGTCCTAGCTTTAAAAAAATTAATGGTATTCATTGTTTATAAATGCCTGTGTTGATCTTTCCTATTTCGGTTCCTGACGACTAGTGGAAAAACTCTCTCATTTCCTCCGCCCCTCGCCCATACCCAGCTTTAAAAATAGCAGTGAGAGTTGGGTTGGCGCAGGGCCTCCTGGGTTTGGAGTTCACAGCCTTTGCCCCTGGGGCCATCAGATCAGAATGTGATACGTAGCTGGGAAGCTTTTCTTCTGGGATGTGCATTTGGCTTAAGGTTTCTGGAAGAGTCGTCCTCCGACCGTGACCACTTTCTCATGGTCATTGGGGGTGGGGGGACATCTGAGCCTGGTGGCTCGATCCCATTATTGACACTCTCTGGTGTTGATTTCTGTTCCCCTTTTCTGAAGGCCTGTTCCCAATGCCACTTGCTTCCTTCAGACCTGTTCTCCGAGCTCAAGGCTGGAGAAATTCTATTTATCTAGGTCGCCAAATAGTAAGATGGCCAGACCTTTCCCTCCAAGGTGCTTTGGGAGAAACTGGCACATGACTGATATCAACTTTCTTTTTGCACACGAAGCTGTGGTTTATTTTTCGTGTTTTTTACAGTGCTGGAGACGGAACCCAGAGCTTTGCCCTCACCAGGCAAGCGTTCTGCCATTAAGCTACCTCTCGGCCCCCTCTAAAATTTTTAATGGGACAATGAATCACTAAGTTGCCCAGGTTCCTCCTGCCTGAGCTCTCCTGTGTAGCTGGGAGGGCAGCTGCATGTCACCATACTTGGTGTAGAGGTTTAATAAAGGTTCAGGTTTTCAGTATAACTCTCTAACCGCTTTCTCTGGGAGTATCCAAGTGCTGTATTTATTTCTAACCTTGTTTCAAAGATGCCAGGGTTGAGAGTAAGGGAATGACTTTTTGTCCAGTTCTTCCCCCCATAATGTCCTGGACTCCCCCACACTCTTTGCACACCCCTCTCTCTATCCTTACCAGTGTTGAGCATTCTTAACACTGACCGTGGACATCAGTTGCGGGCGAGGTTCCGTTTTCCATCAGTTTGATGGGGCGGGGCCTTACTTTACCTTTGTTAGCTATTGGAAGTTTTAGAGCAAGCAAGTCAGACTCAGGAGCCTGAGGCTACGTCTTTAGATGACAAGGTAGAGCAAGCACCCTCCAGGAAAGCAATAACGTGATGTTAGCTTGCTTCTGAGAGACCAGTCAACGGCACGCAGGGTGAGCCAGGAGACACAGCACACGTGGGAACTAGTTTTGTAATGTAGGTAGCTGTGAGACAGTTCATGGGGCTGGGAAAGAACTCAGTCTATAAAGTGCAAAGGACAGGAATTCAGCACCCAGCCCCATATAAAACCCAGGCAGGGAGACTGATACCAGTGCTGAGGGGGTCGAGATTGGAGGATCCCCAGGGTTTGCTTATCAGCCAATGTAGCCTAATTAGTGGTGCTCCCCATTCCAGTAAGAGACCTGTTTCCAAAACACAACTGGCAGGACCAGAGGGATGGCTCATCTGAGCTCTGTACCAGGTCCCATCTGGTAGCAGGAGAAAGCTAACTCTGGCCTGTGTCTTCTGACCTCTATATATGTGTCTGGCCAACACACACACACACACACACACACACACACACACACACACACACACACACACACACACACACTGATTTTTCTGACTGACTAGAGGTGGAAGTGTGTATGTGTGTCCGTCCATGTGGTGTGTATACACATGTCCATGTGGCATCTTGCACTTGTGTACAGTCATGCTGTTGAGACAGAGCACTCGAGGGAGCCATGGCCTTCTGCATTTTCTCCCGGACATGATCTGTGCTTTGCTTTTATGGATGGGTGGATGGGCAGTGTTTAATAGGTGATTGGGAAAACAATGGAATTAACCGTGGACGTCTCTTCTCCCCACCCACGACTGAGACTTTAAGCCCCAGATATGTAGACTTGCCTACTCTATTTTACACTACTGACCCAATTCTCTCACTTATGATGTCATGTCTATTGTTGCTGCATAACCTCGGGGACCATCCTAAAGTAGGTCAGTAGAGCAGTGCCTGCTCCAGCAACTGAATGGCTGTGCAGGACACTTGCTCCGACAGGCTTCCCCAGTGTGGTTAACTGGAGGTGATGTCCTATTCCTGCTGACCATCGGCCTCAGACCTGGAATGACTCTGAAGTCGGAAGCAAGCAGCCTCTGGGCACTCATCCTGGTTTCATCTTAACCTCTGGCAGGAAGCAGAGACCAGGGGCAGAAACTCTGCCACACTGGAGGAGAAGTTGGTAAACCCTTCCAGTGCCACCATGCTGTGTCTGCCTTCTCTCCCGGCCCCTTCTTCCCCAGATCCACTCTGAGTGACTCTGCCTTCTCTTCCATGCCCTGGATATTCTGGAGAGAATGAAAAGGAATGAGAACACTGGAGAAAAGAGGGCGCATTCAGGGTAGACGCGCTGCCATTTGAGCATGTAGCACCTAGGAGGTAAGTTACTTAACTAGAGCTTGTCCTGAGTGAACGCACACTCTCTGGGCGGTTATTTGTGCACTGAAACCCTCTTCCTGGGCATTTCAGCTATGGTGTGATCTTCAATTCAGATCCAAACCTCCTCTGGGGCAGAACGTGCGTTAGTCTCTGGAAAGACCACCTCTGCTGCGCTCTGGTTTGCACAGCCCCCAGGGCACTCGGAACATCGAGACTGGCTTCCTCCCTGTGCACCGATTCTCTTTTAGGCTTTCCTCCCATTTTTGACCACTTAAAGCTCCATCCAGCCAATTAATTACTTGTAAAACAGTCTGCAGGAAGGGAGGCCCACATTTTTCTTACATGGATAAGATAATAGTGTTTGGCAAGTTGGGAAGTTTGTATTTTCCCAGGAGGAGCCTGTGTGTGCCTGTGAAAACTCTTGTTTTATAACTGAACCCTTTATATTCCCCCCTCTCCTGTGTATGTGGTGTGGTGTGTGGTGTATGTGTGTGTGTACAGTGTATGTATGGTGTGGGTATGGTGTGTGTGTGTTATATGTGGAGTAGTGTGTATGTGTGTGTGTGTGTGTGGTGTGGTAGTGTGTGTGTATATATGTGTGTGTATATATGTGTGTATGTGTGGTATATGTGGAGTAGTGTGTTTGTATGTATGGTATGTGTATGTGTAGTATATATGTTGTATGGTGTGTGTGTGTGTGGTATGTGTGCATATGTGGTATATGTGGAGTGTGTTGTGTGTGTGTGTATGTGTGTGTGTATGTATGTGTGTGTGTATGTGTGTTTGTATGTGTGTGTATGTGTATGTGTGCGTGCATGCGTGTGTGTGTATGTGTGTGTGTGTGTGTGTGTGTGTGTGTGTGGGTCAGAGAAATGCTTGCTGGAGTTGTTTCTCTCCTTATACCATGTGACTCTTGGAGTGCAAACTCAGGGTATGATGCTCGATGGCCAGTGTTTCTTGCCCTGGGAGACATCTGAGTAGTCCAGGAAAGCCAAATATTTTAAAACAGATACAACAAAAGAAGTAGGTCCAGTCAAGAAATACGCATAAATTCCACTATGTTCATAGCAGCCTTATTTATAATAGCCAGAAGCTGGAAAGAACCCAGATGCCCTTCAACAGAGGAATGGATACAGAAAAGTGGTACATCTACACAATGGAATATTACTCAGCTATCAAAAGCAATGACTTTATGAAATTCATAGGCCAATGGATGGAACTGGAAAATATCAACCTGAGTGAGGTAACCCAATCACAGAAAAACACACATGGTATGCACTCATTGATAAGTGGCTATTAGCCCAAATGCTTGAATTACCCTAGATGCACAGAACACATGAAACTCAAGAAGGATGATCAAAATGTGAATGCTTCACTCCTTCTTTAAAAGGAGAACAAGAATACCCTTGGGAGGGAATAGGGAGGCAAAGTTCAGAACAGAAGCAGAAGGAACACCCATTCAGAGCCTGCCCCACATGTGGCCCATATGTATACAGCCACCAAACTAGGTAAGATGGATGAAGCAAAAAGTGCAGGCTGACAGGAACCGGATGTAGATCTCTCCTGAGAGACACACCCAGAATACAGCAAATACATAGGCGAATGCCAGCAGCAAACCACTGAACTGAGAACGGGACCCCCGTTTAAGGAATCAGAGAAAGGACTGAAAGAGCTTTAAGGGGCTTGTGACCCCATATGAACAACAATGCCAACCAACCAGACCTTCCAGGGACTAAACCACTACCCAGACTATACACGGACTGACCCTCGGCTCCAACCTCATAGGTAGCAAATGAATAGCCTAGTAAGAGCACCAGTGGAAGGGAAGCCCTTGGTCCTGCCTAAGACTGAACCCCAGTGAACGTGATTGTTGGGGAGGGGCGGTAATGGGGGGAGGATGGGGAGGGAAACACCCATAGAGAAGGGGAGGGGGAGGGGCTAGGGGGATGTTGTCCCAGAAACCAGGAAGGGGAATAACAATCGAAATGTAAATAAGAAATACCCAAGTTAATAAAGATGAAAAAAAAAAAAAAGAAATACACATAAAATTCCAGTGTGTCTGTTTTAGGAAGAGGACATAGCAGAGTCTGGAGTATCCCATCAGGCTGCATGGGGTTCAATTCCCATGGGCACCCAGACAGCTCTGGTGAAACTCAGTGGGTCACAAAGGAAAACAAAAGGATGTGGGCATGAAAAAGGTCTGGAGGGGTCTTGGGGTTGTGTGACAGGAGTGGGAGGGACATCCGATGATGCAGAGAGTAAGAGTAATAAGAATGATTACACAGAAGTATGGAATTATCAAAGAATCAGCATACGGCAGCCATGCCAAAAAGTTGGAAGCTAAGCCCAGCGAGAGCACACTACAGAGTGCACACGATATGCCAGGGCACCCATCGCTAACAGCTGGAGAGGATCATGTGGCACGCGTCTCAGGCGTGGGCTCAGGTCACAGCAGGGGCTGTCAGGAAACTCTGAGCAATGTGCACATTTGTATCAACACACACAACAGAAGAGATGTCAAGAGAAGTATGGATGGCAAGGAAGCCAGGCCCCTGTGTCATTTGTCTACGCCAATTCTTAGACCCCGGGGCTGGCTGGGGTCTGATAGGTAGCCTAGGGATAGTCCTATATTCTTGCACTAAAAGCAGTTTTCTTTTATAAGTTCGGAAACAATTTCCCCTGTTCATGAATACCTTTTCTAAGGCAGAGTTTCCAGTAGTCCTGGCTGGTCTTGAACTCCATGTACAGCTGCAAACAACCTAGATTCTGATCCCTCTGATTCTGTCTTCCACCCGTGCTGGCATTACAGATGTCTGCTACCGTTCTCAGTTTATACGAGACCCAGGTCAAGCCCAGGCCTTTATGCACACAGGTGGATATTCTCCCAACTGAGCTGCAGCTACAGCCCCACCCACAACTATTTTTAAATGCTGTATGTCAGGTGTTTGCCCTGCAGTTGTTGTAATGAGAGGTACACATCATTACAGCATGTCTTCAAGGAATTTATCAACGTCTATGCTGGCATGGAAACTCAGAGAAAAAGTTATGCCTGGGAACTGTACGATCAGTTTTTAATTAGTTCTCAATAGACTTTGGATTGGTCAGGAAATAGTATCTAGAACTTTCTATGAGAAACAAATTATCTGTGGCAGAGCAGGAAGACACTGTAATGGGTAGTTCCTCCCAGCCTCCCCTGTTTTCTCTTTAGGCAGTGGGTTGAGGGTTTTGCCTCTTTGAAATGATGGCAGGCAAGCCTACATGATCCCACAAACCCTGCTTGTCTGTAGCCAATATTTCCATGCTTCAGACACGGAAAAACATATTCTTTGCTGTCTAATCTATATCTATTTCTGCTGGAACAACTGTGATGTGGTGTGTGTGTTCATGTGTACATGTGTGTATTCACGTGTGTGCTTATGTGTACATATGTTGCATGTGTGTATATGTATGCTGTATGTGTGCCTGCACATGCATGTACATGTGCATGCGTGTGCATGTCCATGTGTATATGTGCATGTGTGTGTGCCTATGTGTGTGTCATAGGTTGATTTCAGTGTCATCCTCTATCTCTTTGCATTTTACTTTTTGGGACATGGTCTCTCATTGAACTTGGGGCTCATCTAATTAGCAAGCCCTGGGGAGCATCCTGTCTGCCTCCCCCACACTGTGGTTACAGACAAGTGCAGTTGTGCCAAGCTTTTTACATAAACAGTGGGAATCAGGACACAGGTCCTCATGCGTGTGTGACACACACTTCATCAGCCAAGCCATTATTTCCCCAGCCTCTGGCTTAATCCTTTTTATTTAAGCAATTTTCGGAGAGATATTCTAAATCCATTTTTGTTGGCAGCAGTCAAATGATCAGAAAAATAGTAGGAGATGCAGCTTTCAAAGTATTTTGTGCTTTCTTCTTTTACCTGAAAGGTATTGAGTACTGGCCACGCGCACTTCTGTTTGAGAATGACAGTAAGGGCATTGAGCCCGAGATTTCAATCTTAATAACCTTTCAACATATTTAGCTTTGGAGGAATTGAAAGGTCCTCTAAATCTTGTGTGCGAGACAGAGAGACACGCTAAACTGTATTCATCGGTAACCAAGAGGCATCAGGGAAGCAAGGCTGTTAGAAGGGAGAGTCCTTAGCGACAGTTACCATCTCCTTACTGTGGTGGTCACAGTGTCCCTCGCCTCTCTTCACCCTGCCTCTGACTGTGTATGTGTGGAGGTCAGAGGTCAGAGGTCAGCTGTGGGGTTGATGCTTTAGGTACCACCACTTTTGTTTTCCTGTATCAGAATCTCTTACTGGTTTGGAGCTTGCCCGAGTAGCCTGGATTGTCTGGCCAATGAGCCCCGAGGATCCTCCTGTCTCAACGCTTCCTGCATAGACTAAAAGCATTGTCACCACTTCTGGCCTCTGTACATGGGTCCTGGGGACTGAACCTAGGTCCTCATGCTTGCAAGGAAAGCACTCAACGAAGGCCGAACTCTCTCCAGCCCTACCAGCAGCATGTGGTTCTCTTAGGATGGACCGAATGGGAAAGCAATGGGAGGAAATCTGTTCAATGGGCACAGTGTTGTTTTGCATTTGTGTCCTGTAATGATAACTGAGTAGTAAACTGTAGGACACTCAGAAATGCGTACTTCGTGTTATCCCAGTCGATTGAATCTTCAAGGAACTTACCAAAGTCTGGGCTGTGAGAAATGACTCAAGACTTCAGAGATAACAAGTGTTTGTTACAGAACTGGCAGACACCTCTTAATTAGGTCTCAGTAGATTTAAGATTAGCTAGACGGAGGGCCAGAGAAGGAAGGAAGGATATTGCAGATGACAAATGCCAGAATGCCAAAAATGAGCTGAGAAAACAGTATCCAGAACATTCCATGGAGAATAGATTGTCTGAGACAAAACAGGGAAAAATGGCCACAGATCAGTAGTCCTATGGCCTCTTGTCACATTTCTTCTTATGCCAGGGGGACAAGGGTTTTACCCTTTCAAAGCGATGGTGTTCAGGAGACACACTACTCCCTAAGGAGGCCTCTATTTGATATATGTCTAGGAAGGCTCTTGAGATGTTTATATTTTCTTGTGTACAAACTGTACAGCCCTAACAGTGCTGTTCACTGAAACGACCACAGGTACCCCTGAGGTTCTGTCAGCTCTGAGAGCACACAGACTTTATGTTTGACTCTAGAAATTTCCCAAGTCTCTGGCCATTCCCATCCAACTCATTCCTTGCATATGCATTGCCCTTTCTTTTTAAATCTCATGTCTTGTGTTTATGTGTATGTGTGCCTTTTCTACTAAAGATTGGTTAATAGCTAGAACAATGGGATGCATTCAGAGCAGGCCAGGAAACAAAATGATGGTCAGACAAGAGCACAGCAGAAAGGTCTATCTTGGATGTATGGTAGTGTCTCCTCATGTCAAGTGACTCATTGGAATAGCGATGGGGCCATGGGCAGCAGGGTCTCTCTGCATCTTAAATGCACTCTCATCAAAAGATGCTGCCCCTACAGCATCGGCATCTCACAGCTCATATCCCAGCTGAGGATGCTGCCCTGTTGAGGGATGCTGACGGACAGCCTGCTGGTGGCTTGCTCACCGTTCATTTATCACACTGGTGCAGTGATCATTGACTGCTAATATGTCATACGTTCCCCCTTTCTGCAAGATAATTAGTCTTAGCCAAATAAGATCCTTTTTGCTGGATGCCCCATTCCTCTTTCATCCCAGGGCAGCCATGGCCAGTGACTGGCTGATACGGCAAGTACAAGGGAAGTCTCTTGTTTCTGGAGGGATTCTTTACTTGCGCCAGTCTGACGTAGTCTATGGATGAGACCACAATCTCATTAAATGCCTTCTCTTGTCTTTTCTATTTCTTTGGTTCTCCTCCCTAGGGAATACCCTACAACTAAACACCCTCACCATAATCCCTACACAAGACAACACTATTATTATTTCTCTTGTGGAGAACCTGGACAGTTATGAAAGGCATGGATTCTTTCAAGGAGACTTGAAATTTTCAGCAAGGAAATTCAACATTTTTTTCCCTAACAACCTGTTCATTAAATCTGAGTCCACTTAATATGCTACATCTTCTAAGCAGACTACAGCTAAAGCCATTAAAATTAATTTAAAATAGCCTTAGAAGCATGGTGTCTAGTGCAAAAATGAAAACTTGGGACCTGTAGGGGAAAATTTCCTTAATTGATGGAGCAGACTCATGCCCAGGGTTACTCATATTAAGAACACATGTTTTACTTTAGGGAAAGAGATGGGTATGGTGGCATAATCTCAGCACCAGAGAGACAGAGATGGACGGACTCCCTGAAGCATGCTGGCCAGCCAGTCAAGCCAAATTGTTAAGTTCCAGGTTTAATGCCAGGCTCTATCTCAAAGAATAAGATAGAGAGCGAGGATACCCAACATTGACTTCAGTCTCCACACGTACTCTGTACATAGACACATAAGCATGTGATAATGCACACATGCACTCACATGCATGCCACCCAAGAGCACAGGTTGACCTATTGCATATTGTCACACAGGTCCAGTGTTCCCCTGCGTGGCTCATGGCCAGTACTCAATTCAATATCAAGGGAGAACGCAGTAGTTGGAATCCATGTAGGTGACACCATCTAGGTGACATACAGGAAGATGGTCCACGATCCCCATTCTCCTTGTAGAGCCTTAAGGATTCCACAAGAGGCTCTACTCGGAGGAAAAATGGAAGTGCCCTCACCTAGGACTTCAATCAGTTCAGAATTCTTTCCATTTCATCTAACACCTAATCTCAAGTCCTGCTGTCCCAGAGGCAGGGGCATTCATCTTTGGAGCTCACAGGTACATAGGACGGCTTGCTTCACTCACATTTCTATGAAAGGTTGGGTCGTCTATCATGGCTTAATTAAGTAACCAGTTATGGTAGGGGGGGAAAGAAGAAAGAGGCAAGAAGAAATCACACCCCCTACCCCCAAGTGTCAGGGAACACTGAGGAACAGAATGTAGAGGGATTGTAAGAGCCAGGAATTGGAGAGGACTGGGAAGAAAAAGTGTCTTCCGGACACCAAAAGATTATATTGCATTCACTAACAGCTTCTGTGGTTTCCTGCACAAGACCTGCAGAAGATTATGGATAGGAATGGGGCAAACAGTAAGGTCTGTTTCTTTCTTTTCTTTCTTTTTTTTAAGAACATAGAGTTGGGAGGGGAATTGGAGATCTGGAAAAAGTTGAAGAGGGGGACAGGGGCTGAATATGACTGAAATACATTGAACTCATGTATAAAGATTTCAAAGAATAAATTAAAATATTATACCAAACGATTAAAAAATATCCCCAGCAGGCCCACCATCACTCCAATTGGCAAGCCCTAGAGACATGATTAGACTGGCTGGAGGGCAAGGCTTCGATCTGCTTAACCCACAGAGTGTGGGAGCCAACTCAGTAGGGAGGGCCGTGGGCATCAAGTTGAATGTGAAGGAACTTGAAATAGATGGTCAGCTATGATCCTATCTTTAGTGATGGTGGTGATGGTGGATGGTGGTGGTGATGATGGTGGTTATGGTGGTGGTAGTGATGGTGGTGATGGTGGTGGTGATGGTTGTGGTAGTGGTGGAGGAGGAGGATATCAACCTCATCTTTCTTTCAAAGATGCCTCTTGTATCACTTCTGTTCCACCTTGGCATGTTTCTATTTATTCTCTTCTCTCCTTGAAGAAGACACTCATTTGCTTTGTTAAATCCTTGTCAATATCAGACTGACGTGTTGACTATCCCTTTTCCGCTTTTGTTTTTGGGCCTGGAGATGGCTTAGACCAGTGGTTCTCAACCTCCCACTGCTGTGACCCCTTAACACAGTTCCACATGATGTGATGCTGCCCAATCATAAGATTATTTTTGGCGGGTCTTCATGACTGTAATTTTGCTACCGTTATGAATTGTAGTGTAACCATCTGCGTTTTCCAGTGGTTTTATGTGGTCTCTGTGAAAGGGTTGTTGACCTCACAAGGAAGTCACAACCTATAGATTGAGAACAACTGACTAAGGGAGAAAGTGCTTGCTTAGCAAGTAAGAAGGTTTGAGTTTGATGCCAAAAACCCATATAAATGCTAGGAAGAATGGTGGCCAGTTCCTGGTGCTCCTGGCCGGCCAGTCTAGCAGAAAGCGTGAACTCCAGGTTCAATGAGAGACCCTGCCTCAACAAATAAGGAGAGTGATAGGAATGGTACATGACCTTTAACCTCTGGTCTCCACATGCACCTACCACTACCCCCATCATTCACGAAGAGCTGACTTTGATCTCAGCACCTTACAAAACCAGGTGTGGTGGCACACGCATGTAATACCAGTTCCCCAATGGAGAAAAGGCAGGGTTATCCTCATGAGAAATACTTAGGCCAGCCTGAGATACATGAAAACTCTGTCTTCAAAAAGTTAAAAAAAAAAAAAAAAGTCAGGTGGAGCTGGGGAGATGGCTCAGCCGTTAAAAGCACTGGCCGCTCTTTTAGAAGACGTAAGTTCCGTTCCCAGGACCTGTTCCGTCAGGAGGCTCACAGCTACGTGTCGTTCCAACTCTGGCCAGTGTGAGCATAGGTGCGCATGTGCACACTACACCCTCACCCCCACCTCCCAGCATAGACACATACTTTTAAAAAAGGAAGCCACAATAAAATTTTATTCAGATACAACACAGTGCAACCTTCTTCAGTACCGAGTCTTATAAAGTTGCTGCGCTCGTGGTGTCCTGAGAACCCCACGAGGGTAATGGCTGTGACATTCCTCAGAGGTGAACTCATTTCCATTACTCATTCTGAAAAACACATGCTCCCTGTCTTTTCACACGCATCACAATGTGACCGAAAATAGATCCTCATCAGTACCTCTTTCAGGGTTATGAATAGCGCTACCTTGAAAAGGACCGAAAGAGATGCAGGCATGGGATTCAGAAAGGCGGCATTCAGGAAATCCAAGTGGGAGGCCTAAGTACTTTGAGCATTGGGTGTGATGGGACCCCCTCAGGCTCCCATGCTGGGAGCCAGGTGGCACACTCAGATGGAGATGGAGTGGGTGGGAGCTCCAAGAAGGAACTGCATCTCCTGGGCAAAGTGGTTGAGAAATCCAGAGGACCTAAGCTCGTCGGATCAGGTTGCTGACCCTGTTCTCCACCTCTTTATCCATCCCTCTTTCCAGGTGACTGGAAAATCAAATGGCATTTCTCTACCTTCCCCATTGTCATTCATTGTACTCAACCAATGGATGTTGTGGGCCACCTCTGGCTCAAGAAGCCATGGCACCTTGCCTTCCTGTCCTTGCTGGGAGGGTGACATGCCAAGTCTGGGTCTCTGGCTTAAGGAAAGAGCAAGGGGCCAGGACAAGAGAAGATGGAGCTGCTGAGTGGTGTCCCAGTCAGTCCGGCTCTGTCTGATCTGAATATTGCTCAAGTGAGATTTGAAAGGTGGCTCGTTTCAGTGTGGTGTTTGTGTGGCTGTCCTTCTGTGGCATTGGGATGGAAATCTGACCAATGCAGACCTCCTTTTCTAAATGTGGTTTGCTTGGAGGAAGAACAGGGGTAGTTGAGAGCAGAAAGGCAACTGGTGAGGCGGCAAGCCTTATCTGAAAGGTCTCGTGGCTACAGCAGCAATAACTCTGATGCTGCTTCCTACATAGAATATCCCACCCCCTGGGAACAGAAGGTCTTGGGACAAAACCTGTATGATGTGTGGCTGTGCTTTGTAACACTCTCCAACTGATTAAAACTTCCATCATTTCGGAGAGCTAAGCTACTGCAGGTCCAGAGACAACTGGTCTTGGGCTATCTTTAGTTTTCCAGTCATTAATCACCCACTGCCTTTGACCTATCAGCCTTGTAAGACTTGGGGGTAAAGAGCTCTCGGAATTTACGGGGTGACCTTAAACTTCCACCATCCCAAAGACTGAGGATGTCACAGATCTCATCTGAGGCTAATACCGGAGGCCTCCCTGCTTTTCTGTGACCTGCCAATCACACCCACATATTTGGGAAAATAAAACCCTTGATTTATAACTCTCATGAAACACTGAAGCATGGTATTGGGGTAGCCTAAATCTGTATTCCTGGGACCATGGCCACTAATATTTGGTTCTAGAAGAAACTCTCTCTTCTTCTCTTTTACACTGACCACCCCTTAACTGGACCTTGACGAGGGTGAGGGAATCAGAGAACGTTCTACCTTCTTGGCCTCATAGCCATCACTGAGGTGTCCAGTTTCACCTCAGGTCTCCTGGGCCTACCTGGAATAACAGGCTCAGGCAGGCATACCAGGGTCACATACAGAGAAGGTAGAACAGGCACGGGGCTGCTGGTGGAGGATGCCCAGCTGCTGTCTTGGTTCTGACCAGATTCCAAGCAAACTCTCCCTCCACCTGGCCCTGCTTCCCTTTGCTTTGCACAAGTCCCCACCCTCAAGGCCACTCCCCACATGGGCCCTCTTGCAACTGACTCCCTGAAACTCAGAGCTGGACTGTGGGTCCCTGAACCTGGGCATCCAGCTCTCATTCAGTTTCCCGGGGCATTGCACCTGTAGAGGTGGGGGGGTCTTACCCACGATCATGTGGTTGCAGACATCACAGAAGGTGGGCTTCTTAAAGACATGCTCCTGAAAGGCGTGGACCTTGCTGTTGCTGCCGGCGTGCAGGCCAGCCTTGGTGGGCATGGATGCTGGGCTTCCAGGGATGGGTATTGGGCTGGGGCCTGGGCTAGCCTTGGCCAGCAGGTCTGCTTGTGGTTTCACATCACTGTTGGTCCTTGGGAAGAAGTTGTCGGCACTTTTGCTCCGCAAGCTCTTGGTCTTGAAAGAAAGTGACCGTTTTAGTTTCTGGAGCTGCAAGGTAATGACAGGACAGCCTCTCTTATGATGGGTCCTGTGACTCCTGTGGGGGATGCAGCCAGTTCTGCCCTGGACCCCACGCATACCTTAGCCCCAGTGTGGGTAGTCCAAGGCCAGTGGATACCAGAAATGGGACTCAGTAGTCCGCCCTGTGCCCCATAAGCCAGTGAGCAGAGGCTCCATCTGCCCCATTCCACCTTCATCTTTCCCAGCCTTGCTCTCTTAGGCCCCACCAGACGTGCTGCCCGAAGTCTAGGCTTTTGACCTTTTGTCTTTTGAGTTTGTATAGTTGGAAGTGAGGTATGAACTCCTGGGTACCAAGACTGTGTGTGTAATACTGTCTTCTCTCTCTTTTGACCGGTCAATAACTATTTGTCTCTAACGACAGCATATTATACAAACCATGTCTCCCTCTAGTATGGCTAAATGGTCTGCAGGAAACAAACCAGAAGCTCCCTAGTCTGCTCGTATCTGAAACATGTGGAAAGAAACATGTATTGTGTGTAAGACACGCCTGTGTGCCCATGTGGTATGCGTGTGTAGTATATGCTTATGCATGTGAATAGTATATGTGCATGTGTATTTGTACATGCATGTGTGTTATATGGTGGTATGCATGTATGTACATGTATGTGTATGCACACACATATATATACATATACACACATACACATGCATACACACACACACACACACACATATATATATATATGTATGTGCCTGTGTGTATGTGGTATGGGGGCATACACACATGTGAGGTACATGTATGACATATGTTTATGTATGTGGTATATGTTTATGACTTAGTATTTCGAATGCCTCTTTAGCTTTCCTGACCCTTCAGGTATCCTTGCCCTAGTTTTCGGCCTCGGTAAGCTTGCCTTTGGGACGAATGGTGAGATACCACATGGATTTGGAAGGGTGCTAGCAGGACTTCAGTCCAGTCTGCTGTGCTAATCTGACCATGCGGGAGGGAGCTTCTGGATACACAGATGTGAGCACAGGGGCTTTGTGCTTAAAATCCGCTGAGAACTCCCTTCTCCTTGGGCATACAGAGCAGTCTCGGCCGAATGTGCAGCCGAATAGGCCTAGACCCCTAGCTACTCAGGAAGCTGCGGCTTGCGGATCACAAGGCCTGCGGAGTGAGTTTGGTTCAGCTTTGGCAATTCCACCTCTCAAAATTAAATCATGAAAAAACAAGGTTGAAGATATGGCTCAGTGGTAGAGTGCTTGCCTGGCATGGGCAAAACGTTTGGATCAATCCCTGCACTAAACAAAGAGTCCAACCTCTGCTTCTCAGACTCCTGGGTCCCCAGCACTGGTCACAGTCTGCATCAACCTTGGCTTTGCTCAGTCTTGCCAGCTAACATGGTTCATTAAAAATCTCTCCTGCATTTTATTATCAACTCTTAGCACCTGTCTTCCCGCCACCCAGAGGGAAGGAGTAAACAATGGATTAGCTGTCTGGCTTTCAGGGGTCACAACACCTTTGAGGTGGGCTCCTTTGGTCGGCTCCTTTCATCCGTAGCTATTCTTCCTTTGCCTGAAATTACATCTGTACAGCAGCTGAAGCTCTGCGTGAAGGTGCCCTATGCTGACTGGAGTCTCCACACAGTGGGGCCAGGTTCCCTGAGGACATTGAAGAGGAGCTGGTAGGGCAATGTCAAGCCTGTCACCTCCCTCCCCACTTCTATCTTGACCTCAGAGGACTAGGAAGCCACTGTGGTCATAGAGGTGCAGCAAGGCACAACCCCAGAAAGCTGTAGGTCTCCACCCCCAAATGGTCTTGTCCTTTTGCAGTGTCATTTTGCAATAGACTGAACTCAGGTCATCTGGGACAGCAGCAAGTGCTCTTAATACTGAATACAGTCTATTTTCCACTCTGTGAACTTGTCGGCTTAAGGGTTTGTCCAGTTTTAGGGACAGAGATGAGACAAGATCTCACATTATAGCCTAGGCTGGCTTAGAACTTAACGACGACACAGCCCAGATTTCCCTCAGACTCGCAAGACGTCCTCTTTCCTCAGCCTGGTGCTGAGAGCTCAGATGTGAGCTCGCCAGGCTTTTAACCTTTTATTTCACTTCAATATCAGGCTGACGAATAGGATTAGCAAAGAAAAGGCATTTGTTATCAAGCCTGGAGACCTGAGTTCCATTCCTGGGACCCGCATGATAGAAAGAAGACTGACTCACACAAGGTATACTGTGACTGACACTATGTACTGTGGTGCACATGTACATACACACACGTAATGATATTTTAAAAAATTAACTGTATGTCCATTGAATATTGTGCTATCATATAAGGACATTTCATGAAAGTGTGCTATTGGTTGAGTACATCTGCAAAAGCTAAGTTACTTAGCTTTTCTGTTATCTAGTCTCAATGTCTGGCAACAGAGAAACATGGAGAATGTAAGATCTCTCTCTCTTTCTCTCTCTCTCTCTCTCTCTCTCTCTCACACACACACACACACACACACACAGAGACACATGCACATATATGGATTCTTTTCAGTCATAAAGATGAAAAAAGCAATGTTATTTAAAGGAAAATAACATAACTGGAGACAGTCACAGTAAGTAAATTAACCCAGTCTTGGAAAGAGAATTGACATGTTTCCACTAATTTGGAATTCTTAGATTTTTATATCAAAGCACAAAAATTGTGTGTGTGTGTGTGTGTGTGTGTGCACGTACATGTGTGTATGTATTCGTGTATAACAAGAGTATGAGTAAGAAGAAGAATGTGTTGATGTGGAGGAGAAGCGCTCTAAGCTAGTTAGAAGGCAGAACCCTGTGGCTCCTTTGGAAGCCTGACAAATGCTTTCGGGACCAAATCCCTGAGGGTGATAACCTGAGGGATTATGTGAAACAAGGCTTCCATCCAGGGAGCTCACTGACCTGAACCATACCACCTCCTGCAAGACAAAAGGGGACTCTAGTGGAGACCACAACTTCCCAGCCAAGACCTGTGCAGACTGTCCGTCCACACACCCATCATGTGATGGTGTTGATGCTGTTAAGTTACACATCTGCTGTGCTTACAGGACACTGTGTAACCAACACAGGAGTGTAGGCCAGGAAGATGTTATTGGAGCCTTGGAGAAATGAAGACTGAGTAGCCAGCTTAAGGCCAAACAGCTCCTGAAAACCAGGCTCGATGTTAAACCTGCCTTCTGCTGACCTCAGGCTCACTCCTTACTTGGCCAGTGAGTCTCCAGGTGTTGGTCACGAGTGGAAGGAAGTTACACCAGGTCTCAGGAATGTGGACCTTTTCCTGGTCAGTGAGTGTGGGACAAAGGCTTTGGAATGGGGACAGAGAGCTGTGATCTCCAGAAGTTTAGCCAGAAGTTGGCACTTTCCTTCCTTGCTCTGGCACATTTCGTGGGTAGACACTGCGTCAGGCAGGGAGGTCTGCCTGCTTCTAGAGCCAGAGATTTTGTTGGAAGCCAATGGGACATTTCTTATTGAAATGGACTGCTTGAAAGACATGTCTACCTGGATGAGGGAGAGATACCCTCTTCCCCCTGCCCTCTCATCACCTGTAAGAGGTGGAAGACCTGGCCCTACGGTCATAAGAGCAGGAAGAGGGCCCTGCCCATAACCACCTGCAGGACTCAGGTGACTGGGACCCTGCACTTGTGTGGGCAGCAGAGTGGAGCTGAATGACTCTGGTCAGGGGGTGCAGGAGAAAAGACCTGAGCTGGGGAGGCCTGAGGGCATGAGCACGGGAGAGCTAGCCTCACCATTTGCCTACCATTCTGTGACATGGGTGAGGGAGAGATCACACACACACACACACACACACACACACACACACACACACACACACACCCCTCACTCCTTGCCACCTATGGCAGGCAGGAGAGCTAGCCCCAAGGTCATCAGAGCCAGAGAGCAGACCCTGTACCTCACTCAGGTAGCCCAGTATAGCTGAACCTGACTGCGGGGCACACAGCTGAGCCAGTCTGAGGGTGTGGCCATGGGGGAGCTGGGCCTTCAGCTTGTCTGCCATGCAGCAGCATGGGCGAGGGAGATGTGCACTCTCCCACCTTGTCTCTTGACATCTAACTGGTGGGAGAGTGGGAGAACGGGCCATATCCTTCACCTTCCACTACCCAGGAAAGCATATCCTGCACCTGAAGGGTAGAGCTGGCCCTGGTTGCAGGGGTTGCTGGTGAGCTGGCCCCAGGGGCTCGAGAGCCAGAGAGCAGACAGGCTGACCAGCTCAGTCACTTCTCAGGCTCAGATCCAGAGCTTTGAATTGGCCCACCCCAATATCCACCCCATCAATGAACTACTACAGAAGCTTTCTGATACAGGGCAGCCACAGGATATCTGAGAAGAGTCTCAATGAGATTCCAGTATCTGTTGAGTGGCAGAAGCCAGAAGCTTCCTACCAGACCAATGAGTCCTTACAATAACATTTACAAGCAAAGATGTGTGGACCAAAGGGTAGGCTAGGGGACACACTGTGATACACTACAGCAACTTCCACAGTGAGATTTTTTTTCTCTGTTTGGGTGGGGGAGGTTGCAAGGGTGGACAAGGTGGGATAAGGATTGGGGAGCATGATGTAAAATTCACAAAGAACAAATATAAAGTTAGAAAAGAAAAGAAACACACACCTACCAATTAAATAGGATTCTAGTTGCAAGTTCAAATGAGCATTTTCTTCATACAACCCTCAAGGAGCAGAGACCAGAGAGGAAGATACAAAATGAGGAAATGCAAGTAGAATTTGACAGGCACAAAAGTTAAAAATGATTAACTCCTATGCACAACCACTGAGGTAAGTTCTATTTAGAATAATAACCTTGCGAAAATAAAAGAATTAAAAGATGTTTTTATGTGTTGTTTGAGTCTGCACTACATGTGTGCAGGGAACCCCAGAGTCACAGGCAGTTATAAGCAGCCTGACATGGGTGCTGGGAACCGAACTCAGGTCCTCTGGAAGAGCAGCAAGTGCTCTTAATGGCTGAACCCCACAGTTAGGTTCTACAAATATTTGGACGTATCTTCTCACGTGCTGGAAATGATTCAGACCTCAGTGCTTAACATGTCAGTAAAATTTATTCATGTATGTATTCATTGGGTGATGGCAGTGAAACGCTGGGCCTTGTACATAACAGTTTACCACTGAGCTACATCCTCAGGCTCATATATTAGAAGACCTTGCAGGGAGGGGATCATTCATTCCCTTACTCATTGAACAACTCCCTAATGAATATCCGTTTGGCTGCCACTAGGAGCCAGTAATATTGCTCAGGTTTGGTGATTGAGCAGCAGAAAGGGTTCAGCAGTGAGACCGACCTCCCTAAGGTTTAAAGTAGGCAGAAGAAAATAAAGAATAACAGGCAACACACTCGGGTGAGCACGTGTATTACAAAGGGAAATAACAGGAGAGACAGGCTTCCGAAGGTCACGTGCAGGCTTATTGGACAGGTGACCTTTGAGCAGAGATGTGAAGAAAGTGGCGGCTGGGTGGGCGAGTAATGTTACAGGGGAGCATTGTGGCTAGTGCAAGGAGCTAGTGCAAGACAATGCTGGGAGCCGGGCAGTCAGCAGGAGAGCATTGTGGGTAATGAGAAAGCCAGCAGCCATGGTCCCAGCAAGAAAGCAACATCCCGGCAGCAACCGATGAGGATGCAGCCAGGACAGGAATTCCAAGTCAGGTCAGGTCGAGGCTTCCTAGCTGGTCATGGTAAGGGCTGTGGAATTTATCCTAAGGGCACTGGTTCAGAGCAAGGAGGTGATGAGGGCAGACTTTTATTGGAAGGGCTGCTCTAGGGGGTGCTTGAGAAGCAGATGGTTAGGAGGCAAGATTGAGGCAAAGAGAGCTGCTGGGAGATGCCTGTGGAAAGAAGCCGTCCGAGAGGCGATTCTGACAGGCGTGGTGAGACTCACTTGGACTCCAGGTGCATTTGGAGAGTGGACCCAGGAGTTTGGTGAGGGGTTAGAGGGTATGAATGAATTACTCTAAGGTTTCTGATGGGTGCAACTGAGTGAACAGAGGCATGCTCTTTTACTGGAAGGGCGTCAGAGAAGACACGTTGTCATGGAGACCAGGAGGTCTGAGAGGCTTATTTAGAATTCGAGGGGAGTCAAAATGTTGGTAAGTAGATAGATGATTTTGACATTCAGGAGGGAGGTCTGAGCCGGGTAGTGAGTGGGGAGGCAAGAGGGATGGGTGGCAAGTAGGGCCATGAGACCAAAGGTCATTACATATGTCATGAGCAGACCCTTGAGAGACACTGCCTAAGGACAGAGCCCAGGATAGTACAAATGTAGATGAGAAGAAGAATCATGAGGCCAGGCAATGGTGTTTGAGAAGAAGCTGCCAAGGAAGGGGACCTAGAGAAATGGTTATTATGGAAACTAAAGATAGAAAATGACTAGGAGAAGGATGGAAAGCTGATAGGGTCAAATTTATCCCAACCCCAATTTAAGTCACATGAGGTTTAAGACTGCAAAGGGTGGGTCTTTGAAAGTTCTTAGATCCTATTAAGCCCTGAATGTGTGGTTACAAAGTTTCCAGAAAGAATGTCCAGAGAAGAAGATGGTAGATTTGGTGGTGGGTGGCCAAAGACAGTTTCTCTGAGTCTGCCTTGATGCCGATTAGTAAGGAGACACGGTAGCTGAAGGGAGCTGTAACATCTTAGCATTTTGTTTCTGAAGAGTTTTGTTTAAATGCTAGTTACTTTCAAGCTGCTTTTAATTTGATGGTGCCTAACAGGGCTGGTTGTTGAGCTCTGTCCTTGAGAAGGGGTGAGCATAACATACAATACTTGTGCAGCTAGCAGAGGGATACAAGCAAGCCAGCAGGATTGGTGCTTGTTGAATACAGATTTTCATGTGTGTGCTGTCTGTGGGGGTGTGGTTCATGCGTGTGCGGGTACATGTGATGGCCAGAGAACACCACATGTGTTGTTCTTCAGGTGCCCGTCCATCTCATTATTTGAGACATAAAGTAGTATAAGGCAGCCAGACAGCGTCCTCTGGGATCCACTTGTCTCCCCTCCACAGTGCCGGGATTGGCAGGCACCAATGACCGCGTCCAACATTTATTGTTAACATGATTTCTGGGCATTTGCAAGTGTGTTACTGACTGAGCCTCCTCTAGACCAGGATATAGATCTTTTGATTGTTCATGAGAGAAACAAGGAGTTAGAGGGAAGAGATGCCAAGAACTGGAAGAGAAAGACCAGTTTACAGATGGATGAGGCTGGTGCACTATGGAGCAATGTACAGTGGTGGGCAGGGTGCTGGGAAGGCACAGATCATCTGTTACAGGTCACTACCTATTTTATAGATGAAAACCAGAGATACGGTATGGTGGTGAAACCAGACATACAGTGTGGTGGTTTGAATATGATTGGCCCAGGATGTGGCACTATTAAGAGGTGTGGCCCTATTGGAGTAGGTACGGCCTTGTTGGAGGAAGTACGTCACTGTGGAGGTGGGCTTTGAGACCCAGCTCCTTCCTAGCTGCCTGGAGGTAAGTCTTCTGTTTACCTTTGGAACAAGATGTAGAACTCTCAGCTCCTTCAGTATCCATGTCTGCCTGGATACTGCCATGCTCCTGCCTTGATGATAATGGACTGAATCTTAGAACCAGTAAGCCAGCCCCAAGTAAATGTTGTCCTTTATAAAAGACTTGCCTTGGTCATGGTGTCTGTTCTCAGCCATGGAAACCCTAACTAAGACACATGGCAATTTAAATTCCAGTAAGCCACAGAGTGAAGCTCCACGTGTCTGTCTCTGACTCCAAAGCCCTGCGAAGCTAAAGGAACTTTGGTGACAAAGTAACCCACCCTCAATCTTCTCTCAGAAAAATCTCTCAGCTTAGTATGATTTGCCACCCCGGTACCTGCTGGGATTTTAGCAATGTTCTACACAGCTGCCATGTTGGGGCCGCTCAGGTGGCCGCTCATTAGGAAGCGCAGACACTGGGCATCCTGAGAGCACATGGAGAATTTAGCCTGAAGGCGACCGTAATGCAGACATGTTGATTCACCCATTGGTGAATTTGCAGTAGAGATGAAGCTAAGTAACCAGCATGTACTTGATCTCCCAAGCGGAACACGTCTGAACTATGTGGGGAAGGGTGCGGCAAACCCATCTGCCCGCATAGGCAGCAGCTTGGGAGGCGCACAGTTCCTCTGGGCACTCGGAGCTTATTTTCCTGATTGTTGAGCATAAAGCATCAGTTGCCTTTACAGACATCCTCTCCGCTATCTAAAACAGCATCAGTACCACAGCATCAGTACCACATTGGCTTTCGTATCAGGAGTCAGATGAGGTCATCAGACAACCGTTGACAAGCAAATATTCCGTCCTGAATTTTCCTATGTGATGTGACCCACATCTTTGATTTTGAAAATGAGCATGTTTTTCCTCTTGACATTTCATGTCCTCTAAAATAGTTACATCTTCCTGTAGAAATAGTCATTGCCTTTTTTTTTTGCCTATAGATATGATTAATTTAATTGATGATTTGAGCATGAAGGGAATGAATTCCTTGGCAAGCAGAGGCAGGCGATCAACCCTTGCCCAACCCTTGCACTCTCTCTGAGACACACTCTCCTTCACCCTCCGTCAACCATGTGGACAAAATAACCGAATCTGTTTCAAGCTTAGCTGAAGCTGTGGTTTGTCGGAGTATTTCCCAGACACACCCACGGCTAGTGGGCAGATAGTGCGCTCTGGCCTTGGGAGAGTGCGGGGCCTACGATGAGCTTTCCAATTTTCATGCTGAGCTTTTAATTCTTGCATTGGATTCTGTGTGTGCAAGAATGTGCGTGTGTGCATTTATGTGCGCATGTGTTGCTTGTGTGTGCACACGTGCATTTGTGTGCACATGAACGCCAAGCCTTGGGTGTTTCCCTCAATTGTTTTCTATCTTAGTTCTTGTGCCAGGTCCTCTCACTGGATGCACTGATTGGCTGGCTGCCTGGTTAGTTCTCGAGATCCTCCTTCCTCTGTCTTCTCCAGGCTGGAATTACACACATAGAGCACCATGCCTGCCTTTTTAGGTGGGCTGAGGACTAGAACTCAGGTCCTCATGCATATATGGCAAGCACTTTATTGACTGAGCCATCTCTCCCATCTATGTCTGATGTCTTTCATTGTGAACCCAATACATTCCAGGTTAGATTCATTCACTGGAATTTAGACAGTGATTGAAAAGTCAGAAAATGTCTCCCAGTTGTATTAATGAACAGCCTGTAAAGCACCATTTATCAAACAGGACCAACTCCATATTCTGCTCCCGACAGCTACATGGTTGAAGCAAGTCCCCGAAGCCATGTGAGTCCCAACAGGAATGGGGAAGATGAACTTGCTGCTTCCAAATTCTCTCACAGCTCTGACACTGCAGGATACCGTGAAACAAAAGATCAGAGTCCATTCTTCAGACTGTAGGGTCTGTTTCTACAGGCAAGCAGCAACACTGGGAATGATCAGGGGTGACAGAAGACCATGCCTGGATATCACGAAGTAATAAGTCCACTATGACTGCTGTCTAGTTGATGCCATCAGAGAAAGAAGGCATCGGGAGGGAGAGAAGAGTCAGAGACATTTTTTTCCCAACCCACCAAAAAGAATTAAGTTTTGCTTTTTGAGACGGGGTCTCATATTCCAAGCCTGGGTTGGTCTTAAACTTACGATGAAGCTAAAGATAACCTTGAACTTCTCTTTGTTATAGGACACAAGAGCCACTGTACCCTCTAACTTTGGATGGACCCACTCCTCTAACTTTGTTTCCAGTCACCGTCTCTGTCTTAGATACATGGACGTAGCCAGAGCACCGCATACCCACCCCAGATCTCCCAAGATGCATTCTCTATCCACATCTTTTTTCTGAAATGACTCCTGGGTATGATGTCAGCATAGTAATACATGGTCCTGAGTATGAGGATGCCATCAGAGTCAGACATGATATATTTAGAGACTCCTCCTTGGAAAGAGAGTCTTGGAAAGAGTTGGAAAGAGAGAAAAAAATGAGGTGAGAAGCCACCGGAGGTGAGGGAGGCTATACGCTCAGGGATTAATCTCAGTATAAGAAAATAGTCTGAGGTTCCATTGGGGTCCTGTTAGGAGAGGGATTTACAAAATTACATGCCAGCCACTCAGTGCTTGGGTAAATAGAGGTGCTGACCATGATGGGCTGGGAAGGGCAGGAGGAAGCAAATTTAGTTGTGATTGGGGCAAAGAATTTGGAGGAGAAATACTTCCAGGTGGAGTGTATGCTGTAAACTTGCCTTTTTTTAAGTCAGGAAATCATTAGCAATGTTGACATTGGTCTTTGAGGTTTACACATGAGGGTTCATTATTAGCCTGAAGTCATCTGATGTAGAATGAATGTTTCAATGACCCTTATCATCTTTGGAGTCTTACCAGGGGAAGGCCTATCTAAAATGAACAGAGGATCAATGGAAATTATGACTGTTGATCCACATGGCCTATCAAGGCCAGTCAAGACAAGCTGCAAGATACTGTGGCCACCAAGCCCCACTACATTTGGCCATATGTTGTCTCTTCTGCTTCTCATGCTGCTGCTACTGTTGCTAAGGGAAACAAAGGGGGGGTCAGTCTGGGGACCAATAATTTTTCTTCTTAAGAGTAAAAAGCTTGACTCTTGATAGATGTTGGCTGTGTGCATCATGGAAAAAGACATCTCAAATGCATACAAGTGGTTTAGGCCATGAGCTGTTCAAGAATTTGATTCATAGAATCCACTGATTAAATAACCACAGGGCTACAGAATAAACATGTACACTTACGTACAATGTTAAGCTTTGTTTATTAAGCACAGATTTTTAAATAGTAGGGACTGATCACAGGCTGAACTGTATCCTGCCTAAGTCTTACACTGAAGACTTAACACTCCACCCTGTACCTCAGAATGTGACTATGTTTGGAGATCTGGCTTTTACAGAGGTAATTAAAGTCAAAACAAGACCATTACAATGTGCTGTACTCCAATCTGACTGGTGTCCTCACCAGAAGAGGACATTTGGGGGATGGAGAGATAGCAAGTGGGGAAATTTTTGCTGCACAAGCATAGGTATCCAAGTTTCTATCTCCATGTAAGAGCTGGATGCAGAATAATGTATTTAATGCCAGCACTTGGAGAACAGAGATAGGTAGGTCAGTAGAGCACAATGGCTAGCCTTCTGCGGAAGTAGTGAGTTCTAGGTTTAGTAAGAGGCCCTGTCTCCAACTATAAGGGAGTGAGTGACAGAGGAACCGAGGAAGTCATTCAACCTTGACCTCTGACCTCTATGCACACGAATACCCACCCTCATGCAAACACACACACACACACACACACACACACACACACACACACACACACACACACAGATGCATGGACTAAGAATAATGCACATAGACACATGAGGAAATGACCAGGTGAGGACACACAGAGAAGGAGCCCTCTGCAAAGCTAGGAGAGGGAAGAAGCCTCAGAAGAACTCAATATGTGGATTTGGATCCCCAGCCTCTAGAATGAAGAAAAAAAATAACCCTGTTATTTATGTCATCCAGTTTGTGGCATTTTTATTACAGCAGCCATAACAAACTAACATGGTCCTCAATAAAATCTTTCAGAGGGACAGCACCGAGTTCCTAGAGTGATGTCTGTCTATCAGAGGGAGCTGCACGAAGCTTCTTCCTGTTTGTTGTTGGTGTTGTCTACCACACATTCACCCAGGGTATAGCATAGCCTGCTAGGTAACAAGAACGGAAAACAGGGAGGCCGTCTTGGACATGCCTATCACCAGTGCTCCCGGAGATTTCTGTAACTTCACCATGAAGTTCAGTATCCCATGTCGCCAGGCAGCCACATCCTGAGCACAGCACCACCAGGGCGAATTCTGCTCACTCTCACCCTGTACTAAGTGGTGAGGACTCTGCTCAATCCCTTTATCCATCCCTACAGAAGAGTTTATGGCATGGGATGGGTACTTCGTTAAGTGAGTAACTGAGTAAGTGGGTTTTCTGTATTATAAGCTTAGATATCCCTGATTTATTGGGAGGGCGATCACAGAGTTATCTAAACAGTGCCCTTGCTTACAGGACCTCAAGTCTTCCTTTCTGCCAACTTTAACTCCATTCTTTGCCAGGGACTTTGTCCAACCTCCTCTCTCCTCTCCAAACCACAAAACTCTGTACCTGTGGTGTTGCCTGCCCTGCGCTGTCTCTGTACCACATCTTTTAAGCTATTTTACAGCACTGCTTCCTCATGGAGAAGAAGGAAATAGAGAAAACAATTTCTCTTGACCATGAAGCCTGAAGTCAAAAGTTCCATCAGCCCAAGTCTAAGAGGGTGGTGACTATGAAGTGCATACTGAAGCATACTCAAGGCTGAGGAACGTCAGTGGTGGGCAGGCAAGTTTGAAGGAGGGGCTGTAACCAGAGTATAGCTTGGAGGTGGTTTAAGGACCTGGAAGGAACATTTTTCAGGGTACATATGTCAGCCATGGTAAATAGAGTGCTGCTATGAGCAGGTTCCCACATGGTCTCACTGTGCTCAGACTGTGTCCTGCTGGCACAGAAACCAGCCTAGAGGAACATGTGACTCACTCTGGTCTCTGCTTATGAGTCTTCTGGGGTGGGCCTGGGACCTGAGAAAGCCTTGTAACGGGAGATTGGTGGTCTATGGGATGGTTAGTTTCTTACAGAAAAAGGTCCCTGAACAGCTGAACTTGTGCCCTTGAAATCAATGTCCTTCCTCTTGTTCTTGTCACACAGAGGTAAGTAGCCAGCCCAGTATTTCACTCAGTTTATTGTGCCTTGGGTTCTGATGTTACCTGTGATTACCTGTTTCTGCTCTGTGCTTTGTATCCTGTCCAGCCGTCAACACATCTATCTGGACTTCTTAAAAAAAAATCTATGCAGAATCCGTTCACTTGGCAGACCTCCAATGCCATCATGTGGGTCCTATCTGACAGCCACGTCACCTGAACCACTTCTCTTCTCCAGGGTTCTCTACTAGTGTCCAGGAATTACATTGTGTTTTCACTCTACTTCCTGTAAAGAGGCCCCCAGTGATTTTTTAAGATGGAGGCCTGATAATATTCCTCACCCTAGGTACTGTCCCACCAGACACCCCTTTAGTGGCCCCCAAGGCCTGGCTGGAACCGAGGACTGTCCATCTCAATCACTCTTGTTCTTTGTTCTCATGCCTTGGGCTCTGGTCAGCCAATCCGAGAGTGATGCTGCCCAGGGCCTCTGCTGCCCCTGCCCAGGGCCTCTGCTGCCCCTGCCCAGGGCCCCTGCTGACCCCGCCCAGGGCCTCTGCTGACCCTGTGTAGGTTTTCTTATTTCTCAGTCTCTTTTGATCTATGCCCTGGCTCTGTTCCCTTTGACTTTCCGGAGTGGTTTTTATTACATGCATTTTATTTTAGCTGTTTATTTTGAATAAATTTTAAGCTCACAGAACACTGACAAGAATAACCCAGGAGTACAGTTCTCCCCCTTTAGCAAGATTGAACAGTTGTTAATAATTTCCCAATATTTGCTTTTCCTATCTCTTCTTCTGGCTCATCGATAAGAATTATGATTGTCATGGCTGTCATTTTTTTTTAGGGGGTAGACATTACACACACTAGCCTTCAACATCGCTGAATTCTTTGGTGCATAGTTCAGAAGAAGGAAAGTATTTCATCATGAAAATACCGTACCTATGAATGCAAGTTTGTTATTTATGCTCGGATTTTGAAACCTGGACCAGAGATAACTCAAGAACATTAAAAAAAAAGGACCCTCCTTTATAGCTCATCTAAGACTACACATTTCTTTTAGTTCCTGTGTTCTTGGTCTCATTTGGCTCGAAATAGCATGTCAGCTTTTCTTTGGCATTGGTGACATTCCCATCTTTAAGGAGCACAAAACTGCCATCTTGTAGAAGGGGCTGTAACCCAAGCTTGTCCGGAGTCTCGTCACAGTCCAGTGAATGTTACACAGTCCAGAAGAGATGTCACAGGCACAGTATCAGAGGCACATCGCGCCTGGCTCTGTTACACATTTATTGCATTGTATGTTGGTTCTTTGGCTCCTGAGTTAGAAGGAGGTTTCTGAAAGGGGAGGCCATTTCCACTGTTTCCTGACCTTTTATGTCTCAGAACCTAAGATGTTAGTGATGCTCAATAAATCTTGCCCGGAAGAATGAAACCAAGCGTGACTGACTCTTAAACCCAGTGCAGTTGACTACCAGGTAAAGGACTTGCTAAGCACCCTCTGTGATAAAAACCCCCATACATTCGGAAGTGGAGGACTTGGCGATGGGGCAAGTGACAGGGAGGAAGGGAGGAAAAGCCAGGCGGAGGCTGTCTGCAGGCTTGAGCCACAGGTCATTCTCCCTCAGCAGTTCTCAACCTAGGGTTAGTTAGGACTTGGAGGGGTGTCCATGGATGAGGGAGAAGGAGGTTGGTGGCAGAAAGAATGGAGACAACAGGAAGTCAGATTTGCATTTTGTTTTGAATGGGGTAGACTTCATGGTAAAAGAAATGAGGTCATGGTCAACTAAGACACAAGAGCTTCCCCACATTTTTAAAGGTTGACAAGCAGAATAACAGGCCCCATCCCATCCTGCTAGAAGGGCAAGGTAATAAGAACAAGGCTTTGCCTGAGGTCCCGGCATTGGGCTCAGGCCATCATAAATGCTTGCCCCTCTGTGTATTTGAGAGCATCTCTTTAGAGACATTGCTTACTGGATCTAAAATTACTAGCAGGCAGAGGAGTTGCACCCAAGCATCT
The DNA here is from genome assembly GCF_011064425.1 of Rattus rattus. Lineage (NCBI taxonomy): Eukaryota > Metazoa > Chordata > Mammalia > Rodentia > Muridae > Rattus > Rattus rattus. The sequence goes on from NC_046161.1 coordinate 102,623,940, forward strand.
GAGTCCACATCTGGGGGTCTTCCCACAGCCTGGCTCTGCTGTCCTCCATTGCAGGAACTCAAGAGAAACTTCCGTCTTGCAAAAAAAGAAGTCATTGTATACGCTGACTACTTTGTGTACCTCAAGCAGTGAGTGGCGAGCCTTGATGTCCCATTTTCAATCCACAGTGGAGCATCTCCACGGCTGCAGCTGAGCTCACAGAACTTAGCAAATGACTTCCTATTAAACAGCTCATAGCTTTCATGGCTGCCTGGAGAATCTGAGCTGCGACTCCAATCCAAAATCTGTGCAGAATCTTAGCTGACACTTCCCTCAGCTGAACAACCGATCCAGCGAGAAAGACAATCCCTGGAGTGCCCTTGGCCAACCGCAGAGCATTGTTTCGGTTTTGGTTTTGAGATGGAGCCTTAGTATGTAGACAAGTCTGGTCTGAACATCACGGAAACCCTCCCATCTCTGTCTCCTGAATGCTGGAGTTAAAAGGCACGTGCCACCACGGGCAGAGAGGCGGTACAGATTTTAATGAACGTACCAGAAAGTAAATAGGGTCAAAGTGTATAATCTGCTTGGACAAAAATGTATTTATGAAACCCAACACTGCTATACATAATGAATATATACCAGTAATAATTTTAAAAGAAATACCCTAGAGTTAGATTTTACCAAATGAAAAGGGGAATGCCTACTGATTATATGCTATTTTTGTGCTTTAAAATTACATTCTCTATCTATTATTTATTTACTGTACGTGTGCCTGTATGCGTGCATGTACGTGTACATGTATGTGTGTCGGTGCCTCCGTGCCTTCTTGTATGCGTTCAGGTACTGGGACAACCTGCACAGTCAGTTCTTGCCTTGCGTTATATAGGTCTCGGGGGTCAAAGTCAGGTTTTCAGGCTTAACCCTCAGAGCCCTCTCATCAGCCCAAACTACTAACTCTGAACATTGAAATACACTTGACGTGCTGAAGGGTTGTTCTGAATCTTTCAATTTAGTATGTCCCAGGGTTCCGTCATCCATGAGAGCATAGCACGGTAATGCCTTACTTGACATTTCTCTTTCTTAACATTTAATTTGGAAATAATTTTAGTCATATGGGCAAATGGCAAAATAGAGGCGTCCTCATCTGCCTTTCACTGGGGTTCCCCCGCCACCTGCGCTCATGTTTGACATAACCACAGTTCACTCGTCACAGTCAACACTTGAACGCTGCCATAAAACTGCCATCCCACCCCAGACTTACTGGAACACTGCCTTGTGAAACGTAGCTGGCATCCCGTATCCTCTCTTACTCTGGACAGAAACCAGTCTTTCGTTCTGCAAGGCGCTTCCTTACACCCCATCTTCAGCATCCTCCAGCCTGTGGCAGGCCCCAAGTTTTTCTGTGCTGCTGAGAACCCTGACTCTTTCCAAGGCTTTGACTAAAACTTTCATGAAATAGGTTTGTTTTTATTTGATACTTTCTCATTATTCGGCAAAAGTGTTAATCTAGGACTCCAAATCATGTACCATGGTACATGAGCCAGTGTTAGCGTTGCTTACTGGGCTAAGGCTGAAGTTGCTAGGTCATTCATGACGTGAACAGGACTTCTCCCTTTGTAATGAATGAGTGTCACATGACTACGAGAAGGTACACAGTTTGCTGTACCGTCGCCTCTAATCGGAACCTTTTTTGAGCGGTTGGTGAATCTTGCCTGACATTTCCCAACGGCAATGTTCTATTTCCTTTAGTACTAATGATTTATTGAGTGGAATGATCAGATTAAGGGGTCCTCTTCTGCCAGAAATCTTTACTGTTTCTAGTACTTTCTTGAGGCAGAGATCTATAGTGGCTCACCAAAATCAACTTTTAAGTTTTTTTCTTCGCGTAGGTGGTTGGAATACATTCTGCAATGTGTCTCGCTGATACACTCAGAAATGGCCCCGAGTTCCTGCCATGGATATACTGAAGGGCTGCGCATCCTTCTGAAATCAGGGGGTGGGGCTATGCACACCTGTACTCCATCTTCCCCTTCCACATTGGCTGAATTAATATGGATGTGGTGGAGAACCTCTTCAACCACAGAGAGCAGGGCGATGCATGAGGAGAGATGTCTGAGAAGAAAATGGGTACTCAAAACACTATAAGGAGCAGAGCTGTTCTGCTAAACACACCCAAGAAGGATGGGAGAGGAAAGAATCAACATCCGGTTTATTCATTATTTACATCTACTGGGATTCTTTGTTACAGCAGCTTACGCTCACCTTCCAGTATACTTCCTACATAAACAGCAATGGAAAGAACGTTGCACCTCCTTAGTTCCCTACACCCCTAAAAATATCTAAGGGTTATAATGCTGGAAGGAGATTTGCTTGGCCACATCATTGTGACAAGGACTCGCTATGCGATAAGGTGGCTTCGGGGCATGGGATATTTACCAAGCTGGGGTAAGAGTACAATAAAGACATAAGAAACTGGAAATCACCAAAGACTGTATTATTGGAGGAGATATAAAAAAATAATTGGACTTTGAAGGGGATTTTAGAGTAGCTGGGGTAGAAGAATCACTCAGTGGTAAGGTGAGAGGCTTCCTGGGATAAGTAAGAAAAAGAGGACCAGGTCTACAGCAGAGATCCCCATGTGTTGGGTCAACCTAGTGAAGAGACATCTTTTGTCCTGCTACGATGTGAGTGTCTCATCAGAATGTTCTAGAAGCAAATGAGAAGGGAGTGCATACTCACAGGAAACAGTGCAGTCCACACATCCAGAGGAGCCAGCCCTTAGCCTCATTGCACACTCTTCTTCAGCAAAAAGCCACCCAAGACTAAGGTCTAACCCAAGCATTCTGAATACAGGCAAAGGACCACTGAAAAAGCCAACGCGTTATAGGGGAAACTGAAGCACAGAAACACTTGTAACTGGGACATTTTCAATAAAGGAGAAGTTAACTGATGTGAATTGAGGTCACCAAGAAAATTCCTCTGTTTCAAATTCTGTCTTAAGATTTATTTTATTTTATTTTAAATTCTCTCTCTCTCTCTCTCTCTCTCTCTCTCTCTCTCTCTCTGTGTGTGTGTGTGTGTGTGTGTGCACCTGTGTGTGTGCACATGCATGACACACATTCAAGAGCAGGTACCTTTTAAGAGGGGGATTTGGATTCCCTGAACTAGAATTGGATTTGGCCTGGTGAGGGTGTTGGGACCCAATGCTTGTCTGTGCAGTGACCACTGTACACGCTATCTCTCCAGGAGCAGTGTCTGTAACAGTGATGTCATTGCTACTGCTGCCATTGGGGTGGCTGTGTGTCACATTGTGTTCATGTGACTTTATGTCACCCCCTTTAGCCTCGAGTTGGTACAAGGGGTTGTCATTAATATCCTCTTATAGGACAGAAAGGAAGTGACTGTGCTATTCCAATCCAGAGTATGTAACTTGATGGCGGGAGGAGAAGTGAATAGCTGTTTTGGGGTGCTGGCTTGAACATTTATACTAGTCTTTATATAAGAGGGTGGTGCCAGGGAAACACCTCTGGGGTAAAGGCGCTTGGTGCCAAACCCAACAAGCTGGGACCCACATGGTGAAAAGAAAGAACTGACTCTAGTGATGTCATGTAAGCTGTCCTCTGGTCATGTGCACCATTTACTATAACTGTGCACATACATGCACACCCCACAGGCACACTCATACACACACATGCACGCTCATACACAGAAACACATATACACACACCACATGCATACATGCATACACAGACATGCACATACTAAACGAGTGAATGTTACAACTTTTTAAAAAAGTGCTTATTTAGATCTTTGCTACAGGTAAGATGGGTCTGGCAGAAGTCCAGGACCTAGGAGCCAGGTCATGGGGATCATGAGGATCATTGTGAGTGTCAAGTCAGTCTGGGTTACAGAGTAAAACCGTGCTTCAAGACAAAACAACAAAAAACGAAAATGTATCCAAAGTACCCATTAGCATATTATATACAATTAATTGCCATGAATTTATTAGAAGCCAAGCCTGTTGGCTCATGAGGTAGGTACTTAGGATGCTGAAGCAGGAGGATGATGAGTTTGGGGCCAGCTTGGTTTGCATAGTGAGTTCCAGGCCAGCTTGAGCTGCATACCAAGGTCTTGTTTCAAACACCAAACTAATGTGCAATTTTTAACACTTGTCAGAAAGAGTTCATATGGTCAACATAGAATGAATTAAAATGAGAGGAACATATAACATCCCAGACACAAGCAGCAGGATAGGTGAGCAGGAAATAAAAACACGAGAGTGAATGCTAACGAATTCCACAATGCGAATTCCTAACAATATCAAAGGGCCACCCCAAGACGGAAGAAACCCTAAAGATTAGACAAGCACAGGGAAGAAAAATTTCTAAATAATATCAAAATAAAATACTTTGATAATCATATTAGTACAAAATCTAGCAAAAAAAAGATTAATGAAGCCAAGGACAACATACTTATTGGTGGTTGCTACACTGTAAAATGAAACTTAGCTGTGCCTGCTAGGGCAAACCCTTCATTCCAGTCCTCAGAAGCCTGAGGCAGGAGGATGGCAAGTTCAAGGCCACGCCTGGGCTGTTGTAGAAGACTGGATCAAAAGAAAATGAAAATGAGGTCCATATAAGGTAAGAATGTATACCATGTTCATGAATGGTGGGTGGGCCCTAGCAATTTTATGAAGTAGGCTCTGCAAATGATTGTAAAATTTAAATACAATCCCAATATCCTATAGATTCATATATGCACAGAATTTTTTTTAAAAAAATGCCTAAAACAACAAGGGATATATTTTCAACTCAATTTCAGACATAAAAAGAAACTCACAGCCACCAAATAAAGTTTGCTGCACTAGGAAATGCCTTGACCCACTAAGAAAGTGGTTTAAAAAATTGTTTTTGGGGAGGGGCTTGTAATGTGAGTATTTTCATTTTTTTATTTTTAAAATTATATCAAGTTATTCTATTATGGCATTATTTAGTATGTAAACTGTATCACTATACATAAAGTATAGTTTAATTTCCTTAAATATAGGAACAAAAAGCACGTGTGTGTGTGGGTGTGCATGTGTGTTAATGAAATGAGAGACAGAGTCACAAGCAGGAGTGTGGGTCTGTGTAGAACTTGAAGGCATTAAGAAGTCTTCAAAACTGGCAAACTGTATTCTCTCCTGACCAATTCCCAGTCCGATTGAAAGTTTAATGGGAGAGAAGAAAAGTAGTAAATTGAAAGGGCAGAAATGACAATTTATGACACAAAAAAGTCATAAATAAACTTAGCCATTACCAGTTACAAGGGAAAACGTTGGTGGGTTTCGTGATGAAATATACAAATCTTGCAAGTGCTTGACCCCGAGAAATCTGCAGCATGAGATAAACAACCACGGCGAGAGGCCGCTGGGGTGTGTGACCGTTGGTCCCAGCAGCTAACCATGCTGGTTCGTACAGCGAGAAAATCAAAATGGAGGCAAGCACCAAGCTTGTGTCTGGTGTTTATTTACTCTGCAGTTAGGGAGCTGGGGCTTCTGTTTGTGGAAGAGATTCACTGATGTCCGATAGTGAAATGTTGGGTTGGTGTATAGGGTTTTAATTAAAAGGGGACAGAAACTAAGAACCAAGGAGCATGCTGTGTCCTATTGCTTTTTGGTGGGCATAGTGAAAGCCAGGTGCAGATTCCTCACCCCATAATTAAAAAACCCCCCAGAGGCCAGTTAGGTTACTTTCACTAGAACACAAAGCCCTTGAGAGTGGAGTCCTGGCTGTTTTCTTCACACCGATTCCCCAAGGGGAACAGAGCTGCTTAAAGTGGCTTCGCTCAACACCTGGGGACGCCTGGCAGTAGGACATGGCTGGTCTGGGCTGATATGGGATGTAGAGTCCAGGATGTGGGAGAGTCAGTGCAAAATATCTAGTAGCATTTTTTATTGACTGCTGAGTTTTCTCTTGTTAAGTTGTTCTCAAACCGGCTATGTGGCCAAGGGTGATCCTCAACTCCTTTCTACCTCTGTTTCCTGAGTGCTGAGTCTCCAGATGCGCACCACCAGGCCCAGTTTATGCAGTGCTGAAGGACTGAGTCTAATGCTTTGTGCTTGGTATGTAAGACTGTTAATTTACTGGTAATGCAGTGACCGGAAGATGTTGAGTGATCAGTGTGGCTTTTGTTACGCTTTTACTGGACATCAAGTGCTTGCCCGGGGCCATGACTGACACATGGTAGACCCTAAAAGATGTTGACAGAAGGAATGAATATATGTCTTAGTTTAAGCAATAATTCCTTTGTGTTTTTACATTGATTCTGTCTTATATCCTTACATCCAAAGCTCCCTATCAACTGAGGAAAGTGTGGCTTACTGGAAAAGACTAATTTAAGCTTACAAATCAAGACAGACCACGGAACATGGCATTATTTACCTGAACACAGATTTCATTTGTGGATCAAAGGTACTGTGTGCTAGCCCTTTGCATATGCTCTCTCAGTGTACTTCCCAACTACCAACGTGCAGATGGTGCCACTGACAGTCAGAATGGCAATGTCCTCTGTGAAAAACTGGTGAAGCCAGGAGCCAGTGCTAGGGCTGCCTCTCCAGCCACTCTCATCCTGTGTTTCAGCTGTGACCAGCCAGCAGGGTCCCCAGCCTGCCCTCCACCCTCTGTGCCCACTGTTGCTCTGTCTGCGGATGCCATCACTCTTTCAGAATGCTACCTACTCTGCTAAGCTCTGTAGTGAGAGCTTGTTTGTGTCTTGTCTATGCTACTCTTGAGTGTGGCCTTCCTGAGGGTCAGGTTGGCCTCTCTGTATTCCCTTTATAGTCCTACTGATCCACACTGACATGTCTGGTACACAGATGGTGCTTAACAGACAGCTGCTGCCCGGTCACTGAGAATGCCAAGATGTCACCATCATTCCAGCCAGAAGCAGGTGCTTCTCGTTTGCCATGCAACACTTTCACACTGAGGAAGCCTCTCATCTCAGCTCCTGTCATGTTATCATCAGTTTTCACCTGTCTCACCACCTCGGTGCTGGTTTAGTTCCTGTCATCTTGATAGCATTTAATGTTGCCACGGAAATACACCTGTGCATGTGCCTATGAAGGATTGTCTAGGCGGAATCCATTGAGAATTGAGGTGGAAAGACCCCACTGGTGAGCGGCACCATGCCATGGGCTGAGGTCTCAGATTGTGGATGAAGGAGAGTGAGCTGAATACCAGCACCCAACTCTTTTCACTTCCTGACTGAATACATGCCCTGTTGCCATGCATCCAGTTTCTCCAAGTTCCTACTGCCATGCTTACGTGTTATGACAGACTATAGTCCTGAAATTATAAGTCTAGATATCTCTCTTCACTCCTTAACTTGCCCTATCTGTCTGTCTGTCTGTCTATCTATCTATCTATCTATCTATCTATCTATCTATCTATCTATCTATCTATGTATCTATCTATGTATCTATCATCTATCTACCTATCTATCTATCTATCTATCTATCTATCTATCTATCTATCTATGTATCTATCATCTATCTATCTATCTATCTATCTATCTATCTATCTATCTATCTATCTATCTATCATCTATCCATCTTAGGTATTTAGTCACAGAATTGAGAAAAGTGACCAATACCATTCTACTTTGTAACCACCTTGTAAGAAGGTTTTGATTATCTTGTGGCATCTTTAACACCATTTTCTATTTCTTTCCCCAACTTCAAGACTCCATGAGTTGCTTATCCACTTTCCAGTTCTTATGTCTGTTTTCTTGACAAAATCCTTGTCTTACTTAGAATGGCAATACATCAGATTTTCTCAGAGGAATGGGTGGCCAGTGCACATCATATAGCTGCATAGGTTTTCCTTTCCTAATCCAAGAGAAAAGGCTACAAGGCTAGAAAAGAGGGCTCAGCAGATCCGAGTGTATGCTGTTCTTACAAAGGATCTGAGTTTAGCTCCCAGTATCCATACAAGGCAGCTTATAACCACCTGTAACTCTAGCTCCAGGAGACTGGATACCCTCTTCTGCCTTCTCTTGGTACCTACATACATGCCCCCCCCTGAAATATTAAAGCAAGAAAGGAATCATTTCACACCTCTGATATACTAAGAGACTGGGATGCTTAAGTGATCACCAGGGTGGAGCCAGGAGTCAAATCTTCCAACTCCAACATCCATGTTGTGACATACCTCCTAGGTTACTTCACAACAGGATATGTTCCAAATGCACATCTCTCATCATCATGGATGTTGGGGGACCTCTCAGCACTGTAACCTCATGACCTGATTCTGGAGCAGCACAGTCTCCTAGATTGAGCTGCTATGGTCTTATTGGCTGTAGCAGAAGTACATGTTGCTGACACGAGTTTATCCACTTGTTATGAGTATACCTTTAAGAGTCCAGTGGGAATAATTGCCAGCAGTGTCCTTGGATCCTGGTTATTCTCCCAACTCAGATAGGAATACACTCTGTGTATTTGATGAGCATCAAGGAATTTTTTTTTGGAGGAAGGGGCTGAACGGGAAGAAGAAGCAGAAGAAAGGTGGCTGCATGACTATGGAACCTCAGAGGAGACAGAAAGGGTTTTGTGTTTGTTCTCTGTGTGATGGAAGGTTGCCGTTTGACTTTAAATGAGCAGGATATTAAAAAGGCTGTTAAGTTATATATGGAAGAGGCCAAGTAGTTCTTTGGACAAACGACAGTGTGTGTGCCAGTTCTTGATAACTTTTTGACATTGTGTCATGATGTCACTCACAAAGTTCACGCTTGAGAACCACGTAATCGAGTTACAAGAATAAATTGTAAAACAACAACAACAACAACAACAACAACAAACAAACCAAAAAATCCTCACTATACTTTAAGTAAGTTTGTGATTTGTGTTTGACCATAACCTTAGAGCGGTGGCCATGGATCATGGGTTGGACATGACCAAGGCTGTGGCAGGAGAGATGATATGTAGTGAACATGGTCTTGACACATTTTGGGTTTATAACCCTCTGTGGTCTTGGTGGTTGGAGATGGGCTCTGATGAAGGGGCAGAAGGCAATGATGAATCCAGGCTTCTAGTTTGTCTTATCTTCTTTGTGGAGAGGAATGTCAGAGTGAAGAGGATCATCTGGCATGGGGAGAGATGGACAGTAGGCAAGTGGTCCTCATAGATTATCTTTTGAGATTGAGGTCATGAGTCCCCAGGATGGGAGAAGGTGGTAACATGATAACCATAGTTTGACTTTTTCTAGAAATAGGCAGAAAGAACCCATCCTTTTGTGGCTTTTTGCCCCTAGCAGTGAACTTATGTTTCCTTAAAATGGAAGCCATTTGTCCTCACATGCGTATTTCTATATTTGTCGGATCACTAAGAATAGATGGGATTAGAGCATCCTTGCCTAACCCTGGCAATCAACAATTCACTTATCCCCTTGCTTGAAGACAGAGACAGAGGCTCAATTCTGACTCTTGAAGGGGTTCAAAGACACCTTGAACCCAACAGAAAAAAGGAGGAAGAGGAGTCACTAGGAACAACACCTAACTCCAAACAAAACTCCACTCTCAGAATCCATAGTCTTCCAGCTTAGTGAATGGGGAGGAATGGCCTCTCTATCAAAGAAGGCTGTCACAGCTGCCATTAACCTTGCACGTTGTCCTGAATTTTAATCATTCACCTTATGAAGAAAGAGGCTCCATATTCTCTAAATATCTGGTCCCTTATAGTACACGAGCATTTCTGAGGAGCGAGATGGCACGCTATGAGAGAGAGAGAGGTATGCATGTCAACACGCATTTGAAGGGAAAAACAAAGATCAATAGTGAACTTCATATTCTAACTCTAATAAGACTTGGGGTTTTCATCTTCATTTGCTGCCAAGAAAATCAATGGATTCCCAAGAACGCAAATATGCTTGAATAATTGCGTCGACATAAGCAATACATCAGCTCATTTAGGAAGTGAAGCCATCACCTGTGAGATTTCGCCCTAACCAAAACCACACAAATATGTGCATAAAGGAAGACATCATGGAGTGCAGGAACATAGTAAGTGACAAAAGCCTCCCGGGAGCTGGCTTTCTCTAACAGTCCGGCTGCCTGGGTCTCAATCCTGGCTTTGATTCTGAACAGCTCTATTAATTTCATTTGCAATGGAAAATGTAGGCTGCTGAGCTAATTCACAGCAATAATTCCATAAAGCCCTCAGCACAGAACCTGGGTCAGAGTGTCAGTGCAATAGGCACCAGTTAGCTGCATTTCCTTATGTGCACAGATGTGTGCAGTGGCAACATGTGCCACTCACTGTCTGTCTTCACATCCACACTTGGAGCTCATGCCCCAAATGGATACCAGCACACCTGCACGGATCAGTGAGTACACACTTGCGTGTATACGCACAGAGAGAACGCGATCAGATTTCTCATTTCCCCACTGCCCGCCTTGCCTGCCTCTGTACTTGATAACACTCTGTCTTAATGTTCTTCAAGAACGGAAAGATTATTTTCTCTGTCTTCTAAGAGCTGGCTGTTCCTGCTATGCGGTCCACAGCTCAGAGCCTGCTGTCCTCTTGAATGAGTGGCGAATATCCCCAGCAAGTCATTTTCTCTAAAAATAGACCACCCCGGCTAATCTGTGCTGTGCTTCTCATCTCCATAAACCTTCAAAGAAAAGAGCAGAGTCCATTCTTGAAGGGATTTCATGCTCAGCTATCAGAAGTAACATGACTTGGTGACACAAAGAACCTCGGCTCGGCATCTGCAGCATGCTCCACTTTCAGCTCTCCTGCTACTGGATTCACAGAAAATAGAAGTGTAAGGCAGGTGGATTTCTCCAGACACCGCCGATTGAATGTTCATTCCGTCTGGCTTTATGGGGCCATTGAGCTGAAGTCTTTTCACCTTGGCAATTTAACGCATGACTTGCTTTGGTGATTTCTTCCTGAAGATGTGTGTGGGTGGATTTAGGGAAGGTAACAGTCAAGCAAAAGTCTCCTTATAGAATCTGATGGCTTTTTCTTACCCCTACAAGCCTGTTGGGCTTATTATTTATTTATTTATTGATGGGCATGGCCACTTGGCTTTCAGGAATCAAGGATCGTTCATTCAGTTCCCATCAACCACACTGCTGAAGTGCATGCTCTTTGCACAACCAGAACAATGCAGACAATGATTTTACCTCTGGAAGCTCAGCTGTTAGATCAGTGCCAGTGGGGATGAAACATAAATTCCACATGCCCAGATGACCTTGGAATGCACAAATGAACTCAAATCTTATTCGGATTGGTCTTCTCTATGGATCTGGGGTTGAGGCATCAAGGCAAGATCTAATATAAAACCATGAATATCTCTTATTCACATGTACTATTAATGTGAGCTTTCAAAATGGAGGACACAGAATCTGAACATTTCTAGAGCTGTAACAAACCAGCATTTTCATAGCTTTAGAAAGACGTTAATTCAAACCAGGGGCCATGGATTTGATATGCTGGTGACGTTAACATTGTTTGATGGGAGGAGCAGCTCCTCTCAACATTGTGGTTTTTGTCATCATCATCTTTGTCGTTGTCATTGTCGGCATTGTCGTCGTCGTCGTCATCATCATCATCATCATCATCATCATCATCAGGAGCAACGGCATGAACTTGAATCTCAGAATCTCTAACTTGGTGAGACAAGGGAGCCACAGTATTTTCTGATGATTCATTGTGCACCATGATAGGTGCAATTAAAGATTAATATTCACATACGGAAATTGTTTAGCTGTAAATATTAGACACAGAGACTCAACTTGGCCCAATAATACCTTTTATCGCCTGTAAAGAAAGGTCCTAATGCAGAAGGTTCTTGAAACCACTCCTTTAGCAGTTGAGTGGTCTCGCTGAGGACTTTGGTTCTTTTCTATCGTCATCTTTGACTTCTTCACCCCAGTCTGGTTCAGAAAGAGGTGACTGTCTACTGGCAAATATCCAGTGCTATCAGCCCCTTTACCACGCCTGTTCTTATTGACCCAGGAAAACCTTTCCATTGTAATTCTTTCAGGTTTCGATGGTCAGAATTGTAATGAATGTCCCTCTTAAACTAATCGCTTGCAAGGATAATGAAGTCATCAGGCTTGGCTTAGTTAGAGCAATCAAGATTTATCTCTTTGATGCTTGGGCATCAAAATTTCATATACAGAAATTCATATACAGAAAGGTTGGATATGGGAAGATGAAAGAGGGATCTCATTAGAAAAGGAAAAGGGAAGCCCAGATAAAGGGCATGTGGGTCCTAGCTCTCTAAGCACACAGAGACTCCTGGTGGAGAATGGAAAAGGACTGATAGAGGAGTCAGATGGGTAGAAGAAGACAGTAAGATCTCACTGGGGCAAGAATATATAATCCTTCATTTACAGTGTAGAAAGACCTGAGAATACCACGGGTTGATACCTCTATTACTTAGGTTACAGCCTGAGAGAGGCAAGGGATATCCCTCTGAGTAGAACTTCATTAGGTTGTTTAAGAGGAGAGAAGAACCATCTTGTTGGCCTTGAAAAAACAAGCTTGCATGAAGTGGAAAGACGGGACAGCATGTGACAGGGATATAGGGTCCCCTCTAGTTATTCAGAATATCCTGGGCTGGCTACTATGACATTGGGGGCTTTAGCCATATGACTGCAAGGAGACAAACCCTTTCCAAAACCAGAGAGCTTAGAAGAGAAGCCCAAGCCTCAGAGGAGGCTGACACCTTGGTTGTCACATCAATATATTTCAATAAGAAGCTAAGCACAGGGCCACCTCAGCCTCACTTGCTGCCCATCAAAAGTATGTCCTAGTAATTCTCTCTGGTTCTAAGTTTCTAAATCTTTGCATCTAAAAATGTCCCGTCTTTTCCTAGGGTTATCTCTCTCTCACGAACAGGGTCTTAGTCACTCTTCTATTGCTGTGAAGAAACACCATGACCAAGGTAACTCCTATTTTTTTAAAAAAGCATTTAATTAGGGCTTGCTTACAGATTTCAGAGGTTTAGTCCATTAACATCAAGACTGTAATCATAGTAGGACATATGGCACTAGAGCAGAGCTGAGAGCTACATCCTGACTCATTGTCACACACAGAAAGGGGGTGGGGGGACAGAGAGACACAGACACAGACAGACAGACACAGACACAAATAGAAACAGACAGACAGAAACAGACAGACATTGGGCTGGATGTGGACTTTTGCAATGCTCAAAGCCCACCCTCAGTGACACACTTCCTCCAACAAGGCCACACCCCCTAATCCTTCTAATCCTATCAAAGAGTTCCACTGCCGGGTGACCAAGCATTCAAATACACGAGCCTTTGGAGGCATTCGTATCGAAACCACCCCAAGGCCTCCATATGCAGCTCTGTCCAGTTTGGAGTTCAGTATATAGATCATGCTGATTTCAAACTCACAAAGACCCAACTGCGTCTGCCTCCCCAGTTCTGGAATTAAGAGTGTGTGTCGTCACACCCAGATTCTTAGAGATTCTTCATTATCTTTCCATATGTTTTCTTACATCTTCCCATTGGAACCGCAGGTTTATTGTTGAAGCTATTCTTAGGTGTGTCATCACTGGTGTGGGGACAACTGATGAAGTTTTGGTTTTAAAGGTGGACTACATAGTATGGAACTGTCTTATTAGTCATGGGAGGTTCTTATGACCCTTTTAGACTTTCAGATAATGGCAATCTTTTCCATTTCCAAGATAGAGAGACTGGCTTCTCTTTCTCAAACTTGGACCTCCAGAAAAATGCTGAGTGACACAAGGAAAGCACCATTCATGTCTCATCTCCCATGGTGCAGGGTTCTGTGATTAACCACCATGGGAGGCAGCTGCCATGGTGGACCGGGGGCTAACCAGCAACAAGTGAATGACTGCAAGTTTACCAGAGATCTTTAGATAATAAGAAATTCCAATTAATTCAACCTCAGTGGTACCATGGTGTACTGGCTGGGTTTGTGTGTCAACACAGAGAAAGGAGCCTCCCTTGAGGAAATGCTTCCATGAGATCCGGCTGTAAAGCATTTTCTCAACTAGTGATCAAGGATGGGGGCCCATTGTGTGTGAGTGGTGCCATCCCTGGGCTGGTCGTCCTGGATTCTATAAGAAAGCAAGCTGAGCAAGCCAGGGAAGCAAGCCAGTAAGAAACATCTCTCCATGGCCTCTGCATCAGCTCCTACCTCCAAGTTCCTGCCCTGTGTGAGTTCCAGTCCTGACTTCCTTTGGTGATGAAGAGCAATGTGGAAGTGTAAGCTGAATAAACCCTTTTCGCCCCAACTTGCTTCTTGGTCATGATGGTGCAGCAGTAGAAACCCTGACTAAGACACACGGGAAAGTCTTTCTGCTTTTAAAATGGAAGAGGGCATCGGATACCTTTCCTTTCTGCATGTCTTGAGACATACCTGTTTACTTCTTTTTCTTTTATTAAGGTTCATTCTCTTTAAGGGTCTCATCCTCTGAGACCAAGAAGATGTTTTAAAAAATCAGGCTGGCGATTTTGAATGCTTGTTGCAGGCTTTGGCTTGGGGTTCGAACCTATGTCCTTTGGTGGCTGTCTTTCTCAGACTCACCCCAATGACCTGACCCTGAACTCCAGCTTGAGTACAGCCTTGCTCAGGTTCAGAAGTCATGCTGCCTTTGACTGACTCTGTCTGAAGCCTTGCTACTCCTCACTAGGAGAAGGTCATTTGTTTTTACATGGCTGGAGACTTTGTAGTTGACAAATGTTGCCATGGTTTCTCTATTCAGATACAGAGTTTTCTTTCAGTGTTATTGTTCATTTTTACTGCTGAGAATTTATTTGGCTCCTTCATGATGAATACACTCATCTAATTTTCTTTTCCCTGTTCTTAATTTTTTATTTGATTATTATTTCCTTTTTTCTTCTTTCCCCTCCTCCTCCTATTCCTCTTCCTATCCCCTCCTCCTCCTTTCCCCTCCTCCTCCTCCTCCTCCTCCTTTCCCCTCCTCCTCCTTTCCCCTCCTCCCCTCCTCCTCCTCCTCCTTTCCCCTCCTCCTCCTTTCCCCTCCTCCTCCTCCTTTCCCCCCTCTTCCTTTCCCCCTCCTCCCCTCTTCCTCCTCCTCCTCCTCCTCCTCTTCCTCCTCCTCCTCCTCCTCCTCCTCCTCCTCCTCCTCCTCCTCCTCTTGCTATTGTCTGCTCACTCTGCTTCAACCATTCTTTCCCAGTGGGAAAAATGGAAACCTGGATCCACATTAATTATTTAGATTTTATTCTATGATAACCTCACAGCGTAACTTCCATTTTACCGACTCAATCTTTAGATTTGTCTATTCTGTGTTTGAGACCTTGCATGGATATTTTTTTAACAAAATGATTAGTCTATTTCACACTTAAAAATGTGAAGTTTTGCCTTTCTGAAAATTCATTTGTAGCCACCGATTGTCCTTTTTTTTTTTTTTTTTTTTTTTTGGTTCTTTTTTTTTTCGAGCTGGGGACCGAACCCAGGCCCTGCGCTTCCCTAGGTAAGCGCTCTACCACTGAGCTAAATCCCCAGCCCCTTGTCCTTTTTTCTTAAAAACAGGTAGACATCCAGTCTTTTGAGGAACCCATAATCCCTGTGTCATCCCTCACTTCTCTGAATGGGTGTTTGGTTTTGTGAACTATCCATTTGTGGTCACATACTAGCTGTTCATTCATGCTTAAAGGTGAAGGGCTGACTGGATTTTGTAAGCAGCCTGGTGAGTTTTCTGTGCAAATAGGGTTTTGACTAGAATGATCTGAGTAAGGGAGGCCAACAGACAGACTTTGCTCTGGGGAATGTGGGTGGGTCACACATGGGGATATGTGGATGGCTCACTGTGGCCTTTGGACATTCTCATTATCCTTCAGTTGAGCTATTCTCTGTGCATTCTTGTTTGCTGCAGTTGATGGATGTACTCAGGCTCGTTCCCTCTACCTGTTCACCGAGTTCTGACTGGATGACCTCCCAGGTTAACAATACTCATTCTTTAAGTAGACACACTGAGCCTGCATCCTTGGGCATGTTATGATCTGCTATAAGCTTGCCTGCATCTATCAAGTGAGCATAAAACAGGTGATGTTTGGGGAAAGTGCGGTAAGCATGAGATGAACCAACCAAGGTCAGTGGTACGTCCTGATTGGCAGGATGTACTAGCTTTCCCTCCTCTTCCTGCTCACTCCTTTCTGCTTCTTACTCAGCCTTCTTCTCTTCCTTCTCCCTCTTCCTCATCTCTTTCCTTGATGCTACATTTCTATCTTATTATTACTAATTTTAATCATCATTATCATACCATTATCTGTAGCAGTTGTTAATTCTTTTATTCATTAATATAGTTTTATTGAGTATATATTCCTGCATTGGCCTTGAAGGGAATTCAATTTGGAGCAGAGGTCAATGCCTTCCTTATAAGCTTTAAATTGCTACAGGAACACAGGCATAGAATTATTAAGCCAAGGAACAAATCAACAGGGCCCCAGAGCCAGAAATGAATTTTAACGTAGACTCCAATCAGCCATGTGTTGTGGGCCAGCAGCTTCCATTTACGTGGCCTCTATGCCTCCGAATTTCCCTCATCTGTAAAAGGGAATCAAATAAGATAGTGTACGGAGGTTGGCATGCACAATCCATCCAAGGGAAACGAGCGCCCGAGTCCTGGTCTGTCTCCTCATGTTCTGCTTGACTCTGCAGTAGGGAATGACTCTAGGCTGTTCCAGACACAGGGTTTTGCACTTGTGTGAACCCCGGGTTTCCTGTAATGCTCTGTGTTGTTGCCACTGTGGGGTTCATAAAGATATTTGGACAAGGAGCTTCTACTTCTTTGTACAACATACCCCACAATTCATATAGGCCACTGTGCATACAGTTACACAGTTACACAGTTCTCAGAAAGAACACATGTGTCTACCTTCCCAAGGCACAGAGAGAAGACATATTTTAAGATGCCTGAGAGTTGTAGCTTGGGAACCCTAAGAAGACCTCTCTCTCTCTCTCTCTCTCTCTCTCTCTCTCTCTCTCTCTCTCTCTTTCTCTCTCTCTCCCTTATACCCATATTCCTAAAGCACTTGGTGCAGATCTCCCTAGATCCCCCAGACTTTTAGCTGTAGCTCTAACCTGACACAATTGCTGTTCTCCACCAGATTTCTGCATGGTTTTGGAAGTGAAGCAACTCACAGTCTTTTTGTTAATGTTTCAGAAAGGCAGGAGCTTTTTTTTTTTTCTGAGAATAAGAAAATTTTAGGAATATGCTTGGGAAGGCACTTTATGCTGTGGTTGGACCATAAAATATCATTGAATGTGAGCTCCCTGCCAAGTCGATGTGTGGCAGGGAGCTCTCTGTGTCCTATGGCCCTGCAATGAGTCCTTTGGTCCTTTATTTCCACTGGGGTGGGATGAATACTGCTTCTACAAGCCAGGGTAAGTCCAGTTCGTTTTAGAGGCTTAACTCCCAAATGGACACAACTTCTTGCATAGCTCTGGGCAGGTCAGTCTGCTGTAGGAGGCCAGATTTCTTTAACCAAGCCTATAGCTTGGAGAGAAGCTTCGGAGACGGAAGGCTGGGCCAATCCAGTACGGTCACTGCAATTATCTCCATGCCAGCTGAATCGATGCTGGCCTTCTGCGGGTGACAGAGCTGAAGCCAGAGCCCTTATGTATTGAGGGTGTGGTTTTAGATCAGCTGGGTCTGGAGAACACCTGCATGTGTACATCAGGCATACAGCGTTGATGTTCAGCCCAGGGCACTGATGCTCACTGTGGCATCTGTACCAACAGCGTCTCTGTCATGGTTTCTGCTATGCGACTTGGTTACATGTTGGGGAGTAAGCAGATAGCATTGTGGTTAAAAGCACTCCGCTCCATCTGCCCTGCTTTTTGAAGCAAGTATTTACAATAGTATTGTAAACTGTAGGTTGTGGAGAAGGGGCGAGCCTGCCTGGATAATGTACTGGAGGCGGGAATCTTCATGGAGGGGAGGAGCTTTGGCTCTCACACAATCCTCAGCCAGAGTCTTATTCCTAATCTGCAGCAGCTCTGTCACACTGATCTCTGTCCAATTAGAGTCATTCTTAACTTATGTGACCTTTCCCTCTATGAGAATGCATGTGTGTATGTATGTATGTATGTATGTATGTATATATATATATGAATACATGCATACACAATGAAACTGCATGCATACATAGATCCATACATACATACACAATGAGATTATATGTATACATATATACATACATTACAAACAATGAAAATATATACATACATTCATACATACATGCACACACATACACACAATGAGATTATATGCAGGCATACTTACAAACATTCATATACACAATGAGATTTCATGCACATATATATATATATACATACATGCATGCATGCATACACATACAATTAGATTGCACGCTTACAATACAATGCATTGGATACATACATGCATACATAGTGAGATTGCATGTATACATACATACACACAATGAAATTGTCAACATACAGTACATACACACATACACACACAATGAGATTGAATGCGTATATACATGCATGAATGCTTACATGAGCACGTGTACACACACACACACACACACACACTCCAGGGTTCCATTCCAACTCTGTGACCAGGATTTGACTGATGTAAAGTTTTAAAAGCCATACGTATTACTTTAAGACCGGGATGGCTCCAGAGGCTGAGGGTGAGATTAGGCAAAGTGGAGACTAAGTGGAGATGAGGCCATGGTTGGGTCCTACCTACCTTCCTTCCTGCCCTGAAATCATCTCAGGACCCCTGAGAAAACACATGCTGCTACCATGTGATTGACGCTCTGCCTTTAGGGACCCTCTCTCAAGACAAGAGATGAGCTACTAAGAAGTTTAAGCACCAGACCTAACAGAGCTCCAGCCACCAGAGGAGGGCACCCTTCAGGTCAGACCTCTATGGTTTGACCAGTGTGGTGGCATACATCTCCTCTCTCTTCCTCCTTTCCTTCCTCATTAATAAATATTCATTTTATTTCCCTGCTTTATGTGTATGCACCCTCTTCTTTGAGTGCTCACTCTGTGGGTGCAGGACCTATGGCATCCAGAAGAGGGGGTCAGACTCCCAGAACTGAGTTATAGGTGATTGTGAGCTGCCTGAAGTAGGCGCTGGGCATCCAGCCCAGGTCCTCTGCAAGAGCATCCCGTGCACGTAAGCCTTGAGCCTTCTCTCTAGCCCCTTCCCTTTTTAAAATTTCAACTTTTGTTTATATGTCACTAGAATAGCCAGCCTTACTAGAGAACTCATAGATTGGCAGGTGACATTTATCCTGACCACTGTCAGACAAAGGCAAAGCTGCTGCTCTTCCCATAAGTCCCCTCGGTCCTACAGATGACACTGATAGTCTGGAAAGCAGATACACAGGCTATGGAAGAAGCCACAGTGAGTCTAACCACAAGAAGAGAATAACAAATAGCATGCGAACCCCTATGGTTTCTCAGACAAGTTCATGCAAGTCAAGGTGATCGAGACAGAAGGCTTCCCATAATGACCGGTATCTGCTCTTCTGAGGGGCTGTGGAGACGGTGTAGTGCGTAACAGTGCCTCTGTGCAAGCATGAGTTCTCCAGTTCGGATCCTTTGCACCCACACGCAAAGCAGAGCTCTGGACAACTATAACCCTAGAAGTGTGTGTGTGTGTGTGTGTGTGTGTGTGTGTGTGTGTGTGTGTGTGTGTGTGTGTGTGTGTGTGTGTGTGTGTGTGTGTGTGTGTGTGTGTGTG
The DNA here is from genome assembly GCF_011064425.1 of Rattus rattus. Classification (NCBI taxonomy): domain Eukaryota; kingdom Metazoa; phylum Chordata; class Mammalia; order Rodentia; family Muridae; genus Rattus; species Rattus rattus. The sequence continues at coordinate 102,643,655 of NC_046161.1, forward strand.
TGTGTGTGTGTGTGTGTGTGTGTATGTGTGTGTGTGTGTGTGTGTGTGTGTGTGTGTGTGTGTGTGTGTGTGTGTGTGTGTGTGTGTGTGTGTGTGTGTGTGTGTGTGTGTGTGTATGTGTGTGTGTGTGTGTGTGTGTGTGTGTGTGTGTGTGTGTGTGTGTGTGTGTGTGTGTGTGTGTGTGTGTGTAGACAGGAGGCTCACTGGGGCTTGCTGGCTGACACCCCAGATCCAGGCTCCATGAGAGACACTGTCTCAGTGGAATAGGTAGAGAGACTGGATAGGACAGGATACCTGACAGCCCTCTCTGACCTTCCACGCATGCAGAGGCTTGTGCACCGACTGGCACATGTGTGCACATACCAAGCACACATACCCTCCTCCCCTGACACTCACTTGAGAAGATGCAGTGGACAGAGCTGTGGTCTGACATGAGGTCTCCTGGTTGTACTCTGTGGTTTTCCTGTGTTCATGGTCAGACATGCTTCAGTTTTCCAAGTTGGATTTTTGTTGTTGATGATTTTGTTTTGTTTTGACATTTTGCTCTATTTCCACTCAGGCAGCTTTTTGAGGAACAGTATTTTGGTCATTTTCTCTTATTGAATATGTGCCTGAATAGGGGAGATGAAGGCCAGACTAGCACTTCACATCTGTACAGTAAAATGACAGTGGAACTTCATATCCAGAGATCGATCACTTCACAGTTAATTAGGAGGTCCACCGAGGATGGTTAGCAGCCAGCCGATCAATACATTAATTATTGCCAATTAATTATAGCAGCAAAGATGGACTAATTAAACAAACGGGTACCAGAAAATTCTGCCTAGTCAACTTGTGTTTTAAAGAAATTCTAAATGTGCCAGGCACACAGGATCTGAAAATTCACTCATGGGAAAAAACTCAGCAATGAAAAGAAAATATAACAAGCGAGGGACTAATAATTAATATCTAAGCAGAAACACCCGGAGATGGGGCTGGGGGAGATGGCTCAGTGGATAGGGTCCTTGTGTTGCAAACAAAAGGAGCTGAATTTGGATCTGGACAATCCAGATAAAGTTGACGTAATAGAGCCCACCTGTAATCCCAGCTCTACAAGGCTAAAGGGAGTTAGGTGACTTCCCTTCTGACGTTCACATGACTAATGTTATCCCTATTCCACGTTGCTTTGCCATAGAATCCTCTCCTGGCCTCTACTCTCGTCGGTCCATGCTACCTATAGTAAGAATACCACCAGCAGGCAGCCTTAGCAGCAGGCAGTCACCTCCCAGGATTCTGGACACTGAACCTCTGAGGTCAGAGTGCGCATGTAGCCAGTTGTCTAAGGAGGGCCTCCCTCCTGATTCACAGATGGTTGAGCTGATTCACAGGGGAGAGCCGAGAGAGGAAGCAAGGTCTCTCCCATTGTGAGGGTATCGCCGTCTGAGGATGAGGGTTTACAATACAGATCTGGAGGGCAACACGTGTGTTCAGTTCAGGAATCAAAAACAGTGAGGACGTTTGACAAGATTACGGCCAGAGCTCAGCTGTAAACTCAAACTTCTCAAAGTGCTGCTCTCCACAGTGGGAAGAGGGCCTGTGTAGGGTTGGCTGGTGACTGTGATGATGTCATTGGGTCATTGATGTCATTGAGCCTCAGAGAGTAGAGTTTACAGGGAAGGGACAATAAATAACACGGAAGCAGAAGTGAGTCTGTGTTCCTCAGAACCAGGTCTCAGGAAGGAGAGCCGCCTTTGAAAGTCCAACAGGGGAGGCCTGGAAACCTGAGTAGAGAGTGAAGGACACACCGGGCAGGAAGCCGAGGAGGCTCTGCCGCTGCTGAGGGTGGAGAGGAGATGCTCATCCCTGCAGCTGTCTGCACAACAGGTCACTAGCAGATGTGAGACTCGAGTGGAGATGGAACTGGGAGAGGAAGGGATCCCCCAAGTCACACGAAGTTCCTGGCAGCTAGGTTGTGGTGGGGTTAGTTTCCATGATTCCAAAGTCATCTTGTTTGGTTGACATGCAGAGTGTGGTCAGGGAGGAGGGGGTGTGAATCATGGCGAAGGCCACATTTACCTCAGTGGCTCCTTTTCACTTCCTTGAAGTCACTTTGAAGGCAAGAACGCAATAACATTCCTGGGCATTCTGAGTACCTCAGGCCCTTCTCTAGTCTCTGTGGTGCATCTATCTCACTTCAGTCCTTCCTTCTATGGTTGCAGCTGCTTCTGAAGGGAATACCCTGATCAAACATTCACTGTCAGAGGCACCATGACCTGAGTCACATGCACATGCTTCATTTTCAATTCTGCAAAGCAATTTCTGGAGATCTCTTGTTTCCCAAGACCTGTCAAACATCCTGCCCTTGCTTTGGCTTCCTCAGGACCATCTAGGATGGCCTCTGGCTTTCCAGCTTGCTTGATGGTATGGATGAAGAATTTCTATGGATGAACATACAGGTATTGATGTGACATTTGAGTGGGGAGGATGGTGACTTAGTAAAGTATGGGCTGAAGTTAAGATAGAAGCTTCAAGAGGCTCTACAAAGAGCAGTGGAAATACCGTCTAGACTCTGAAGAAAGTTGGTCAGACTGGATACGGAGAGTTAGCAATGCTCACGGTTGAACATGCAGGGATGGGTAAGAGCTACCCCAGTAAATCTAGAAGGACTCAGAGGATGAGAGGGGTGTCTGAACATGGTGTCTGAGGACTGGGCAATGTGGAAGGTGGGCAGGGTACAAAGGGTGGGTAGAAATAGAAGGGGAAAGTGTTAGGATCAGGTTGGAACCAGGAGGGTGGGGGATTGTGGAAAGAGGTGTCTATTCTCTTACTAACACAATGATCCAAGCCATGGTGGTGACTGCTTCCAGTTCTAGAGCCAGACCTGATGAAGCAATTCATATAAAAACAGAGAGAGAAACCAAGGGTGTGCTCAGGGTGGATGCCCACAGGGCTCCTTCTGGAGCTAAGGTGGCATGGGATTGGGGGTGGGGGAGGGTCCCGTAGGGGTCTATAAACCCACCCAAAGATGTTACAAAGGTCCATATGAAGCAGTCTGCCTTCTGGAAAAAATAAAAATTAGCGAACTTAAGTGAAGTCAACTTGGATTCAAGAAGAACAGGGTAAGAAATGTTTTCAACTTTTATTTTGAGACAGTACTAGGTTTAGACGTCCCTGGCAGCTGTTTTCCTCCAAAGTTTCATTTGGAGAGGGGGAGAATTCTAGGCTCTATCAACAGCTCCATAGAGAGAGAACCCAAAGCATCGATGGGCATCTTCCAAAATAATTTTTTTAAAGTTTGGCATATCTTTATAAAAAGGAAACGTGACCAAGAGTGCCAGTTAGGAAATAATCTCTCATATGTGTATAGATTCAAAAATAATAATGCACTGGCAATCATACCACAGAAATTTCTTAAAAGGAAATCCCCTTGGCCAAGTAGAGCTTGTGCCAAGAATGTAAATAAGAGTTTAGCATTTAAGGGTATCTATTAATGTAGCACATCAGATAAAGGGCACAAAGGGCCTAAAGCACTCCCCGATGACTTAAATACCTGACACAGTTCCACAGCTGGTCCTGACGGGCACTCCTCTGTGTGTCAGGCATATGATCCATCTCTAACACAAGGACTATAATTCTTGTCAACATGACCCCGAGTGTGTGGTTTGCATAAGAGGGACCCTGTGAAGTGAGAGTCGAACTTGCACAGTAACCAATACTTCCCCCACTCCCACCCCAAATGAAATTACTGATCTGCAGAAGTTTTCAGAGTGGTGAGGGATATTAGGAGAGCCAAGGTCATCCCTCAGTCCCAGCTGCACGACCCTGAAAACTCCAGTGACTCTGTAAGTCAGTCAGCTAGGAGGCTGGTGCCTCCAGTAATAGCCGTGTATTTGGGGGAGCTGCAATTTCCCTAACAACTGCACTTAGCTGACCCTTTAAAAAGAGGGCTGAAGCTGCAGGTAAAATTATGACCATGGATGTCACATCTACTGCACACTACTATCCACTAGTGAGCAGATTCCAGACACTCCATGTCCACTGATTGTCTCCACTCTGATGGCTGTGGAAGGTGTCACAGCTCGCTTTACAGAAAACACAGTATAGCTCTGGAAAGGGAGGGACTGTTAGCTGGCATCCAAGAGCCATAGTGGAATTTGAACATAGTGTCTGACTCTGGAGCCCAGTGCTCTCTCTCTCTCTCTCTCTCTCTCTCTCTCTCTCTCTCTCTCTCTCTCTTTGTCTGGTCATTAGATTTCTTCCTTCCTTCCTTCTTCATTCTCATCCTTCCTTCTCCTCTCTTTCTCTCTCTCTCTCTCTCTCTCTCCTCTCTCTCTTCCTTCTCTCTCTCCCTTTCTTCTCTCTTTCTTTTGTTAGTTCATTCTGTCCTTCCTTCCTTCTCATTTCTCCTCTCTTTTTGCTCTCTCTCCCCTCTCTCTCTCTTTTTGCTCTCTCTCCCTCCCTCTCTCTCTCTCTCTCCCTCTCTCTCTCTCTCTCTCTTTCCCCTTTTTCCTTTCTCCTGTTCTTTCTTTCTTGTTCTTCCCTTCTTTTTCTCTCTCTCTCTCTCCTCTCTCTCTCTCTCTCTCTCTCTCTCTCTCTGTCTGGTTTGTGCATGTTTACATGTATGTGTGCATGTATGGGACCTGTGTGTGTAGGTCCATCTGTACGCTTGTGGGTGGAGGTCCAAGATTCATGTCCCCTATCTTCTTTGATTGCTCTCTCTACCTTATTCATTGAGTCAGGGTCTCCTAGTTGGACCCTGGGAGAGCTCACGGATACGCTCACAGTGTCTCTAGTTAGCTTGCTGTGGTGATCTAGTCTGTGTACTAGAATGACAGGGGGTTTCTATGGACACCAGGCTTTAATGTGGGTTCCAGGGATCTGAACTGCCATTCTCATACATCCTCCGTAAGAGCATTAACCACAAAGACATCTAAATAGCCCCTCTTTATTTTCTCAAGCAAACTTCCTTGTGGATACTAGAGTTTGCAACGCTGATATCATAGTGCTGTATGATATGACAGTCAAGTGTCTCCTCTACTGAGGCCATTTTCACACGTGCTTCTGTGTGATAAGGAAAATCTTATGGAATCTTAAGGAATCACTTCCTCCCATCTATTCCTTGAATCACATCTGCTACACAATACCCTCGGAGCTGTGTCTGCCTATTTCTTCTCTCCACAGCCACATGACGATCCACTCACTGTTTCCTCTCTTGCTCCCTCTCCCTTCTTTATTAAAATAACATGAGATCATGCAGTATTTTTTCTTCCCCTTGACACAATACCCTTCAGAATCACTCATGCTATGACAACAGATCTCCTTCTTAAAGACTGAATAACAATTTATCATATACACATATAAATTGTATCCACATTCCAATTGTTGTGACCATTTCTGGTTATGAACACAGGAATACAGGCACTTTTCCAAGGTGGTGACTTTGTTCATTTTGGGTCACATGTTCTCTCCTGATTCACTTGCTAAAGCCTAGGTATCAGTGGTAGGAATAGACAAGGCTTTGGGGAGGCGAGAACCATGTTGGAAATGAACTCTTAAGAAAGGACTAGTATTCTCATAAAGGAAGTCCCCAGAAATGACCTTCCCCTTCCTCCAGCATGGGGCATTTTGAAGGCGCCATGCCTAAACCAGGAGGCAGTCTCACCAGCCTTGCCTCTGATTTTGCCCTGGACACCTGCTCCATGAACATGGGAAGTACCTTTTTGACGTTGCGAAGTCACCTCTCAGTTTCTGGTATTGTGTTCTAGAACCCAAACACGTGCCAGGAAATACCTGAGAATCACTAGAATATATATATATATATATATAAATATATATATATATATAAATTTTCAAGAATTTCTGAAAGTAATAAAACTATTTCAAAACCAAATAAATATACTATATGCCTGGATAAAAAGCTCCCTGCTGTGAATAATTCTACAATACTAATAGACATATTACTCAATTACTTTCAAAATATTAGGATTCTTTAAATGTTTGGATTTTTCAAAATTTGAAATGAAGTGTAACTGATCCATGGAGCATCTTAATTTTACACATTCATGAGTTACCACGTGATATGCAATTTCAGTAAGTGTACACATTACATACGGGAATGTGAACACATATCCACCTCCTTTTTTCTTTACCACCTTTTTAAAAATGTAGTCGGGTAAGATAAGAAGTTCTCGTGAGCTGTGACACCAGAGGGTGCCTATAAATAGTGATTGCATGTAGTTTATTTTTTTAAAAAAGGGATTTTAAATATTTTCCCATAAATATTTTGGCCAAAGTGTTATTTTTGGAATGAGAATATAGCTCAGTGATAGAACATTTGTCTGCTCTGTGTAGACACCAAAAAACGTCAAAGAAAAAGAAGTCGTTATTTTGTATAACTGGGTGGAGAACCAAAAAGGTATGTGCAGGTTGAAGTATGGAAATCCCGGGGACGCCACGCTTCTCTCATCAGCTCTCAAGGGTTACTTAAGCTTTTCAGTTTTTATTGCTGTGCATGCATCTGTGTGAATGTGTACATATGAGTATGGGTGCCTTTGGAGGGCAGAAGAGGGTGTCGGATGCCCTGGAGCTGGAGTTAGAGACAGTTGTGAGCTGCTACGCCTGGGTGCTGGGACCTGAGCTCAGATCCTGTGGAAGAACAGCGAGTGCTCTTAACCACTGAGCTAATTCCTCAGCCCCCATCAAAGCCTGCTTTAAAGTACAGTGCAGTGCAGTGCTGAAGGAGAGAATACATTTGAAAGTCATCAGAATAGAACAGATGATTCCGAATGAAAACCCAGTACATATTACCATTTATTACATAATGGATGTACCATTTCATATCACTGAGGAAAGAATAAATTATTCAGCAAATGGTTTTTAAACCACTGACTAATCATTTGGGATATTTAGAGTTCTTTCATCCCTTACAATGATGCAAACCCAAGATAGCTAATAAAGTATTAAGATAAGCTTCAGAGGGTAATGACACAAAGAAATATAGAGATATAGATTAATATTTTTCCGTTCTCAGGATGAGCGGGACTTGACTAAACGTAAATGAACAGGAGAAAGCAAAGCTAAAATTTGAGACAAGCTATGTAAGGAAAACAAATCTATGTTGAAATGTAGTAAACAAGACAGAAAAATAAATGGCGGTGTGATGCGATGTCTTCAGGACGTGGATAGAGGGTTTCAAGGATAAATCAGAGATGGCTATGCAGGATGAGAGATGGACAAGGGCATGAACTGATCCATCGCAGGGGGCCTGGGGGGGGGCAAGTAACAGAACGGTATGAAAATCATCTTCCCTCGAGTCTAAATGTATTTAGACCAATGGATAAAACTCAGTGCTCTCCTCCCAGTTTGCCTAGCTTCCCTCTCTCTTTCCTTGTTTCCTTGCCCCACCCCCTTTCTCTCTCCGCTTAGGCTGGTGATGAATGTAGTCAACGTCTGCTCTTGCACTTCAGCCATGCACCCCGATTCTAGTTAACGATTGCTGATTTCAAAGGCTGCCACACCACAACTCCGGCCCCCAAATCAGGAATCCACCTAAAAACGAGCGAAGGCGTTTACTAGACCTTTCCCCAAAGAATATATGCAAATGTCTTATAAAAACAGGAAGAGATGAGGTTTCTAATAGCTTTAGCAATTCCACTTCTGGTTATCCACAGATGAATGGAAGGGTTGGAGCGGATTCTGCCTGTACCGTCTCATAACAGCATTACACACAATCGTCAAACGTTACACAAGTCTTCTTAACACAAGAATAAATGAAATGTAGAGATGTGTATGTGTACGTATGTTAAAAATAGAATATTATCTAGCCCTCCATAGAAGAGAATTCTCATAACATGACACAACACAGAAGAACGTTTGTGGCATCCTGTTCATTGATGAGACATGCTAGTCACTAAAGGATCAATGTCACGTGAGATACTTAGAAGCCACAGTGGCTGAACTTATTTTTTGAAGTGAGTAGAATTGTAGGATTCATCTGGAACTTAGTGGGAGGTGGATGTTGGGTAACCATTGTTGACCAACGATACAATTTCACTGAGGATAGAAAGTCTTAGAGACAGATGGGCAATTATGTGGACACACAGGATTGCACCAACTGAATGCTCCGGACAGTAAATTCCATGTTCCACGTATTTTACTGTACATTCTGGTTTTGACTTACATTTCCACATCACAGATCATTATGAAGAGAAGCTAAGGCAGGGACTCAGGGCAGGACCATGGGGACTTGGACTGAAGCAGAGGCCGAGGAGGGATGCTGCTTACTGGCTTGCTTCTAGTACCTTGTTCAGCCAGCTCTCTTCTATAACCAAGGACTACTTGCCCATGGGTGGCTCCATCCACAGTGGGTTGGGCTCTCCCACACCCATCATTAAGAGAACACCCCACAGATTTTCCTGTAGACCAATCTGGTGGAAGCAGTTCATCAGATACGGTTCCCTCTTCCCCAGTGACTCTAATATGTGCCCTGATTTGAATAGTGAGACAGCCCATCACAGGAAAAATGGATCTAGAGTATTAGGTTTTAATAACTCATCTGTGGAGGGCAATCTAGAAAAGAAAGAGAAGGTGAACTCGAAACAAACTTCTCAATTCAGGATGATAAAGAGGAAATCTTAGCTTAGACTCAAGGCAGGCAAAAATTGATGATTGGAAAATATTTCCCAGGGAGGTCGTTATTACAGATTTGCCGTCACGTAGACTTGCAGCTCAAATTTATGTTAAAACAAGTTGGTTGTAGGAATTCCCAAATTAGAAAATTAATACATTTTGTAGCCTGAGGAGTTGGAGCTCTGAGTGGGAGATGTAACCAGAAAACTGCATAGTCTAAATTCCATTCTCTCAGGATAGGTTTTACTGATTTCCTAACAGGTGTTTTTGTGATTCTAGAATTCACTCTGCAGTGTGAAGACTCAAAAGTGTCCCTCCACAAATCAACTTAATAACGAAGAGTGAAGAACAGAGCTGCGGGGCTCAGTCCACCAAAACCAGAGATTTCATAATAATACAGCCCCAACACTTGAGGCAGTGCCATATTTGGGCAAAGACATGGCCTTTACAGTGCACGACTAGGTCTTGATCTATACTTAGACCATATCAATAAAGAACCACCAATAGGTTTTAATCTAGCTGTGAAAGCTATGTGGATAGCTCTTCTTGGGCTAGTCATAGAGAACACCGTCATGCTTCTGAGCTAGGTAGAGTATTGATAAGCAGGGCACAAAGCACACCCCTTAAAGAGGGGGATTAACAAACCAGACCATACGAGATTAAGCCTTTCTGTTAGGAGGAGCTGGGAAGGTGACTTGGTCAGTAAAGCATGAGGACCTGAGTTCCATGCCCAGAATCCATTCAAAACAAACAAACAAACAAACAAACAAACAAACAAACAAACAAACCCATAAACACAATATCATAGTACAATACATGTAAACCCATCCCTGCGAAAGCAGAGACAGGCAAATCCTTGAGGCTCACTGGCCAGTGAGAGTCAAGTCAGTGACAGACCCTGTCTTTGAAAAGTGCACTCTTCCCTGCGGGGACACCTGCTCTCAGCATTCCTTAGTTGACTGCAGTTCTTTCTGTAGGGTTGAGGTCTCTTGAGCTTTCCCTGCCCATGTTAGCATGTCTATTCGTGTTGTCCCCGTTCACCCCATGTTCAGCAGTTGTGTTGGCACCACTGAGATGGCTAGGAGACACAACCTCACAGAAACTATCCCCAGGTCCTCTGGATGTTACAGTCTTTCTGCCTCCTCTTCTGCAGTGACCCCTGGATCTTAGGTATAGGAGTCACACGTAGATGTATCAATTATGGCTGTGCTCTACATTTACATATATGTGCACAAAACAATAGTTAATGTAAGGAGAGACCATGGATTAGAAAGTTAGCAAGGAGGGTTTGGAGGAAGGGAAAGGAAGGGGGAAATGATGACATATATATATATATATATATATATATATATATATATATATATATTTTAATATATTTTAATCTCAAAAAAATTTAAAGAAGATAGTGCCTAAGGAAAGATTGACTCCAGAGGTCCTCTGGCCTCTATGTCCAAACATTCACACACAGAGACAGGCAGACAGATGGACAGATAGACAGACAGACAGATGGATGAGCTTGCACACTTACACACACACACACACACACACACACACACACACACACACACACACACACACACACGAATTCTGCTAAGCCCCAGAGGCCTCTTCTCAGAGCATGAGGAAAATGTGTGCGTTACACCTATCTCTTTCTCAAACTCAGACTCTGTGAAGAACCCCAACAAAGAGGAAGGCAATCTGACAAAAGAAAGTAAGCAGAAGGTGTGAACAGCTACTTCACGAAACGTACATGCCAATAGCCTTGTGAAAACCCGCTGACTCCACTGGCCAGCGAGGACATTACAGGCTGAAATATTTTGGGACGTTAATAATCACCTCCGACACATTAAAAAAAAACATCAGACAGACATACGGAGTGTGGGGAATGCTGACTAACTGAACTGTTGCATGCTACTGGTTCGGACATGTGGGAATAGTATCTACACATGCATGTGCATACACTACGATCAACAAGGCTACTCACAGGCATATGCCTAATGGACTAGCTCGTACGCATCCCAGAGGGTATGTACGAGAATGATCTTAGCCATACCGCTTAGGGCACCCCAGCAAAAGAAACCCCCCAAATACCTCCCAGCAGTAAAATGGGTAGACAGCCATCACAGCGGTTGATATACAACACAGCGAATGAAGATATGGCTGCCGAAGCGCCCAGCATCATGGAGAGAGGAAGAACCATGAAATTAACTGGTCCGCCCTGATGGATGCAGTGGGCCAAGTTTCCAAACAAACAAAAATGATTTAGTTATGAGGGAGGGAACGCATCATCCTTGGGAGGTGGTGACTAGAAGAGAGCCACTGGAGACGGGATATTCTGGGGTGGGAGCCACATTCTGTTTTGTGATTTATATAGTGGCTAGCCACCACCAAGGGTTTTTGTTTTGTTTTTAATTCATTGAGCAATCATCTTTTTTTTTTCACCTTTAATTGGAATGTTAAATTTGAATGGAAAAGTTTGTGACAAAAGAAAGGCTGAGAAAAGAAACGGATCTCAAGATCCCTGTAACAAAGAGGGGAAAAAAAAAGTGCACAGGCTCAAGAGTTTCTCCTGAAACGAATTGACTCAAATCAGAAATATATGCAACGCTTATGCATCGGGGCGTAGGTCTTACTATTTTTCAAATGTTTGAAAGCTGGTAAAGAACTAGATGTGAGAAGCAAGTGGAACTGATACCGTCAAGGTAACGGAGCATGGGAATGGCTTGAATGGAGCATCAGACCGCTGATGATTTCGGAAGAAGGGGAAGTGTGTCCAGAAATGGTCAGTGGAAAAGGCAAAGTGCACACATAGGAAGAGATGTTTCCAATTTTATTTTCAGTGTTTACCAATAAGACAAATGTACTTGAGAGAAACAGCCAAAACGGTGAACGATGTCTTATCTCTGGGTAGACATGGGATGTGCGTATTTTCTCTTCTTTAAATTAGTTTGGCTCTCCAGCTGTCTGCATAGAATACCTTTTATTTTTCTATGCACGGGCATAACATAAATAGGGATCGAGTCAGCTCATAAATCTAGCTGCTTCTGAGTAATGCTTTAAATTATTTAGCAACGTGAAGGAGCATAAGCAGGCTGCCTTTTCCGAAGCCCGTCCTTGGGTTCAGGAGGAAATATGAAGAAGAAGAAGACAATAGATCCCGAGGCTTTTGCCTGGTTGCAGTGGGAAGAAGGTGACAGAGCGACTTGGATGTTGCTCTTTCGGACATTCTCTAATCCTTAGCGTCTAGACAAGTTCAGTGATTGAAGAAGGTGGCTCACGCCTTTAATCCCAGCCATGGGGAAGCAGAGGCAGGCAGATCTCTGTGAGTTTGGGGCCAGCATGGTCTACAAAGCAAGTAGACCATGGCTCATAGCCAGGGCTCAATTACACACAGAAAAAAACAAAACAGATAGATAGGCGATAGATAGATAGATAGATAGATAGATAGATAGATAGATAGATAGATACGATAGATAGATACGATAGATAGATTCCTATGATTAAACCTAGATTAGGTCTGGCCTGACTTCCTTAGTGATTTGAATGCATTTTGCCTCATCTTCTTCCTTTGAATAGAAGTTTAATTTCTTGCCTATTATCGCTTTATGCTTGTGCTGGGGGAAATGCTGGGCATAAACTAGACCTTAAGTGGCTGCTCGTCGATGGGCACAGAACCTTACTCAGAATCCAGGCCATATCCTTATGAGTGGAGGCACTTCCTTGAGCAGTCTGTGGTGCCACTGGGGAGGTGAATGGATTATGCCACGCCTTTAAATACTGATGGTGGGTGGGAGGTGATGATGCAAACTCAGTGACTAATCCAGCTGAGGCAGAATTTCATCCTAGTTGACAGTGTAACTAAAAGTCCAAAGAGAAACAGCCAGTAGAGCCCTTGGAAAGTCAGCTGCATTAGTGCTAGCTGGAATAGTTCCAGTGATGTTGACTGCTGGGTCTGGCTAGCATAGGGATCCTCCATTTCAAAAGGAGAAGGTCAACAACAGTACTTTATGCATACATGTGCCAATCGTACATTACTGGTTCTTCCCTTTTTTTAGTCCTTACAACATTAAAAATGCCAAGCAGAAAGCTGAGCACTGTGTCCCGTGCCTTTAATCCCAGCATCCTCAAGTTCAAGCCAGGCATACCTGTGAATTCAAGGGCATCTTGAGCTAAACCAGCCCGGATCTACATAGCTTGGCCCATTTCGAACAACAACAATAAAACCCCAAACAGTAACAACAAACAAAACAACCACAAAAAAATAAAACAACGGACTTGCCAAGTAAGGATTCTGTGGAGGAGAACCCAGTAGAGTTCTCCTCTCATTCTGTAGAGGTGGAGAACCCAGAGTCCTGGTTTGCTTCTCAGGTGTTGTGATAAAACACTGAATAAAAGCAACGTGGGGCAGGAAATGGATCATTTGTTTTACAGCTCGCAGGCTATCATCAAGGGAAGCCAAGAAAGGAACTGAATCAGAGACCATGGAGGAACATTGTTTCTGTACTGGCTGACTCAGAGAGCTTTATTGTATAGCCCCGGCCAGTCTGCCTAAGGAGAGCCCCCATCACAAATGGGCTGGACCAAATAGTAATTAAGAAAAGGCCTCGCAAACATGGCCACAGGCCACTCAGATCTGAGCCGTTATTTAGCTAGGGTTCTCTCATCTCAATAGACTCTAGTTTTGTTTTAAGTTGACAACTGAAGCTATCGGTAACACCCAGACTTGGAGACAGTGAGCCAACTTGCTTAGTCAGAGAAGCGGCAACTGGGAGGCGCCTAGGAGGTTTGTCTATCTGACCTCAAAGCCTAGGATCTCTTTGCATCATCTAGATAGGACCTTTGGTCACATCCCTGATGGCCCCCAAACTCACATTTGACTCTTGTAAGCTTCTATGTTGTCACCAAGTCAAATGGGAAAGAATTCAGCTACTGGGGCAAGGGGGAGTTTTTCTTTGGTCTATTGATCTCTGTCCAGCGCTCTGCAATTAAACCAGGCCATGGTCTTTCTGGAACAGTCAGTGGGAAGATAGAGGAGGAGACACAGATCAGTGGTTTTCAGCTCAACTAATGGAAAGGAAAAAAACAAATTACATTGAACATCGTGACTGTACGTGCTTGCAGGGATTGGTTCGGAGGAAATCACTTTGAGATCCAAAACTGAAGACTGGGTCCTCAGCTAGGAGCATAGCCAACAAGCCAATAACCATTTAACTCTCTGTGGTATGTTATGTCAGCAACTCACTGTCCTTGTCTAGAGCTGAGAGAGAGGGGGAGCAAGGCTCTTGTGGATCTTATGTAAGGTGTACATGCTTTTCCCAGATCACACATGCACCTGTACAGTTCTAAATGTTGGTTCTCTTTACTCACAGGTTTCCCACAGCTTTTGAGCCTTTGAAAGATTCTATTGACCCTCAATGACAAAGACCTGTAGTCCATGCCAATGGGATCCTAGGTTACCTCGAATAGTTCTTAGTTTTTAGATATGTAACTTGAAAGACTTTCTGGTAAAAGGGCATGATGAGCCGGCATTTGATTTAAGATGATCCTGTGGAAGAGCAGTGTTGGTGATGGACTAGTATGGCAAACGTTGTTGTCCGTGAATGAATAAGCTGGGAAGTTTAGCTGGTTTGATCTATGATGGTTCTTCATACCGTCTGTCTTCCTTTGTGGATGTTGAAAATTTCCATAAAATAGTTTCATTCAATAAAGGAGACAGTTTTAAAAAACACCTGGAATAAATGCACTCTAGTGTTATTAATTTCAACCGTCTGTAATTGAACTTTCCCAGGAAAGTGCAATGAAAATGGATTTTTAGAGATGTTGTGTGCCCTTATTTTATGTCTGGTGGTGTTTTGTGTGTTTTATATACTCAGACACTGCATATATGTGCTTGCCTCTTAGGTTGCTGTGTAGACCTCTGGACCAGTGGGTCTGCTGTGTTCCAGTTTCCAGGTGGTTCAGGGATAAAGCACTTGATTATTTCCACACATGCACTTCACCGTGGGAAGTATCAATTACAAGGGCCAAACAGCCAAATGAGAGTTGGTCCTCAACCACTTTGCCCAACAACGTGACTCAGTTAATTTACTTGGTTTCGAAGCGCTATGGATTGAATTTCAGGCCTTGAGCAAGCTAGACATGGATTCTACCACAGATGAATTCTACATCTCCAGCTCCTGATCTCTTTCTTTTGTGTGCATGTATGTTTGTGCGCATGTATGTGCAGGGATACCTGTTTGTGCTTGAATATAGGTGGCCAGGGTAAACCCCCCAGGCATCGTTCTCGGGAGCCACCCACCTTGCTCTTTGAGGCAGAGTCTCTCATTGGCCTAGAACATGCCAAGTAGGCATGTAGGCTGGCTGGTTGCTAAGATCTACAGATCTGTTGTTTTTGTCTCCCCTGCACTGGGATTACATGTAGGCACAACTGTGCTTAGCTTTTTAAAGGGAGGTTTGAGGGCTCAAACTTGGCACTTCATGCTTACATGGCAAATCCTTTACTAATTAAGCCTCCTCCCTAGCATCTATCTTTTCTTTCATTTGTTGTTTCATTTATTTTTGTTTTGTTTTTTTGAGGCAGGGTCTCTTCCCGTGTCTCTGACTGTCCTGGAACTCACTCTATAGACCAGGTTGGCCAATAACTCAGAGATCCCCCTGCCTCTGCCTCTGGAGTCCTGGGATCAAAGGCATGCAGGACCACTGCCTGGCTCTAGCCCTGTTTCTTAAGAAGACATGACTGGGTTGACCAGATGACTCCATGGATGAAGGCTCTTGCTTCTAAGCCTGACCCCCTGAGTTCGATCCCCAGAACCCATATGGTGGGGGCACAGAACTGATTCCCAAAAGTTGTCCTCAGATCTTTGCATGTGTACCATGCTATGTACACACTTTCAAAAGTGTGTGCATACACACAAATAAATAATAAATTAAAAAATTTACAGGCAGGTGTGGTGATGCATGTTTATTATCCTAGACAAAATGGCAAAGAAGATGATTTGGGAAAGGAACGAGGAAGCTCATCGAAAGACACAATGCCCCAATGTGTCACCAGTGACCTCTCAGGGAAGTTTTGGTCTCTAGAACATCAGGAGAAACAGCTGATGTGAGCACCGCACAAACAAGAGACAGATACAGATGGAAAATTCCGACTCCAAAGCGACAGGGCTCTGGTCCTGATTTTGCCATGACCTTGGCTAGGGCATCTACATTTGCAGGTTCTTACTGTGCTCCTCATGAAATGGACGCCACAGTAGAAGATTCTAGTGTGAAGTTTAGGGTTGTGTCTGACTAGAGGCAATATTTAGTAGATACTCATGAGTGCCCTGGGCACCAGGCAAGCATAAAAGTTAGGCGGGAATGAGGCAGAGAATACAGTGCTACCTGAGTTTGTTTCTGGACTGTCTGTTCATCCGTGGATGTTCCCCTGGCTCCTGGACTTGTCAAATATCTAGTACTTATGGTCACCTAAAAATGCATCTCTTAAAGGAATTTTAAAAGTCTTCATGGACAGGTGGGGTGGCTCAGTGGGTAAAGGCCACAAGCCTGAAGAGCTGCCTTTGACCCCAGAGCTCCCCGTGGCAGAAGGAGAGGGCTGACTCCTGCAAGTTTTCTTCTGACCCCCACACAGGCACTGTAGTAAGCTCATGCACACACGCTTGTTTAAATTAATCCACATAATGAAAAATCAAAACACTAAATGTACAAAAATGTCCAGAGAAATGTCAATGCCCAGTAGGACCTACACCGTGCATCTTCCAGATGATATTTTTTAAAAAATGATCGTGTTTAGCTGATATATCATAATTGCATTATGACTATGTAATACATGTGATTTGGGTTTTTTTTTTTGATATATGGACTATAGTTTAGTTTACTTGACATTTGTGGGATGTACCAGTTCCTGGGAGAGTCCAATAGATAGCCATCCCTGCTTTGCCGACATTTTCCCAGCAGGCTCTCTCCTGTCTAATGGAACAGAGCCTCTTAAAGGCCGGTGCAGTTCACGACACACAATGATGGTCTCGCCATCTCCTACTCCAAGCCATCTACCCATCACCACCTCTCTTCCACAGCGTCAGGCCAGCCTCTTTCGAGGGTATGAACCCCCCTCGATCCAGTCATAAATACCACTTCGAGAAAAACAAAATCGCACCCACACAGGCTGTTCTGTGTCTAGTTCTATAGGGTGCAGGATCCCTTCTGCAGAACTCATCTCCATTGGCTAGGACGCCTAATCCACAGTGAATGCTCAGGCACACATCAGGCAGGTAGATGACTGAGAAAAGTGGACGTCTACAGACCTGAGTCGTAAGCCGGATAAATTGGTGGGTAATTACGGGCATTACATGGAAGGGTTTTTTGCTTTGCCAAATGATTTACATGAGGACATCTATAAATAGCAAACCCATGCTGTGTGTTTCAATCAGGCTGCTGTTTTACCCAAAGGCTAAGACCTTTCCAGAGCATACCTACTGCAGGATGGTAGGCCCAATGCAAAGTTTAAAACATAAAGGCTTTCACTCCCCTGCGCTGTGCTACATACACCATCTACAGAATTCCAGGCCACCTCTGAAATGGCAGCTGGCGCCTGGACTCTCTAGGAGTGTTGGTGGACAAGAATGAGTTGCATCAAGTTCCAGGTAGAAAAGAGGTGTTTCCGGATGTGGGCAGGGAGCCTGCTTTAGAAAGGCCTATGTAGAGTGGTGGATCCCACTTCCCTAGCTTCCACAGCAAAAGGACAAGTCTGTCAAGGCAGCAGGCTAGAGATCGGCAATCTCATCTATTCCTCAAATGGTCTTGTCTGCCTTTCCAGTTAGAGAAGTTGCCACAAGTGCCCAGACGAGATAGCCCGGAACTAAATTGGAGGAGGCAAAGCTTTTCGTCCTAGACCACCAGTCTCCAGTGGTTACCTATTGACACTGAAAGTGTACAGTGCCAACACGCTGCCCCACACCAGCGCCTCTTGAGCGGGGATGCCCATCCAAGCTTGCACAGCATAACCAGAGGGTCTCACTTTTCCTTGCGCTCATGTCCCCCTAAACAATGTACCCCTTTGCGGCACTGGAGTGCTGACATTCCCCCCCCCCCAATGCCCCGTGTACTCACAGAAACCTCTGCACAGCCAGGAGCCCTGCACTTAAAAGAATCTATGAAACTAACTGCAACTCAAATCTGATTTTTACTCTCCTGGCTCGGTTGCCACTTGGCTCTGTGCTGTGAAGCAGCCATGGTTTGCTTGGTTCTTTTCCAACTTTTCCAAACATGTGCCTGGCACCCACGCAAGTTTCAAAGGAAGTCTGAATGTGACAGGAGACGTGCTGCGGGGTTGGTTTTGTGTATATGTGTTAGTGTGACTCTTAAAAAGACAAGTGCTAAGTTCTACCGAGTAGCAACTTCTACAAGGGGAACGCTAACTTTCTTGCAGACCAATTTCTTGTCTTCGCTTAATATATTTCTGTAAACTCTTGGTACGGTAAGTTAGGAAGGCACCCTGGGAAGCGAAGGATCCCTGAGCCCCAGGATGAGCTACACTTTGTGGGCTCAGGGCTCAAGCTTTCTGAAAGAATATCCCTAGGCTGCGTTGGTCTCTCTGACCCCAGAACCTTCTCATACCCTCCCTGGCTGTGGACGCAGGCAAGTTCAGGCCATGCATCATCGAACTCCTTCTCCCACTTAAGGAAGCCATCTGGGCACCAGGGTTAGGGTGAAGTGCGTGGGCTCCTAAAGCAGAAGCTTTGCACAGGTTTGGGTCTGCGCAGCTGTCTCGGCATGAGAAGCAAGGGGTCCAGCACATTCCAGCTCTCTAGGGATAAGTCTCAGCACCCCTGGCACCCAGACCCCAGAGAAAGGTGTCAGAGGGAAAAGGATTCTGTGTTTCCCCAGTGCAGGCGCGCGGTACCTTGGATTCCAGGCTGCTGGTGGACGCAGGAGAGGGCGGCTGCTCTGTGCCGGTTGCCTCCCGGGTCAGTCCGTCTCCGCTGTCCTCGCGGGCGCCACTTGGAGGGATCATCTTGGCCGCGGGAACTGTGTTGGGCTTCTGGGGGAACCGCAGGCTCGCTAGACTTCTTGCTCTCGCTCGCTCAGTGCCGGGTCCCCGGGATGTCCATCGCGCCAGGCGGCGGCGTGCGCCCTGGGGCCTCGCCTGGCCAGGTCCAGCCCACCTCCCGGGCCTCCGCCCCGCCCCGCGCAGCGCCCGTGGCCACCTCGCTGGAGATTGCGCGCCTCTAGTCGTGACTGCCGCCCACCGCAGCGGGCGGGTGGGCCCGGGCTGGCCCCTCCGAGGACGGGAGGCGGCGGCTCGGGGCGGGGCTGCGTGGTCGTGCGGGGAACCCAGGGCGGGAGGGGGCCGCGCCCACTCCGACAGTGTGGGAGATCAGCTCTGAGCGCCCGCGCTGGGTCTGGTGATGTTCTAAGGAAAACACTCAGCAAAACCCCCAAGGAACAGAAAGCGAGTACAAACAAGTACTATGGGCCACCTTCAGCGACCCCCTCATCCCTGGCCCTGAGTGTGAAGAGAGATGTGGTGGTACTTAGCTTAATTTATAGTTCAGTGACAGCAGGAACTAGTGTGGGCGTCCTCTGACCCGTGGGCACTGCAATTTCCAATGTTCCGCTTTGATCTAAATCAGGCAGATAATACACTTGGTGTATGGACACCTGGTCCCCAATTTCTCCCGCTGAGCCTCACAGGCTCTCTGTGGGTTAGGCATGGTCACTTCCATTTATAGACGAGGAAACCTAGGTTTGAACAGGGTTGCTTAAAGTCACTCAGCTATAAATGGCAGAGTTTTTCAAATCCAAGTCATTTGGACTGGGGAGCCTCAAAGCTAAGCCAGACTTAGAAGCTGAAGAGGCTGTACTTCAGGGCTCTGCTTGCGTTTAAGAACCTGCTAAGACCGGTGAACTGGACTGCTTTACTCAATCTCTTGGCATGGAGATTGGCACGGAGACAGCGAGCATCGCTGGACCAAGGCACAGAGGTCCTGGTTTAGTTTGTAGACATAACAGAGTATGTAGCCAAAGGGAATACTTCTACATTTATAAACGCCTTTCCTACATCAATACTAGATTCCCTCCTTATTTTTATATCTTTAAAAAAATTAAATTCATTTTGTCATTTGGGGTTAGCATGTAGAATGATTGGGTTATTTGCGATATTTTTATATGCACACATAAAACCTTAATTCCTATTTAATCTCCTTTGTGGCTCTCCTCCAGCTCATCTGCAAAATCACAAACTTTACCCAGGAGGCTCATGTAAGAATATTATTGAGTTCTAGGCCAGCCTGGGCTAAGTGAGGAGTTCTAGATTAGCCTGGGCTACATAGTAACAGCCTGTCTTAAAACATGAAACAAAAGAAAACAAGGTAAGAACAAAACAACTCTAAAAATCAAACCAACCCTATAAACTCCCCTGGGACTCAGGCCAGCCTCTCCAGAGAGCCTGGAAGGCCCCAGGTGTTCCTCCAGGAGACACAATCCCCAGTTGCTGGATGGGGACAAAATTCTCACACACTGAAGCCGCACCAACCACCAGCCTTAGGCAAAAGCACAGAGGGACGCAACACTGTATAGATGCATCTTCAGCCCATGCCTGTTTTGTGTCAGGTTGTTTTCTAGAACTGGCTACAGTGTGAAGCCTGCTCTTCCGGGTGTGAAAAGTGAGAGATAGGTAGATAGATAGATAGATAGATAGATAGATAGATAGATAGATAGAGAGAGATAGAGAGATAGAGAGATAGAGAGATGTTAGACTGACAGATTTCATACACACACACACACAGAGAGAGAGAGAGAGAGAGAGAGAGAGAGAGAGAGAGAGAGAGAGAGAGAGAGAGGACAGAGAGATAAAGGTAGGTTAATCAAAGCACACACCCATGCACACTCACACATAATTAGCCAACCATCATGAGGGACAATGCAGGACTCCACAAGTCTGTGCAAACGTGAGGTTGGGACTAATCCAGGGCCAGGGGAATTTTCCACAGCAGTGAAGCTTCCTGGGTCTTCTAGACCTCTGCCTTGGGGAGAAATCATACCCTGGTTTACAACAAGAAATCATTATCTTTAGGTTTTATGTTTTTCTTTATCTCTTTTAAAGTTCAAGATGGTACCCCTCCTTTTTAAGTGCTTGCTATAGTTATCAGTAGGATTAGTGAATGATAACTCTGTCTTCTAATGGAAATAACATTTGGTGCTGGGGTCCAAACCCAGAGTTCCTACACTTGCTGGGTTCATACTCCACTACCGCACCCATTCCCATCTCCTGTTCTTTTTCTGTTGCTTTTGATTTGTAGTTGTTCCCTTTTGAGATAGAACTCACTGTCTATCTCCCCATACTGTTGCCCTACTGTCAAAGAATAGGAGAAGTTAAATAATAAAAAAAGTGGGAAAGAATTCACTAGAGAAAGACACAAGAACAAAGGTTTGGTTTTGTCCTGGGGTTAGTCTTCTACCTCAGCCTTGAGGAAGCTAGGAATACAGGTCTCCTGGGTTACCTACCTGGTACAGCTACCACACCTGGGTTGGAAGAAAGCTAACTCCTTGGACCTTACCTTTGGTTTCCTAACAGAAATTTTAGGTATCTGGTGCCTGAGGAGATGAATCAGTTGGCAAAGTGCTTAACTTACCCCATAACCCATGTAAAAAGCCAGGAGTGATGAACCACACTTGTAACGACAGTGATGCGGAGGGCAGGGCAGAGATAGGTGGACCCCTGGAGCTTGCTGATCAGCTAGTCATGCCTGCTTGATGAAGTTCCAGGCCAATGAAAGACCCAGTCTAAAAAAAAAGGTAGACGACATCTGAAAAATGATACCTGCAGTTGTCCTTTGACCTGTGCTTGTGTGCACACACACGCACACACGCACACACACGCACACACACGCACACACACACTCACAGAGAGCAAAGGCAAGATTGAAAGTGAGGGGGGGGGAAGGTAAGAGGTGCCTATGGTTTCTCAAATAAACCCAAACCTTTGTTTTCACGTCTTTCTCTAGCGAGTTCTTTCCCATCTCATCTTTTCTTATCTACCTAATTTCTAAGTATTCTTCAACTTATATCTACGACGGTTTTCTGCTCTTTGCAGTCTCCTTCCTTAGCCCATTCGTCTCACTTAGGCTTCCAAGTGAGTGCCACGTTGTCATGGTGCCCTTTCCTAGGTAATCAATGGCAAAGTGGACTGTCCTCTGGCTGGGTGAGGATTTACAAGAGGGCAGAAGCAGTGTCCTGTTGCCCTTGTTTCGCTAACTGCTGGACACTGTTGGTTACGACGATGCTGGTCACACAGTCCTGAGTTCTAAAGTAGCCCAGTTGGTAACCTCATGTCCCTCCCTTGAACAGAAGACCCAGACTGCATATGGGAAACTGTGGGATTTAAAATCAGACAAGTTCAACATGAAGCATTTGGCCTTTATTGACTCAGAAGGGTCACTGATGTCCATGATCATAAGACTCTGCTAGTTTGTGTCTCTGTTGCTCTGAGAGAACAATTGCCAAAAGCAACTAGGGTCAGGGAAGCATTTATTTGGCTTATAGGTGTAGTCCATTGCTAAGGAAACCTAAGCAGGAACTCAAAGCAGAAACCTGGAGGCGGGATCTGAAACAGAGACACAGATTGATTATTGGCCTGAAGGTCCCTAGCTTGCTCAACTTTCTTTCAAGCATGGCCTAGGCTCATCTGCCTAGGGATGGCACTGCCCACTGTGGGCCGATCACTCTAACATTGATTGCTGATTAAGAAAATGCCCCACAGACATGGCCACAGGCAAATTTGATCTTGGCAATTCTTTAATTGATTTTTCCAATGACTCTGTGTCAAGTTTAACAGTAGAGGCTAAACTTGATAGGTTTCCATGGGGCAAGAGATCTTCCAAAGGGGAGTTGGATTCACAGCCTCTCTCTGGGAGCAGGCATGAAGTGCTGAGCCTGGGCCAAGTTTGTTGCTGCCAGGTTCCTGGCACACATGGAAGGTGAGCATCTGAGATGGGAGTTGAGAATGTTGCTACTTAGATGGCTGCATCTTCTTCCAAGACCAACAGTGACCATGTTTATAACAGAGGATTCCTGGACTCAGTACTGTGGGGACATTGATATATTGATGTCAGTGCCTATGGGACAGGGAAAACTAATAGGAATGTGAATGCACAGTCAACCCACGGAGTGGTGCCCCTTCTGAGCCTAATGTCCCTGTCATGCATGGCTGTGTATAGATCCCCCCTGCCCCACCCATGCTGGGTTATTTTTTGTCAACTTGACACAAGTTAGAATCATCTGTGGAGAGGGAACCGCAACTGAGGAAGTTCCTCCTACAGATCGGCCTGTGATCATTTATATGGAGGTCATTTTATTGATCAACAATCAATGTGTAAATTTTCAACCCATTGTGGGTGATGTCACCCTGGTCAGGTGGACCTGAGTTACATCAGAAAGCAAGTTGAACAAACCAGGGGAAGCAAACCAGTGAGTAGCATTCCTCCATGGTCTGTGCTTCCGATTAGCAGCACTGGAGTGGGACCTTGCAGAAGGCTGTAAGACATGCGTTTCCAGCTGTGATGGCAGTGTGTGTGTGTGTGCATGTCAACTGGCACCCATGTAGAGCACGGCACATGTGTAGAGGTCAGAGGACAACTTGTAAGAACCAGTTCTCTCTTTCCACTGAGTGGGTTCCACAGTTGGAACACAGGTCATCAGGCTTGATGGCAAGAGCCTTTCCCCACTGAACTGTCTCTTTGATTCCTGTTTCTTTTCATATTTTATATCTTCTAGAACATAAGCCCCATGATGTTAGAGGTATCCCATCTCCTTTCCATGTGCCCTTGATGCATAAATGTTCACGTGACAGGAAGTGTTTATTAAACGAATGAGTGGATGAATGAGAAAATATTAGCATTGGAGAGGAACATAGAAAGTGAATGATAAATACTCCGCAGAGGAGGAAAAAGCAGGCCTAGGATCCCAACAAATGGATTTGTATTAAATCTCCCTCAAATGACTTGTCCTTATACTTGTAGATTAGTGCTTCTCTTTGCGTCCATCAGAAGTGCTTCTATTTGCAGTATCCGGTGATTAATGTGGAGATTCACAACTAGTCACGGTGACTACAAGAACATGAGACTGTCCTAACTAGGACATATGTATCACACACGCACCTCAACCTCATTCCAAGGCTCAGAGAGCACTGTGGAAGAGAGGGCAGAAAAACTGTAAGATCTACAGGTAGTAGATGACTATCAGGAAACAGCAGGGCTTTGCACATATGAACTCATGGTGCTTGTCACTGCATGCACGAGATTGGTGCAAACTCAGGCCAGACAAAAATCCCAGCATGGCGAGGGGAGGTCTGTACCCCTGGCTGAGGAGCTGTTGGCCACTGGTAGTTTCTGGGGGAGAGAGAGAGAGAGAGAGAGAGAGAGAGAGAGAGAGAGAGAGAGAGAGAGAGAGAGAGAGAGAGAGAGAGAGAGAGAGAGAGAGAGATCTGAGAGGAGCTGTGGAAGGAGAAAGTGTGATCAAACACAATGTGTGAGATTGTCAAACATCCCATAAACATGAGGAAAAGGGGAACGAAATCGAGCTCAGATAGATGGATGACTTGTCTAAGCCAGTTTCTCTGGAGCAATGAGCCACTGTCTATTCTGTTGCTCAGCACTCCAGAGTGTGACAAAGTGATCAACTTACACAATCCTTTCCCCCGTTTCAAGTTCACTTCATGTTGTTATGTAAAATATCTACTAATATTTTTCCAAATAATAGTTTTATCGTTATTGAATCAAGACTCAAAGGGAATTTATATAAAAATGATTCAAAATTCCACTACCATTTGTTAATAACTATTATTATTTTGACAAATGGCCTTTTGGAACACACATGTCCATATGAATATGTTTAAAACTTATATTTGCTTATATTTATGTAAAATGACCTGAGTATTAATCATTCCGTTACCTTCCCTTTTCTTCAGTGCTATTTCTTAGGCACAGCATTGTACCAATACGTTTATATGAATACATCATCTTTTCAAGTTTGTTTGTGTTCTCTTGTCTAGATACATCATAATTTATTTATGAGACACCATTTATGCTTTTTGCTAGGAACTACTAGAGAACAACAACAAATTCATGATGCCTGTTTTCCCTAAGTACCATGATAACTACTGCTAGACAGTCTTAGAACACCAGTTTTACTGTCTATGAGGATGCTGGAAGCAGGCAGGCAGGCACTATGGCTTCTTCAGTAGGGTTGCTTAGGTGCACAGGGAGGACTCTTGCATCGGCAAACAGTGGGTTGTAAAGACATTGAGACTGCGTGAGAATTCTTCCTGGAATGGCTTGAGACCACTTGAGGATGGCATCTATGCCAAATGAGAGGACCTGGGGAAGGCCCTATCTGGGTCTGAGACACTTGATTTGAAACAAGGATAAGGAAAGCAGAGGATTTTATACAATGTTGATAGTCATGTGGAGGTAGGTATGGGTTGTCTTAAGGTTTTTTTTTTTTTTATTGCTGCGAAGAGACATCATAGCCACAGAATATCTATAAGGGAAAACATTTAGTTGCTTACAGTTCAGAAGTTTGTGTTGTCAGCATGGCGGGAAGAATGGCGGCACACAGGCAGGCCCGATGCTGGAGAGGGAGCTGAGAGTTCTGTCTGGATCAGCAGGCAGCAGGAAGAGAGATTGACACTGGGTTTGGCTTGAGCATTTAAATTTTACAGTGTGACACACTTCGCCCCACAAAGCCACATATCCTAATAGTGCCACTCCCTAAGCCTATGGGGCCATTTTCAAGGTTTCCCCCTCTTTCTGTCTCTGTCTCTTCCTCCTTTCCTCCTCCTTCTTTTTCTCCCCTCTCTCCTCTCTCTCTCTCTCTCTCTCTCTTCCTTCTCTTTCCTTCCTTTCTTTCCCTTCATGTATCCACGAGCCTGTGTATTTTCCTGTGCTTGTGCACGGAGACCACAAATCAACCTTGAGTGTTGCTCCTTAGGACTCTCTTCACCTTGTATTTCTTGGGAAAGCATCTCTCAGTGTCCTGGGCTCTTAAAGTCGTCTTGGCTGGCTGGTTACCAAGTCTCACAGATCTGCCTCTACATCACTGAGAATGCAGGCTTGTGCTACATGCCCAGAATTTTACATGGGCTCTGGGGACAAACTTGGGTTTTTGGGATTGCACAGTGAGCACTTTATCCACTGGGATTTCTCCACAGACCCTTTCCTTACGAGCAAAATCAACAAGTCAAGTCACACTGCATGCAGACAGAGAGAGAAGGAGAGAGAGAGAGAGAGACAGAGAGAGAGAGAGAGAGAGAGAGAGACAGAGAGAGAGAGAGACAGAGAGAGAGACAGAGAGACAGAGACAGAGACAGAGACAGAGACAGACAGAGTCAGAGACAGAGACACAGAGACACACACAGAAACAGATACAGAGACAGAGAGGGAGGCAGAGAGACAGAGGGATAGACTGAGACATACAGAACGGCTGTTTAGAACTAAAGGTGTGGTTTGGATGCTAGTTTAGAGGATTTCACAATCTTCAGGAGGAAATTTAGACTCAATGGGTCTAGAAACTGTGTTTATTATAATTAGCACAAGACTGAGAAGAAGCAATCATGTCAGAAGGATGCTGGAGGGTTATGTGGGTCACAGAGTGAGAGAGAAGCAGATGTCAGAGAAACGGAAAACTTCGGTCTGCCAGATGACCAAGCACTGTGGCCTTCACCAAGTCAGGAACCCTTCCATGCAGAGTCAGGAGCTCACCCACACACATAACTGGGCGCCTTTGCAACCTTTATGGGGTTATGAATATTTCATACATCTTAAAAGATATCCTCAGAATCGAGGAGGAAGGCTGATCTTCAAAAAATAAAAGGCACTACAGCAAAATTCGTCAACGTTGTAGTGTTGGCTCTACCCACGAGGACTTGAGCTCACTTTGAAATATGCTCTGAACATCTGTAGAGCTGTGCTTAGAGCAAATGACCACCAAAATTCTGCCTTTATGCTTTCTGAACATTGTGTTTCATCACTGCTTTGTCTTTCTGCTTCCTATGACCCTCTACGTTCCTTCAATTGCCCCTTGGCAGCCATAAGCCATCCACCAAGCACTTGACAATTGGCCTGGAAAAGATGACTCAGAGCGTAAGTCTTAAATGCCAGCTCTCTCCTCTCCACAGCAGGAGCAAACTTACCCATAAGGACCATATTTAAAACACACCTATATTTCATCTGCCTTTTGTCTTACAGAGTTGGCTGAAACAATGGGAAACTTTTATTCTCCTCAAACATTAATAAAAATGGTGTGGTAGTTAACAATCATAGCTGGTAGGTGGAGGGAGAGTCTGGACCCATAGGGCCAACATTTAGAACAACCTCCAGATGTGCTTGGAACTACTTTTCTTCTCAGAAAAGAACTCTGCATAAGTGCCAGAGTCTACCAACCAAATGGCCAAAGCTTTAAAGATAATTGAGTTGTTAATGTTTGAATTGTGAAAATTACCCAGACTTCAAAAAAAATATCTTTGTTCCAACTCATCATTTCTTCAACACGTTTGAAGAATAAGTTACCAGCTTCTGTTGCTTTTAACTCCTTGTATGGTCCTAGAACAACGAATTAGCATTTAATGCCAGATACTAAGAACAGTGTAAAATAAGAAAGAGATATCTAAATGTATGAAAACTATAAGTCATTGACCGATTGAAAAGTTGCTGGCACTTGCTGTCCATCAGACAGGTTCACTAGTTCTAAGAACATTGAGAAAGCATAGGCACAAATAATTTTCATGGATATGATGACAAGGTTGTGGGAATCTTGCCCTGGGATACATCAAAGAGATGTTCATCTAAGAGAACCATGAAGGGCATGTGGAAATTCCTGAGGGAAAGGTATGAGCCTTCTGCACCTTAAGATGGGTTCTCATCTAGGCCTATTCACTTTTGTGTCATGCTGTGGAAGATAATATTTGTAACTATTCCTTAGAGAGGTGACAAAGTGGTGACCCAGTGGAAAGGCATATGTTGCCACTTTAGCTTTTGCAAAGACCTCCTTCTTTTAGCTTATGTAATTAACTGTCCCAAATTTACCCTAATCGTCATTCGGAATTTCTTTCCTTTCCTGATATTTACCACAATTTTAAAAAGTCTTAGATGCGTATGCATACTTGAGAAATACGTAGAGTTAATTAGTGCGTAGATGTGTTTTAAGTTGCATAAAACATATTGTTCTCTGGCACAGCTCCCTTTGTAACTTATTTCAGGAAACCGAGTTTGATTTTGACAACAGCATTAGAAGGAAAGTGTGTGAAGATGATTTAGAATCCATGAATATCCACATTGCTGAATATAATCTTTCCCTGGTGCAGAACTCTTATTTCTGCTCCTGTAAGCAGCCATTCACCCACACTTCTTAAAGTAACCCCAATAAACTCACTCATGAAGTTAGACTTTGGTGGTTTCTTTCTTTGATCTCTGGTCCCTATCTGGGGTGAGTAGATATTGGTCCTTGTCTGCCTAAGAATAGTGTCACACAGCAGCTATGTAAGGATATATAAGCGTGCTGTGACCCATCCAGTGAGTAGCATTTTTCAAGGTTCCTGTTGGGTGTTGATGACTGTGAAGTAAGCTCAGATGTGACTGCGTGTGCAATAACAAGGAGAGCTGCATTCAAGCTCCGGCCTTGACCTCCCTTAATCATGGACTGTGGTCTCGAATTGTCCAATGAAATAAACCCTTTTCTCCTCCAAAAAAATTTCTTTTGGAAATAATATTTTATCATAGCCCCAGGAAGAAAACCAGAACAACGTGTAAGCATGAATCAGTAGTGTTACTCTGTTTCTTCGGTACTGGATGAAGTCATCATTATTAATCTCATCACGTCCTTCGTTTGCATTTTTGATGCCTAATAAAACAAAGTACCTTATGATGTGATTATTGGTTGCTTAAATACTGCTATACTATGTAAGAAACAGACATAAGCTGGGTAGGATGGCACATGCTCATAACGCAATACTCATGATGTCGATCATGAGCTTACGAAGGACACATGGAGCCAGGACTTTCACTGAAGACCCTACTCATGGTATTAGTAGAGCTTGTGGCGGGGGTTGAGCTTCCATGTTCATCCTGTGGTGAAGACCCCCTCTGGTGATCTGGATTTCGTCTTCCACTTAGTGAAAATGATATGGTACTTACTCCCTCTCCCGGCAAGAGTGATATCAGAGAAGAACTAAGCGAAATTCAACGTCATAGCACAATATAAAAATGCTCGGATTTAAAGAAAATCACTCTTTATGTCAAGAAACTGGAGGACGACAGATGGGATACAAAGCAGAATTGAGAGTTGTGTATTGACAGGGGTGGTAGAGTTACTTGGTCAACCTGAAGGAGGCTGATGGAGGTACTTCAACCTCCCATCATGTGTGCAACTAAAACATGCAAGAGAGAAAGCTTAGACCTGGGAGGTCTAGACTCTTAAAGGGCAATACAAGGAGAACCCAGTGGAAATTTGAATCAGAGATAGAAAGTTTAAAAGAAGAGTCTCCATCAACATTTCAGTGTCAGGAAGGAGTGACAGAATGAGGAATCTGTGAGGAAATTACAACAATTGGAATTGCACAGTCTGAAGAGCAGACAGAAAAATAGGTGGAAAATTGGACCAAGCCTGAGGGGTCTTGTAGGACTATTACAAAGGTTAATGTTCGTATCACCAGACTCCAGGAAGAAGAGGAAAGAAGTGGAAATAAAGAAAAATATGTCCAAGGAGACAACTGCTGAAAACCTGTCACAGTCACCCAGAGACATAGGCTCTTAGGCTTAAGAAGATGAACCAAAATCCAGTAATTAGACCAAAGTTAATTATAGTTAAATGTATGAAAGGTAGACAGAAAAATCATCCTCAAAAGAACCCAGAAAGAAACAAAGAGAAAGATAGAAAGAAAGAAAGAGAGAAAGAAAGAAAAGAAGAAAGAAAGGAGAGATAACTCTACTTATAGGAGAAACAAAACCAAGAGATGATATTTTGACAGAAAGCACAGAATTTGAAAGAAGTAGTGTGGGGTCCCAAGTGATAGAAGGACAGGGATAGCACCCCAGAATCTCAAGTCAGAAAATATCATCAGACACTACATAGGGAGCCAGGACATTGCCAGATGCCTTTGAACACAGTCAAGTGTGATGGGTAATTATCCTTTGCCAACTTAACCAGACTTAGAATTGCCCTACAAATACACCTCTGCATGTATGAGAGTTTTCCACAAAAGTTTAACTGAGCAGGACAGACCGATCTCGATTATGGGCAGTACCAACCCACAGACAGCAGTCCCGGATCAACTCAGAGGGAATAAAATAAGCTGGGTACAGACACTCATTCACCTCTTGAAGCTTCCTGACAGCAGATACAATGTGATCAGATGCCTCTCTACCCTGCTGCCTTCTCTACCACCAGGAAACTGAAAGCCAAAGCAACCCCCCACCCCCATTTCATCAGAGATTTGGTCCTAAGGAGAGAATGGTAGCTGATGGAGAGACCAAGAGAATGTGTCACTAGCACAGGATCGCAATAATGGACAGGAGAAAGAAACCTAAAGAATGGGAATAGCAGGAATATGACACAGGAGGTAAAAGGTACATTAGGAATTATGGGCAAATATACTAAACTCTTATTGCCCTGTAAAACTTTTGTGGGGCATCTTACTTTTTGTTTGAGATAGAGGTCATGTATCCCAGGCTGCCATGGAACTTGCTTTGCAGCTTATGTTTACCTTAAACTTGTGATCCTCTTGCCCACAGCACACCATGTAAATGCTAGGATTACAGGCAGAAGCCACCACACCCATCTTTCTTCTGAAGCTTTCTAAATCACGTTTGCTGGGAAAGCGAATAACCTAACACCGTGAGATGTGGTTTTTAAATGGGTGTAAATGAGATATGGAGGACAAATTTCTTACATTTGGGAATGGGTAAAAGAAGAAAAAGTTCTCCACCTTTATTTTCAAAGTAAAGACAGTCTACATCTAGGAGACCTATATAATAGAATACCAGAAATACCAAAAAATGCTCTAGCAAGAGATAGATGTAAAATTTCTACACCAGAATCATAGTGGGACTTTCTAAAGGCCCAGGCACAGGATGCTGGAGTTGGAGAGATGTCTCAGCTGTAAAGTCACTGGCTGCTCTCCCAGAGAGCCTGGGTTTCATTACCAGCACCAAAATGGTGGGATCACAGCCACCTGTAACTTGGACACCTGGGGATTGGACACATTCTGCCCTCTGTAGGCACTGTGTCTGGTGCACGTACCTACAAGCAGGCAAAACACCCATCCACATGAAATAAAATGCAAAAACCAGGAAATTAAAAATATACCTTTGGTCCATAAAAGGAAAGCCTGGGTAGCTTAAATTCATCATAGAACTTTTGTTTTGTGAAAGGTTCCCTTGGGGAGTTACAAAGAAAATTATTACAATCAACACATCTGATGAATGAGATTCTTGTTGTTGTTTATTTAATCTCAAAATTCAGCTGTGCAAAACAGCAGCAAAAATTCCAGTTAGAATTAGGGACAGATGACATGAAGCAGTCACAGACACTGGGGCAAGCTCATAATCAGTTTACACCACCAGCAGCCATGAGAGCAACCAGAATAAGATCCCAGTGAGATACTAGGTATGTCCTAATACCTAACAGTCTTGTAGACAAGTGACAACAGCCAGTATTGGTAAGGAAGAGGGGAGACTAGATAAGCCAGCTTACCCTGGTGAGAAAATAAAATAGTCATCACATAGAATGATGGCAAGTCCCTTTAATTTCTCAGGTTGCTACTATAATACCACCTGACAATGTTACCATCATGCAGATCCCAGAAGAATAGAGACCCGTGTCTTCCCCTAACCTTTGTGTGCATGCTGTGATGGTACTCTTGTAATCAGGCTCCATTGTCAACTTGATACATTTGCAAAGAGGGGACATCACCTGTAGAATTGCCTTGTTCATGTCCACCCATGCGTATGTCCGTGGGACATTTACTTGATTTTTAATGCATGAGAGAGAGTGCATGTAACTGTAGGCAGCTCCTTCCCTGGGCAGATGTGCCTGGGCTTTATAAAAGATTACTGAACCCAAGCCTGGGAGCAAGTTAGTGAGCGTGATTCCTTCCTAGTTTCTGCTTTTGTTCCTGCTTGAGATCCTGCTCTGACTTCCCCCCAAATGATAGATTTTGACTTGAGAACTGTAAGCCAAATGTCTTTACTCCTCTAAGTCGCTGTTGGCCATGGTGTTTATCACACTGACAGAAAAAAAAATTAGACCTAGAACAAATGCTTATGGTAACCCCAAATTCGAAACAGCTTGGATGTCCTTCAACAATCATATGCATAGATAACAGAAATGTTCATACTTTCATATATTAATTGGTATCAAAACAAATTACAATGGGTTTATTGATTGACAAAGACCAATTCCAAGACAATTGCATTCTATATAATTCAATTTATATGATGTTTGTGAAGTTAATTAAAATTTTATAAATTAAGAAGTGATTAGTGGTTGCCAGGGTTCAGGAAAGAATAAGGAGGTAAACAGAAATGAGTGTAGGCACACATGGACAGTTTAATAAGAATCTACCACTGGAAGGCACTCATGGGATTCATAGCATACCTTGCAAACTGTATATAAATCTATAAATACTTCAAGATAAAAACATAAGTAAGACAAAGTTTGACAAAATACACAAGATTTGTCAAGATAAGAGCATCTAGAAAAATGTCAAAATTTGCTCCTTGTGTACTTTCGGTCACTAAAACAAAAATCAAAGCAAATACTGAGGCCACTTTCATCCCCGGGCTCTATTAAGAGAAGAAAAACATCTTTTATCTCTAGGGAGAGTGAGGAAATCCACACTCTCATGCTAATTGCCCCAGCTTCTTAGAAAATTACATGTTGCAATAGCTACTTAGATGAATAATTCAATTGTAAAATACTACCTCACTTTGGGGCATTAATCACACCCAACTCAGGAAATGAGTTGGGAGTGGGTAAGGAAAAAAATTATTGATCCCTTTCTTCATATTCCTTTTATCTACACAATATTTACATATAATTTTGGGGTAGTTACATCACCTACAATGGACTCATCCTGATACTGATGTAGGAAAACAGTAAGAAAGTGGTTACAAAAGTGAACCTTCGGATTTAGCATGGATGTGGGAAAAAAGCAACATAGCGTTGTCCTGCCAAGAAACAGACACAGGAAACCTTCGAGCAAGGGCAAAGACAACAGACTTTCTTCAGACTTACTGGAGATTTCAATAGAGGGTGTAGGACACAGGGGAGATTTGGAAAAAGTTCTATGTGCAGAGATTCGGATCTGCTCATTTAGATGGGGTTCCAGGAAGAAACATGAACTAAGGAGGATTTTCCATGAATTGCTGAAGGCTGAGGGGAACAGGCTTGGGAATGAGAAACTCCCAGGGGCCTGGCCAAAGAATAGTTGCCTGGCACTTTCCTGGGTTTTATTTCTGAGAACACTCCCAGATACTTAGCTTCAACTGTAGA
Organism: Rattus rattus; assembly: GCF_011064425.1. Classification (NCBI taxonomy): domain Eukaryota; kingdom Metazoa; phylum Chordata; class Mammalia; order Rodentia; family Muridae; genus Rattus; species Rattus rattus. The sequence goes on from NC_046161.1 coordinate 102,676,802, forward strand.
AAGCTGCCCCTTTGATTGGGTTAGGGTGAGAGGAAAAAAAAATGACCATTTCCCATGGGATCAAAGCAACTGCAAGAGCAGAAGCAAGTGTTGTAAAAGAAATCTTCAGAGCCTTGGTTGATCTAGACAGGAGGACGACTGCCAATTCCTAAACCCTTGAAGCCTCTCTGTCTTTTTAGAGGTGATAGGGTGAGGAGTGTTTACGAGTGTCATAATCCTAGTGGGAGCATGAACTCACCATTGAATGACCGTGATATAATCCTGACCTCATAGGGCACTTCCTTTTATCCTACACTTTACCACCAGGCCAGCAGCATCCCATAGAACACTAGTTTGGAGCAAGGCAGAGTTGTCAAGCTCAGGTTCCAGGAATTTGCAGACACCTGAAGTCAACAGGAGACACATAAACCAGAAATGGAGACACCAGAATAATTTGAAATCTGATATACATACAACAGATAGTAAACACAGCACAGCTACGAGTCACAGTGATGCTTAAAATCCACAACAAAGGCCTATTTGTTTCAGTTCCTGTTGTATAATAATATATCAGCAACAACAACGATGACAAAAATAACAAGACCTCTCCAAAATCAGGAAGAAGATCTAATTCAGTATAAAAAGATGATGTAAGCATTAAGAATCGATTCAGACATGACAGTCAGGTAGGGATGAGCAAATAAGGAAGTGAAAAATGGCTGTTTAATGCATCAAGGGCTCAAGGAGATAGAAGCACAAGCTATTTGAATACTGTTGGGTGACCCCTTCAAAGAGAAAGAAACATCAAGTAGTGAGAAAAAAAATAGAAACAAACAAAAAAACCAACAAGAAGACAAAACAAAACAAAAGCCCCAAACTTCAATTGAAATAAAGATATTGATGGTAGATCAATATCTTTATCTACCATCAAGTCGACTGGAAAGCATGAAAGAAGGAATTTATTGAGTCTGAAGATCTATCAGCATGAATTTTTCAAAGACCTTTTCACCATGACAGCCCATAGAGATTAGTTATATAAAGAACATATCTCAACATAATGAAGGCAGCATATAATAAACTTAGAGGCAATATAATTCTAGATGAAGAAAAAAAAACTCAGAGCATTTCCATTAAAATCAAGAGGACAAGATGATTGTCCACTCTCTACTCCTTTTCAACGTAGAGCTTGAAGTCTTAGCTAGAGCAACAATACAAGACTATTAGTAAAGGCAATACTGATAGGAAAGGCAGAAGTCAAACTATACTTATTTGCAGGTTTAATTCTGTGCGTAAAAGATTCTTAAAATTGAACTGGAAAACTCCCGCAGAGGACTGACTTCAGCAATGTGGCATGATATGAAATTAACACCCAAATCAGTAGTCTTTCGTAGACCAAACATACAGAGAAAGCATCTCATTTATACAAGCATACAAAGGAAATAATCCTATACACAATAACCTTAAAAAGTACCTTGCAATAAACCCAACCAAGGAGAGACCTGTACAGTATAATATTTTAAACACTGAATAAAGAAATTCAGGAAGACGCCATCAAAGTGTCTATAGAATATAGAAGATGGAAAGATCTCCTGTGCACATGGCTGACCAAAATAAATATTGTAAAAATGGCCATCCAAACGAAATCAGTCTACAGATTCAGTGTACCCTCAATCAAAACTTCAACAATCCAAAGATACATATGGAAGGATGGAAGTTTCCTGATAGCCAAAGCAGTCCTGGGTGGTGAGGATGCTCCTTGAGTTATTACCTCACTTGTTTTCACGTCAGATTGCCCATTGCCTAGCTTCTGTGCATGTGTCCAAGCCCAGCCCTCTAATCTCACACCCAAAAGCTTGTGGTGCTTTTCCTTGTCTTGAACTGTTGTTCATTCATCAAGGTCCAGATAAAAGAACTCATCTTATGCCCATCATGGTTTATATTCCTCTAACACATATTTGTAAATACTTTTGCATGGTCAGTAATATATTTTGCTAGTTTTTTTTTTAATCAATTAATAGGTGAGTGGAATGAACTGGTAAATAATGAAAATAGCAACAAACAAGTAAAATATATTACTGGTCCTGTAAAGATATTGTCAAATACGTGTTTAATTCCCAAAGGGCTTATGATAGTGTGGCATTATAAATGTGGAAGGAATCCTCTATAATGTGACATGGAACATTGGGGCTTAGGGACCTATGGGTCATCATGGCTCTATAGCTAGGAATGAAGAACTGGAGTCATCCAGTGGGTAGTCAAGGAAGAATTGTCCTGATGAAGTGAGGCCTCAGTTGAGTCTGAAGAGTAGCTTGTAAGGACGGAAGGACTGATGGTGAGTGTGGGCATGCAGGCACAGTGAACAGGAAGTGATATGAGTGTGCAGGCTCCGTGGACAGGAAGTGATGTAGGCGTGCAGGCACAGTGAACAGGAAGTGATGTGAGAGTGCAGGCTCCATGGACAGGAAGTGATGTGGGTGTGCAGGCTCCGTGGACAGGAAGTGATGTGGGCTTGCAGGCTCCATGGACAGGAAGTGATGCATGTGTGAAGGCACCATGGAGAAGTTGTGGTTGATCTACATCTGAGAATGGAGTCATGCTTCCTCTTACCTTCATTTACTTACATGCTGTCAAGGTTGCTGCAGAGTGGGGATTTCTGTGAATATTGATGAATAAGTGAGCAAATTCCAACCTCAAGCTTTTTTCCCGAGTTAGTAAAATAAGGCCGTAACAAGAAGCTGTGCTGTGTTATTTGGAATCTCATGGCAGTTGCTTTCAGTTGTCCATTACCTATCGTACATATGTCTAGCTAGCTACCATCTATCTTGTATTAATCATCCATCTACTTTCAATCAAATACTGGCATGTCATTGATCTACTTCTACCTCCTATTATCTACCTTCTGTCAGTCACTTATTGACTGCCTTATCTAGTATCTATTCATCTATCATCTGTCTTCCCTATCTGCCTGTATCTGTAACCTATCTCTAATTATCTCTATCATCTATGTATGTATCTGTCCGTCTACTATCTATCATCTATAATCTCTAATCTATCTTTATCTATCTCTATCATCTATCTATCTATCTTCTCTATCTATATTATCTATCTATCTATCTATCCATCAATCTATCATCCATCCATCCATGCATCTTCTGGTCATCTATCTTCTACTATTTATCTTTTAACTTTTGTATCTATCTTCCTAAACATCAACCATGTAGCCATGCATTTATCTAGTCTTCTTTCAATTGGCTCATCTAGGTCTATCTGTCTTCCTGCTCCAGATTATTTCTCTTACAAAAAGGATAAATAAAGTTTTCAGATAGTGACTAGGTAGCCTATCCCTAAGGACATCCATTCAACTTTCTCCTTATACTGAAAGTGAGTCTTAGATTCCTGCATCTATCTTTGATACTAGAAGACTAGAGAAAGCTCCCCTGTCTTCTTATAGCCTTTCCTTTTTCCTTTATCTTTAGGGTACGTTTACCACCCAATTCCACCTGGATTGGGAAGAACTTTGGGATGCTAACCCAATGAATTTTCCTGTCTTCAACAACAAGAAGACTGAGCAGATACTGAAGCTACTGAAGTCCATCCAATCCAATCCTCTAGCCCCACCTTTTCTGTAACAGCTTCTTTTTCAAGAAGATGGGAGGCAGAGGCAGGAGATTTTTTTTTTGCCTTTATAAAGATGATCTTTGCCTTTATAAAGCATTGTCTTCTCAATCTTTAGGCCCCAGCTCCTTAGCTTTGAAATCCTTTTTTTTTTTTTTTTTTTTTTTTTTTTTTTTTTTTTTTTGTAATAAAGGAAGATGTTCCTGAAGCCAGTACCCATTAAGAAGATGGGAAATTCACACTCTACTTTGTATCGGCCTTTAGAGAAGGACTTTACAACTCACTTTTCTTCACCACCCCCGAGTTGTGCTTCCTAAATTTGGCTGGAGGCAGTGTCTCATACTCTCTGTGCACTGAGTACATGCAACCTTCCTAGCAAGTGTCAGGGAGGGTGTCCAGCCACCCATGTGACAACTCACCTCCCTGTCATATTCCAGTTAACACATGTAGGTTAAACTATTCTCACTTTCCAGGCAACTGTAGTCAGACACAGCTGTACTTTATGTGCAATAGAACTGACTAGACACATGATCTTAATACTCATGATATTGGAATTGCAAATGTTGAAGTAGGATTGCTTTTATTTTAGTTTTTATTTATTTAAAGTTTTTATACAAGTATATTGTGTGTATATTGAGCATGCACCTCACATCTGCTACATTTAGAGGTTTTTTTTTCTTTATGGGGCCCTCTATTAAAAAATTTACAACCATTCATTCATTCATTCACTTACTTACTTAGAGGTTCATGGGTACACGAAGCAAGGTGCCATGTAGAGGTCAGGGACAGCTTTCAGTAGTTAGTTCCCTCCTTCTACTAGGTAGGCCCCAGAAATCCAACTCAGGTGGTCAGACTTGGTGGCAAGTGTCTTTATTTGGCTAACCATGCCAGGGGTTCAGAAATAGAATCAAAATATAAACCAGGGAAGTCTCAAAGTCTCTCTCTCTCTCTCTCTCTCTCTCTCTCTCTCTCTCTCACACACACACACACACACACACACACACACACACACACACACACACACACATTCTACATGCATGTGTCCAAGTGCATGTGTGGAGGTGAAGGACAACTTTGGGGGATTGGTCCTCACTTTCTGCTTTCATGATTTGACACTGTATATACTAGATTGATTAGCTTGCCTGGACCTTCCGTGGATTCTCCTGCCTCTGCCTACCGTCTTCTTGAAGAAGAAGCTGTTGTTATAGTTGCTTGCTACCATATCTGGCTTTTAGGTATCCAGACTCAGCTCCTAGAGCTTTCAGTGTGTAACCCACTGTACGATCTTTCCAGCCCATATGATTTCAAAACAAAATGGTACATTTCATGCTCAATGGCACATGTGGAGCCAGGTTCTGTAGCTTACCAGTGGGGCAAGAGCCATGGAGGGTATTTCTTCCTTTAGAGATACTTGACCATAGTCACACATGTTCTTAACTGAAGTGAAGGCAGGCGGCTCAGGCCAAAGGGAAATTCATAGGCTTTCTTTGTTACAAATGATAGTATGGTAGTGTCATGAGTCACCATGCCTTAAAGACATGACTTCATCATTTAAAAATTTCTGTGGCTGTTAATAACCATAGCCCATGGTCATGGAGTTTTCCCAGAGTGCTCTAAGGCAATTTTTTCATGTCTTTCTCATTGAACAATAAATCATCTTTCTCGCCAGTGGTTTCTGGTCAGCGTTCTTATCCTTACAGACAGATCGAGCTATTGAACAGGGACAATCGGTGATGGATGGCCTTCCTCACCAGCTTCCCTGAGCATTACCTGTACTGAGTGTTGGATATTTTCTCGCCAATGCCAATCCAGTGCTTTCCTGGGCATCAACAATATCACTTCCTCTTGGCAGATGAGGATCTCAGGGCTCAGAGTTTGGCAAAGTTTGCCCAAGAGCTCAAAGCTATTCTGAGCAGTGTGCTTATACCGTTTGACCTTGTAATAGTGCCCTGCTAGGTTGAAAATACAAGCAGAAAATTCAGACCAGTTCCGGTGACTTAAGCTCTTTATCTCCCATTTGCAGGCACACACAATTACTACTGTGGTACAGAGTAGTTCAACAAATCGGAGTGACCGATGTTGTAGATGTAAACAAGGTCCTCATTGGAAATCTGCCACATGCATTGTCTCTGTGACTGGGAGGTTGGTGTTTGGAGCCCTCACATGTAATTCTGTGCTCTTGCTTTAGCTTCCAATGGGACTCAGCCTGAAGCCCCTATCACACTGCAGTGTCTAGAGACATAATCATTGGACAAGCTCTCTGATGCTGCTTTTGCTCACGGACTGTGAGGATCCACAATGCTGCCAGTAGCAAAGCTTGGCAGGGAGTAAGGTTTTTACCTTGGGGAGATTAATGAGTGTTGGGAGAGCCTGGTTGTAGCAACGAACAACTCTTTAGATGGAGCTGTGGTTCAGGGGGCGCTCTGGTGGGGTGTTTGCCGAGCACGTCAGTTTTGTGTCAGCCTGTGACTTTGGCTGCAGCATAAACACACTCAGCTACTAGCGATAACTTGGAGTTCCTTAATACAAATTAAATCTACATTATTGAAAAGAAAGGTTCATGCGGTTTCTTAATTGTGCTCCATTAGCGTCGAATTTTAACTTTCAGAAAAATTAATTCAGTTAGAATTGATGTTCGAGATAGAGAAGTGGGGAAAACTTCTGAACCACTTACCATGTATATTCCTCCCCCAGCCCAGGCCATTACTAAGCCCACATATCCTTCCTGTTACCTATTTAAGGATTCTTTCCCTAGGTTTCTTCCAAGAGTGATGGGTGAAGAAGATGACATCATAGAGAACAGGAAAGTCAGCTGCTAAGAAGCAGCTGAGCGGGAACAGTAGGAAAGACAGAGGAGAGTGGAGGTGCAAGAACAGGGCCAGCTTCCTGTAAGGTTGGGGTTACCCTTCAAGAACCCAGATCCCATAGTCTAAAGAGATCAGGCTCTATCTCCCCTCTGATCTCTCTGGACAGAGAAGCATCCCACACTGTGACATTCCGTGCTGTGACATCCTGTGCTGAGACATCCTGTGCTGATGTCCTGTGACAGACATCTTGTGCTATGATGTCATGTGCTGTGACAGACATCCTGTGCTGTGATGTCCTTGTCATGATGTCCTTTGCTGTGTCAACCTGTGCTGTGACACCCTGTGCTGTGATCCAGCAGTTCTCAATCTATGATACGTGACTTCTCCTTGTCACCTATCATATGTTGTACTAAATCAGGTGACAGGGAACTTCCCACTTGCTCCAGTTTTAAATGCCTGATACTCTGCGCACTCTAAGGAGGTCTCTCTGGGATCCCTCTGATCTCATGGTTTCTCCCTCTCTTTCTCCACCCTATATTGTAACCACTCTAATGAAGCATCTTTCTGGGATGCCTTCCCTGCCCTTTAAGCCTCCATCATGTTTAGGTCTCCATGGATTACGTCTTCTCTAGCATTCTTCCTGTCACATTGAGGTCTGACCATGGCCTTGAGGCTCTTCTCCTAATCGAACGCATCTTCTAGCAACTCTTGCTCACCTTCCTTTCTGGACCAGCTGCCACCGCTTTTATTATAGTCACAGAAGAGAAGAAGAGAGGGGAGAAAAGGAGAAATGGAAAGAGAAAAGAGAAAACATGGAGAGAGAAAGAAAGGAGACACAGGGGAGGAAGAAGAGAGGAAGAAAAAGGTGAATTCTAGGGAAATAAAAATCTCAAAACCCTCCTGTATCACCAAATACTCTTTACAAACTGGTATATGAAACACCTCTGTAAGTTTAAAAGACAAAGCAGGCTGTGGATGTAGCTTAGGTGGCTTTGGGAAACCAAGTGTGGTATATGAAATGCCCGTAATCCTAGCAACTTTGAGGCCAGCCTGGGCTACATGAGACTCTGTCCCCAAAGAAACACAAATAGCAAAAACCAAACAAAGAACAAAAGTCCCACTGTGGTTATAGTACATATGGCATGTACAGTGTCTGGCATGTTCAGCCCTGACCTCTGGCTTATTATATTCTGGGTGTAAGACATAACTAGACTCTGAGCAAACAGTTAAGCCCTAACAGGTTCCCAGTGTGCTTGACATTCTGCTAAAAACTTACTGTGCACTATTTATTTAATATGTCTTTTTCATAGTCTTGTTCAACATGCATTTATACTTTTAGATCCATGAGCTTGTACCATATTGTATGAGAGAAAAATGAGTAGAGAGAGGGAGAGGGAGGAAGGAAGGAAGGAAGGAAGGAAGGAAGGAAGGAGGAGGAGGAGGAAGAGGAGGATGAGGAGGAGGAGGTGGTGGTAGACGGGGAGGAGGAAAGGAGAAGAAGGAGAAGGAGAAGGAGAAGGAGAGGGAGAGGGAGAGGAAGAGGAAGAAGAAGAAGAAGAAGAAGAAGAAGAAGAAGAAGAAGAAGAAGAAGAAGAAGAAGAAGAAGAAGAAGAAGAAGAAGAAGAAGAGAGAATTAAATGGTTTGGCACAAAAATTCATCACCTGTTCAGCATTTAACATGTTGTAAGAAGCTCTTGGATACAAACCAGAACCTTGGAATAGGTTGTTTGGAAATATCAAATTATGAGGTTACTTTCCCTTGCTTATGTTCAAGGGTGTTGTGACAACTTTTATTGACTGCTACCTAGGCTACAGATTTCCCTAAGGATTTTTGGGACATTTATTTTAAGCATAATTAATGTCTAATCAATCAGTCTCTTCCAGTGTTTTGCTCAGACTTGCAATACACTTCACCAGACCTTTTCTAAAATGTATTTTAGGTTCTGAACCATGAGCCTGGGTGGTGGGATGAACCCAGTTCATCCAAAATGATGACGAAACTCAAGAGAGAAACACAAGCGACCATGGGAACCAACTCTCTGCCTCTGTCACAGCTGAAAATGGAATTCTTGTCACAAATGGTGAGCCCCTCACTCTAAACATGACACCAAGTGGGCCACATCTACTTCAGAGGAGGAGGGCATTTAACACACAAAAATGAAGTAGGCTTAATTCCTGGCGATCGAACGTTAACTATAAAGCTCCCCGTGGGCATCACTGCCAGAGTCTTACGGCTCAGGCAGAAGGGAGAGTAACTCCCAGTTCGATGACTTTTGGGAGGTTTGACAGGATGCTGCTCTGCAGGAACCAGTAGAGGGTGAGTCTTGTGCTGGGGAGAGCATGAATGTTCACCCCACACTGTTGAATTAAATGTTTTCACGTGACTAAGAATGTGAAGGGAAGTAGTATCGAGGGGCTTCAGAGGACAGACTGGCTTTGGGTTATCAGGTGACTATCACTTAGAAACTGGTTGGGCCACCATGTCCAAGTCCATGCAAACGGATGTTTTCCATGATGTGGATTTAGTAGTGGCTGATGGGAAAATTCTTCCCTGAGCATGTCCAGGAGAGACTGACCAGATATTTCTGTTTACTCTGATAAAAGGGACTAGAGACCCAACAGGGAAGGGGCCGAGGAGGGGACCAGTGGCCTAAATGTTCGTTATTGTCTTCATTGCTCTGACAAAAGCCCAGTGAGGTAGAGAAGGGTTTATGTTGGCTCTTGGTCTGAGAGGAGCTATCCCACCACGCAGTAAGGGCTTTGGTGGTGGGAGCTGAGGTGCCTGGTTCGTTGTTGCAGCAACCAGGACACAGAGAGATGGCTGCTTGTGTTCATCCAGCTTAATCCCCTTTCCCTTCTTAGCACGAGAACCCAGAACAGGGTGCCACCCACATTCAGGGTATATCATCCCTGCTCACCATCCCAAGCAATGCTAAATCCATTCAAGGCGATAGTGAAGATTAACTGTGACAGCCATGCTAGCCTAGCCAGGCAGCCCTAGTCTTAGGCTCTCCTCCCAGATCTAGAGGATTTCCATGACAGAGATGAGAGGTAGGTACAACGAGATGAAAAAAATGTCCAAAATCATTCTATTATTATTATTATTATTATTATTATTATTATTATTATTATTATTATTATTATTATTTTATAACATAGCACCTCAAAATGTTGGGATTAGGACCCCAATTATTTGTTCTGCTCCGAGGTCTATGGTTATGGTCTGGATGTAGGCAGGTAACTCTGCTGTTAGTCTCTCTGGATGTGTTCCCGTGCAGGAGCTCTTCCACCGGATGTCATAGCCCCACTTCCTCCAGCAGGCTAGCCTGGGCTTACTCACAAAGTGACCTCAGGTTCCCCAGGATGCAATGAAAGGTAAAGCCTCCATCAGTGCTTAAATGCATGTCAGACTTCTGCTTCTCATCCCAGCACTGATGACCTAGTAAAGAATAGATCCCAGAGGCAGGAAAATGTACTCTACCTGCCGGCAGACATGTGCACGAGGAGTGCATAAAGAAGAGTAAAATCCAGGCTAAATCTATAATAAAATATTTATTATTATCTTATAATTTATATCTAATTTATATCTATCTAGTAATGATGCTATTCTAAAGTCGTTTCTGGTTTTTTTATGTTTATTTATTTTTAGGGGTTGGAGTAAATGGAGTTCAGAGGACAGTGTGGAGGAGTCTTTCCCTTCTGCTGTGTGGGATCCAGGGATTGAACTGGGCCCCTTTTGAAGGGGCCTTTTTTTTTTTCCTGTTTCATTTTCTTTTCTTTTTTTTCATCTTTATTAACTTGAGTATTTCTTATTTACATTTCGATTGTTATTCCCTTCCGGTTTCCAGGCCAACATCCCCTAACCCTCCCCTCCCTTCTCTATGGTGTTCCCCTCCCCATTACCACCCTCCCCCCAACAATCACATTCACTGGGGGATCAGTCTTCGCAGCACCAAGGGCTTCCCCTTCCACTGGTGCTCTTACTAGGCTATTCATTGCTACCTATGAGGTTGGAGCCCAGGGTCAGTCCATGTATAGTGTTTGGGTAGTGGCTTAGTCCCTGGAAGCTCTGGTTGGTTGGCATTGCTGTTCATACGGGGTCTCGAGCCCCTTCAAGCTCTTTCAGTCCTTTCTAAGATTCCTTCAACAGGGGTCCCGTTCTCAGTTCAGTGGTTTAATGGTGGCATTCGCCTATGTATTTGCTGTATTCTGGCTGTGTCTCTCAGGAGAGATCTACATCTGGTTCCTGTCAGCCTGCACTTCTTTGCTTCATCCATCTTATCTAGTTTGGTGGCTGTTTATGTATGGGCCACATGTGGGGCAGGCTCTGAATGGGTGTTCCTTCTGCCTCTGTTCTAAACTTTGCCTCCCTATTCCTGGAGGGGCCTTTTTATCCCATGATCCTCTCTGCTTTTTCTAACTCTTCACTTAGCTGTTTCTAGATTTTCCCCTGTGCTTTACCATTCATTCTGCAAGGAAGCATTGGCCATACATAACATAGCAGGAACTCTCCAGAGGAGGACAAGAATTACGCACAATTGTTAATTGATAATCAGCGTGCTTGGCACAGACTGCTCTAGGATTTATGCTAGAAACAATGCTTATCGGAGAAAACTTGTCTTGGCCTTTCAGCCTGGCAACCAATAATGTTGTGAGTGGTGGGCGGGGCCTTATTGCTACTTCCGTCAGCGTCTTTGTGAATGGAGCAGTCATGAACATTTTCTTTTTAACCTCTGAGTTGCAGGAGAGTCTCTTCATTTCTATGTCATTTTATTGCCCCTTAAATGTTCACAATAAAAATAGTTTTTTTTTTAAAAGAAAAATTAAATTCAATGCCCAGATTAAGAAACACCTTTGGTGTTGACCTGATAGTGTCAACAGTAGCGAGGCTGTCTGAGGTGGGAGGCAGTGCTGCTGGACCAGCTCTCTTGGTCCCTGTGACCTTCACTGCTGTGTGGTTTAAAGGGCTTCCGCTTGTGCATTTTGTCAACCGCAGTGATCTTGGAAGACAGTAAGAGAAAAATATTGAATACGATCAGTATTATTTGTAATGATTTATTCATCTTCACGTTATGCTATTGGTGCTTTTCCTGCATGTATGTATGTACACTACAAGTGTGCCTGGTGCCTATAAAGACAAGACGAGGGCCTAGATCCCCTGGAACTAGAGTGACAAATAGTCACAAGCCTCCACTTGGGCGCAAGGAATTAAGTCCAGGTTTCCTGGAAGAGCAGCCCACGCTCTTAACCACGGAGCCATCTCTCTGGTTCTCTCAATCAGTTTTGGGTGTTTATGCCAATCCTTTTTCTTGTTCTATTCGTTCAGCTTGGCTTCCTTTTTTAAAACTCATGTCTGTTTGCTCCTGGATCCAGCATGGCATTCACCTTCGGTCTCCCTTTCCCTTACAGGCATAGCACTCAGGCTTGGCGGGGTGGGGTGGGGGGGGTGGGGTGGGGGGGGGGGTGGCTCAGAAGATCCACGTCAAGCAAGCACTAGGAACTGAGCTTAGGACCCCAGCACCACGTTAATGCTGGGCATAGGAGCTTGTGTCCATAATCCCAGAATCCCTTTTGTTTGCATAAACCCAAACATTGCCCCTATGTTACCCCTGTGCCCACTTTATGCCAAATCACTGCCACTACTGGTGGATTCTGGTTCCTCTGTGGTCACACCTGGGTTGGAATAGTCACACATACATTGTAATCTCTGTCTGGCTTTCCTTCACCTGGAGATTTTTAATAGCTCATTTTGACATGTTTTGAAAATAGTCTACTCTCTTGGAAGGACCAATTGATGTTACCTGTTACAGATTTTGTAGCCCCTGATCTCTCTCTCTCTCTCTCTCTCTCTCTCTCTCTCTCTCTCTCTGTATGTGTGTGTGTCCATCCTTTTTTTAATCACTTTCCATGTTAGTGGTTGAATGGAGTTTTTCACTGAACCCTGATCTCTCCTCAGCTTGGCCAGCTGACCAGTGAGCCCTGTGTCCCTGTGTCCATAGGTCCCTCTGCCCCCAGCACAGGTGTTACAGACACACCCCGCCACACCCTGCTTTTATGTGGGTGCTGGGGATCCTGAATCATTGAAGCCCTGTTCCCCATATTTTATGGAAGCTTGGCTCTACTGATTACATCAGATGATGGAGGCCAATAGAAAGTCCAAGAGGGGTTTCCTATTTTCACATAGAGAGGAATGATCCGAGTATGGCGGCTTTTACACGGTATCTTTGTCTTCATCCTGCTAATACAGTCAGTACACCAGGCAAGCCTCCTTCACATACGGTCACTTTCGATGGAAAGCCAGAGCTTCGCCATCCACTCTAGACATAGATTTAGAGAAGTTAGAGCTATGCCCACAAACCCAAAGGGAATTGGATAACGCAAGTCTGGCTTGACGGACCCTGCATCCCCTAGGCCTCTGGATCCCTTTGGCCAAGTCAGTTGCCACAGTGGGGTGTTTTTCAGCCCTCCCCTCACAGCCTCCCTTCAGTGTGATTCTATTCTGTTTCCTGCTGTGTTCTCCAGCCCACTGCCACCTTCTTTGCTTATTGTCTAGCTGGAGGCTTTAGAATTTCAGAAGCAGCATCATAAAGACATTTCTGTGTGAGCATCCTTTGTGCCGTTCTTTACTAGTATAATGATGTAAAAGTGTTAGTGACGTTCTTTAGGCTTTCTGTGGGGGTGACTGAATAGCGTTACTCATTCACGGCACAAATAAAGTAAATATTAACCCAGCTAAAATTATAGGCATCATGACGAATGCTCCAGGAATGTATGTAAAATCCTGTGAATGCAAAGATTAGGCATAACTTCTAAAGTTAAAGAAAAATACTGATAGTCTATGGCCTTTCTCTCTCTCTCTCTCTCTCTCTCTCTCTCTCTCTCTCTCTCTCTCTCTCTCTTTACTTTAGAGCCCTTGGGGAATGGAGAATTTAGAATATATTTTTTGTTTGGAAAAGCCATGGACTCAAGAGGGACCATATTACTAAATCCATCAGGCTCCTAAGCTTATTAATTTGGAAAGATTTGTATTGAATGATTGTTTTTCGGTAATAGAAAATGATGTATTAAAATGATGCATTGTTCTGGAGGAACTCTCTTGATGATGCTGAGAACTTTTTTTTTTTGCTTAGACGTATGCTAGTTTCCTTATATTCCTCACCTCTAGGCTCACCTGGAATCATAGAGCCTATTAGTGTGAACCCCATGTTAAAGTTTAGGAAAATAGAAGGCATCGTTCTTGCTCCTGTGCCTTTCTATAGCTCACCCCTCTCCAATACCAAAGGCCTCCTGTCTCCCTTGACTCCTGAGCCCACCCAATACACCAAGCAATGTGATCACACCTTACTCTCTTTCGATCTTCCCTTCCAGGAGGCCCATGCCATCATCCCCTCCTCCACTAGTCCTTCTAGCCCCTGAGTGAGAAGACTCCCAGGCTGAAGAGCCAGACCCTGGCTCAAAAGGAAACAATAGAGAGAAAAAGGAGAGAATGGAAGAAACTAAGGAAGAAGGAAGGAAGGAATCAGGGAAGAGACAAGAAAGAGAGAGCTCAGGAAACTGGGAATGAGCAAGTAAACACTGCACTCAGATATAACAGCCAAAGTTAGGTCAGTTTTTCATTATTAACTAGTATTTTACAAAACCCACTATGTAATTAAATGGTCACATTTCATTTATTCTCTTAGTTATAGTCCCCACTCCCTTTCTTCCTGTTTGTATAAATACAAACAAGTTGCATACCATTTTTAACCTAATATCTGGGGGCGGTGGAGCAGGCAGGCTTTCCCCAAGCAGAGTTGGGTTTCGGGCCCTGTGTGTGTGCTATGCGAAGACCACAAAAGATCACAGCCAGAACCCAGGTGGGGCTCTTCCTCCTGGTGTGGTGGAGGAGTGTTGCCTGTGCCCTGGACAACTGTCGGTCCAGCCCTACCTGCCTTGGCGGTTGGGTGAGTTGGCGCAGAGACAAGGGCACAGACTCTGGGAGCAGGTGAGAAATGAGAAACGCTGCGGCGAGCTCATCTGAGCACTGCTGCAGTCTCCTTGAATACCCTCCACCCGTGTCCCCATTGGTCCCAAGAAAGCATCTCCTCTACACGGCAGCTCCTAATTGGTTGGCACTGTCTGCACCCAGCAATCTTCGGTCTCTCAGGCAGTCCTCAATTGGGTCCTCCTGCAGGAGATGCTGTTGCAGCTGCACAGCCCCCAGCGCTTACACAGAGGCCGCCCTGCTGTTCCTGTTACGTAGGAGGAGGCAGTGGCATGAGAAGGGAAGGGTGCTAGAGATTAAGATGTGATGGCATTGTTTGGTGTATTGGACAGGCTCAGGAGAGAAGGAAGCCAGAGGGCTTAGGTATTGGAAAGGGAAAGGCTGGAGAAAGACACAAGGGCAAGGATGATGCCTCCTCCACTGTGGGAAGCCAAGGCATAGGGTTTATAGCAGGATAAGGAGTGGAGTCCTTGAGCAGAAAGAGAAAAGATTAGAGCGCACAAGAACACTGGAGCATGAGGGAAAGGGCTGGGAGTAGGGTTCCGATGGGCGCTTGCTGGAGGGGCTGAGGGGGTGGAGAGGGGGCATCAGGAGGAAGGTCCGGAGAGGGTGGAGGAAAGACACCACTTAATGGGGAATTGGAGATGAGAGGGAACGGTGAGCTTGGGTGACTGATCATCAGGATCAGTGTCAGCAGAGGATTCTGTTGACAGAGTAGGATTTTGTAACAGAATTTGGAATGGGGCTCCAGATCGGTGGGAAGGGGAGGGACCTCTGACCATTTGCCATGGCATCGCGTGCATGACAGATATATACGGAGTAAAATGAGATAGGACGCACGCTGCTGTTATGTGTCTAATGCACATAGTAGGTGCTTAGTTCAACCATTCACTCAATAGATAGGCGAAAAGGCTTGTGGTCCGTGGTGACGTCATTTTTAGATGGGATGCTGCTCTATATATAATGACATACTATGGTTTTTAAAAATTATTTATTCTGACACGTATGAATGCCTCCATGTTTGCATATGCTCGGTGCCCACAGAAGCCAGAAGAGGGCGTCACATCCCCTGAAACTGGAGTTATAAAGGTGTATGTGCCACCATGTTTAGGCTTAGAACCAAACTTGGGTCTCCCGCAAGAGCATCCAGTGCTCCTGACCCCTGTGCGGTCTCTCCAGCCTCCATTTAGAAGTTTGCTTTTCATCACTCTGATGTTTGATATCGGAGCAAGCTAAGATGATTCACTCTCTGTGGTTTTCATTTCTTCTTAATTATGTCATCTGTAGTGGAGGTGGGAAAGGAGAGCTGTCAAAATGACCAATTAAAACTGTCTCTGAAGCTTTTCGCGCCATGATAGATTTTACACTTCTGTATCTTAAAGGGCCATGCCTCAGAAAGGACATTTGGACAGGACCAACCCTGACAATTGCCTGACAATTGTGTAGTCGATATTGGGACTCAGGCATAGCACACTTGTGCCCCGCCACCACCACCCCTTCCATTGCAACAGGCAGAGATGACCCCTGGTCCAGGCCAGGCTCCCTGATATTGCCTCCAATGCCTTTGACATGACACAAGGGCTCAATTTAAAGACTGCCTCAAGGCATCAGTGCATCAGCAGTAATGAGTGAGGTCCCCACCTGTGGCACTCAGTAGCTGACTCCATCCCATGAACTTTAGAAAGAAAATGTCCCAGAGGGATATTTCCCAGTGGAAAGGGGAACATGATCGGGTATGGGGAGGTGGAGGCAGGGAGCCCCACGGGCCAGCAAAATGAATGGAAACAGGCAACCTCAGGAGGTGGGAGGTGGGGGAACCCTCTAGAATGTACCAGAGAGCTGGGGGGTGAGAGACTCAAAGGGAGGGAACTTAGAAGAAATGCACTACAGTGGGGAGAGGGACTTGTAGAATCCACCTCCAGTAGCAAGACAGGGAATTGAGTGGAGAGATGGGGTTGCCATTCCACGGTCATAAACTCTGACCCAGAATTGTTCCTGTCTAGAAGAACTGCAGGGGCAAAAATGGAGAAGAGACTGAGGGAAAGGAGGTCCAGTGACAGCCCAAATTGGGATCCATCTCCAGGGGAGACTCCAAGGCCTTGAACTATTACTGATGTTATGGTGTGCTGATAGACAGGGGCCTATGATGACTGCCCCTCTGAGAGACCCAACAAGAAGCTGACGGAGACAGATGTAGATATTTACACCCAACCATTGAACTGAAGTCAGGGATCCCTGTAGTTGAATTAGGGAAAGGCTGGAAGAAGCTGAGGAGGAGGGCAACCCCATAGGAAGACCAGCAGTCTCAACTAACCCGGACCCCTGAGGTCTCTGACACTGAACCACCAACCAGGCAACATGCAGAAGCTGGCTGGGATCTGGCCTCAATGGGAGAAGTGCCTAACCCTTGAGAGGCTTGAGGCCCCAGGGAGAGTAGAGGCCTGATGGGGTGGGGGGGACATGCTCTTGGAGACAAGGGGGAGGAGGAATGGGATGAGGAACTGTGGGAGAGGGGATCAGGAGGGGTGCAACAGCTGAACTGTAAAAAAATTAAAGTCATAAAAAGAAAGAAAGAAAGAAAGAGAAAGAAAGAAAGAAAAAAGAAAGGAAGGAAGGAAGAAAGAAAAAGAAAGAAAGAAAGAAAGAACGCACGCAAAACCTCTACGCTTATCAGAAAGCTCAGAGGAGTGCGATTCTCATAGGCAAATACTTTAAACCTCTACATTGGAGAAAACGGGGCAGAACAGTTTATAATGCAGAGTCTGAACTATGCTGGCCCCATTCCACCTCCTAGCCTAATTCCTGGCTTCAGACCTGTTCTTGTAGTGAGCATTTTCTTAGAGTTGGTCTACAAAATACAGTGGTCCCTGGGGAAAAAAATGGGGCACATCAAATCCAGGAGTGCTCTGAATTTGTCTTGAGGTCCAGTGCTGATGATGTAAATTGTCTCTCTGTAGGACCACCTAAGGGGTGCTTTCTTTGGAAAGACTATTTTTAGCTCAGAGCCTGGAGAAACAAAGAGCCAGCAGAAAGTGTGTTCTTGCTTGACAAATGACAGAATGCAAACGCCCTGGAGTGGGCTTCTGCCCCTTGCCTTCAACCTCTCACTTAAGGGGATTAAGGTAGAGGCTGAACATTAATGCAGATTTCTGGAGAAGACTGCATAACCTCAATGTCTGAGGTGCTTGAGAGCCCAGTGCTTCTTAATTCCAGTTCTGATTTCTCAGTTGTAAGGGATTGGAAGAGAGGAGGGAATTTAGACAAAGCATGATCCTCTAAGCACAGTACATCAATCCAGTGACATTTATCTGCACAGCAGCTATCTACTTCTGTGCCTTAGTTCTGCCCCTCATGGGCATGCAAAGGACCATTAAACCCCTTGGCCCTTCTCATTAAGACCTCTTTCTGTCCTCTCTGTCCTTAAAAGAATGATCAACAAAGCTACAAAGGAAAGAGAACAAAACAAAAATAGGACTCCATCTCTTGTCTGGACTATGAAAGCCTATTTCCAGGCTGTCTTTTTTTTTATTTCTTTTGCCCTGCCTATTCTTCTGAAAATTGCCCAAGGGGTATTTCCAAAACAAACTGATCCTAGGTCCCTTGCAAGTCTCCAGGCTCCTCAAAGAAGAAAGAAGTTTTGTGCTCTTGGCTCTGAACCCATGCATGACACAGATTTGACTAATTGGGGGTAGAACTAGGACTGTCATTCATTAATATATGTGTTATTTCTTTGTAGGCCTTGGTGGAGGCCATGTGTGAGTCCCTCCCTCACCAAGCTCTCCCTGCTGAATGTCTATAGCCCATTTGACTTCTCATAGTTCATAAACACTCTACTCTTCAAGTGTATCCCATGAAGGTGAGGATTTCAATACTCAACGAGATTTAAGATGAACGGAAGCAAGCTTTGCCCATAGGTCCCCCACCTTTGTGATCTACTAGCCAACCTAATTGTCAAAGATGGCCTTACAGGCTGCTCTTTGAAATGACTGATATCCTACACCTGTGACCAATGAGATAGTGTTGTGTTCACTGTAAGCCTACTTTTCAGGAGGGATAAGGTGGGAGTTGTCACCGCAATATCTATCTGCCTCTAAGAACTTCGAAAGACATGAGTATGGTAGTCATATGGGGCTCCATGGAACAGAAATGTCAGGTTCTATCCAACATAGAATAAAGCGCTGGGGCAGAGTTGCTACTTCAGGTATCCAAGTTCCTTTCTTCCTGGAAATTCAGATAGAATTCAGCATTTCTCATTCCTCTGCTGACAGTCAAGGCTTAATGATTAATATCTGTCTTTCTTACTTTTCTACTTCTGGGAAGAGACACCATGACCAAGCAACTCATAAAGGAAAGCATTTAACTGGGGGCTTGCTTACAACTTCAGAGGGATGAGTCCATGACTGTCATGGTCAGAAGCATGAGTCAGGTATGGTACTGGAGTAGTAGTTGGGAGCTTACATCAGATCTGCAAACTGGAAGCAGAGAGGTCAACTAGAAATGACATGTTTTTTTAACCCCTCCCCCCAGTGACACACCTCCTTCAATAAAACCACACCTCCTAATCATTCTTAAGCAGTTCCACCAACTGAAAATCAGCTATTCAAATATATGAACCTATGAGGGTCATTTTTATCCAAACCATCACCTTTCAGTTAGTCCATGGGATTCAAGAAGATGTGATAGATTTCAACATCATATTTGGTCTCATACCTGTTTCTCCATGCCCTTAGCCTGATCCAACTGACAGGGTTGGAGTCCTTTGTGGGTATTCAGAGCCAAGTGTTAAAGAATTCTGAGACGACATCAGCCTGCACCTTGTGTTATCCTTCCTTGTGTTCCTATGTGAGTGAGACACAGACATCCACCATGTTTAAACCATTTAAAAAGTCTCTTTGTTACCGTGGCTCGCTGTGTCCTAACATAGGAAGATATTTACTTGGAGGTGATGAGATGACATCTGGTGGACTGGAGATCTAAGTTACGACCTAAAAAGAGTTAAAGGTCTCAGCAGTGTCTGATGGGTGAGATGTGCAGGGTGGAGGGTCGGTTGTACTGAGACCAAGGATCTATTTCAGGAATGGAAAAGAGCCAAGGAAGTAAGGAAACGGGTCACATGACATCCACATGGAAAGGACTAAAGCTGGTTTCTGTGGAATCTTTTCATGAAACCAAGGGTCTGAGTCTCTTTCCTTAAGGGCCATTGGAAGAATCTCGGAAGGAATTCTAACTGACAGAAGCAACTGTATGGACGTCTAGAGCTGCTTTCTTTCCACGGACATAATACAATTCTTTACAGTTGTCTTTGGACACATTCCCTTGAGACAGAGAACGAACGTGCTTATGAAATTTAAACACAGTCAAACTCACGTTTCTTCCTGAGCTAGCACCTTCAAGTTGGGGATTTGTGGGATTTCAGAGCCAAGACATAAAGCAGAGGAGCCTGTCATATTGGAGTCACGTCCTTGATGCCAAAGAAGGAAGGAAGGAAGGAGTGAGGGAGGGAGGGAGGGAAAGAAGAAGGAAGGAAGCCAAGGAGGGAGGGAGGGAAGGAGGGAGAGAGGGAGGAAGGAAAGGAGTTAGGAGGAAAGCCCTCTCCTCTTACCACACCCCCCCCCCATTTCTTCCCTGGAGCACCCTTCTCCATTTGCAATGGAGAGTATACAGAATCAGTATGCATTCATTCCTCATTGATCTCCTTTTGCATTTATGGGACAAAGTCTGGTGAGATCCTACTTTGTGCAATGACATTGTTTTCAGGTCTCAAAATAATATAGTGGGCGTGGCAGGCAAAGACCATGTTTAGAGAAGATTCCTCTAGCCACATTCATAGTCAGTAGATTCTATTTTAATTAAATTATATATAGTAGTAGTAGTAATCATTAATAATTATGTGTGAGGGGGAGGAGACAAGAAAACACTGACCTAAGACCTTCATTAAATAGGAAAATATTTCTGATTCTACCAGAGAAAGAGTCATCCAGGTAGAGAGAGACACAGAAGAAAACTCTGAGTGACAAGGGTGTACTGCGTTCCCTATGTGCAAGGGGTGATAAGAGAAGACAGTGATTGCCTAAACAATTTATACCCAAGAGGGACTGTGGTCCAACCCAACATTGTGCCTACTGACAATCAAGCTAGTAAACTTAACACTGGAAGATGGGACAGAGTGGTCATGAAAGTAACCCAGCCAGTTACCAAACGAATGAGCAACTATCAGAGATACCCTGAAGAGAGTCCCAGTATCCAAGTGTCATAATATATGTTTTGAAATATCTAATTTCCAGAAAAAAAAAGAAGAGATGAAAAGCACCAAGAGATAGGGGTGTGTGATCAACATACCATAAAGGAAAGAAGGAAGGTAACGGAACGGAACGGTCTTTAAGGGAGGTCAGATTTCAGATACAGTATATTTCCTTCAGAGTGTCAGCTGTGTTTAAAAAGTAAATAAGCCATGATTAGAGAATTCCAGGAATATATCATATCAATAAGCTCACTAAACAGAATATATCAATGACAGTGCAGACGTTTTATTAAAGGTTAAACATTAGTAATTTGAGTTGAGAGTAGGGTAAAGGAAATAGTGATGCATTAAAAAATTAATAGTATATATATAAACATATCAAGAAAATAATAAGTGTGAAAATAGATCAATAAGGTTTATAGAATCCAAAAGCAAAACCAGTCAAATTAATGAAGGAAAATAAACAGAGGCTAAAAGAAAGATGGGACACCAGCAGGTGTCAATGTCCACGTAAGGGGAGTGCCAGTCAGCAGAAAGAGAAATGAGTAACGTTTACTGAGAGATATTGCGTGAGCACTCACACATCAATGAATACCTAATCTAGAAAGCTCAACTCCAAGTAGGTTAAATCTGTAGAGATACTCATAAATGGATACATTATAGTAAAGGTGTTGGAAGTAAAAGTTGGGAAAAGAAAGACATCAGTAAGAGAACAAAGATTCATCAACAAGGAAACCTTGACTTTTATACAAGTTAACTTATGACTTCCCCATGGAGATAACAGAAGTCAGAAGACACTGAGATAATATGCTTAAAGTCCTGACTACAGGAGAAATGCTACCAATTAAGAATACTGTGTATCCACTCATTAAAATACTGGTGAAATAGAATGAATATCCACAAACTGAATTTCTAGAAAATCTAGCTGTTAAAGAAAACCAACAGTCTTCTGGCTGAAAGCAAGTGACTCTGACAGACATCCAAATCCCCCTGAAAAAGCAAGGAGTACCTGTGACTAGGAGGCTTCCTGCTCTTACAGAGGATGTGAGTTAATTTCCCAGCAACCTGGTTGGGCTACTCATAACTACTGGTTAACCACAGACCTAGGAGATCTGGTGCCCTCTTCTGTCCTCTGCAAGCATCTGTATGATATGAACCTATTCTTTCCCCCAACACACACACACACACACACACACACACACACACACACACACACACACACAAATAGATCTTACAAAATTATATAAAGTGGTAATTTTAATAAAAAACTGGCAACATTTTTTAATGTAACTATATAATTCAACAAAATAGGGGGACGGAACAAAACGAAAAGGGGGCTGAAAATAGAATTGTAGACGTTTCTGTTTTTATGTCTAATTGCAATTTGTAAGCCAGAAACTAATTCTGGTAAGTTGAAATGTTATTATGTGTCCCAGAGTAATCACTAAGAATGACTAATAAAACAGCTAAAACTATTGAACAAATTAAAATGCTCTGTTAAAAAATATCCATTAATACAAAAGAAAGAATAAAGTATAAGAAAAATAACAAAATAAAACTCCAAACCATAAAATGCAGATAACGAAACCCAAAATGTCAGACATAAATCTAATTATATCAGTAATAACACTTAGAATGGACCACTCGATAGACTATGAAACTGGATAAAACACCTAAATGCAACTGTATGTGTTCCATAGAAGACACACTTTCAGTTGAAAGATGCCATCAAAATAGAGGAAAAGTTATGTCACATGAAGGGCAACTACAAGAAAGCCAAGCGCACTAACATCAGCCAAGATATTCTTTAAGCAAATTATGTTACTTGAGGCAAAGATGGGCATTTCTCAATTGTGACAGGGTCAATTTGCAAGAAATCTGTTATAAACACATAGTCACTTAATAACCGGGAACAAAAATATATAAAGCAAAATTGCCATAAATATCTGCACAAATGGGCAACTTGACCATAGATATTACAATACTCTACTTTCAATGCAAGATAGAACAAACACAAAGAAGACATGTGAGCTGGATCCCAATAGGGCTATTTAAAATATGATCTTTCTCTTGCTACATGAGGTTGTATTTAAACTTGATGACGGAAACTACTGGAGATACCTTGTGAGGATGGCAACCCGGCCAATGGAAGTCCTTGATTTTCTGGGTGGTAGGGAGACCAGTCATTCAGTACTAAGCAATGACTCCTGCTCCTGTCAACTCCTGTTTCAGGACAACAAAAGTACTGTTGTTTTAGCCATTGTCCTTGTTATTTGAGATAGCGTCTCGCTGCTTATCCCAGGCCAGCCT
Source organism: Rattus rattus (assembly GCF_011064425.1). Classification (NCBI taxonomy): domain Eukaryota; kingdom Metazoa; phylum Chordata; class Mammalia; order Rodentia; family Muridae; genus Rattus; species Rattus rattus. The sequence goes on from NC_046161.1 coordinate 102,699,738, forward strand.
GCAGCTCCTGTGTAGCTGAGGGTCACCCATAAGTGTTCGTTTCAGCCCCTCAGCTTCTGCAATGCTGGATTCTAGGCACCACACCCAGCCTCTTTGCTGTCCTTTGAGATGCTTCAAGTTCTTTCCTATATTTCAGAAACTTTTCTAACCAGTACACTGTGGGTATATTCTACTAAACAGGCATTCACTAAAATTATTCATATACATATGTGCGTGCAATGCATATTGTTAACAAAGAAGAATAATGGGAAACTCTAAAAAGAAACAATTAAAAAACTCAAAGCAAAATCAACATGGAGTCAAAGGGATGTGAATCAACTCAGCTCTCTTTACGATGTTAGGTATGGAGCCTTGAGTATGGTCCTTGACCCCCGTAAGTCTTAGTTTTTTTCCCTTTTCTAAAAGTGGAATGAAACGATCCCAACCATTTCAAAGGACTAAATATAATAATGTAAATGAAATGGAAATGGAGGAACTGTGATGGATGCCCTCATTAGTCAGTGAATTATTCAGTTTGTTTGTGAGCTCAGGACAGTTTCACCCTTCATTTAGTTGCACACGATTTGGTGTACCTATCTTAATTGATTATTCTGACCTGAGGTATGGAAAAAGAAATGATTAGCAGATCGTGTTATTGAGAGAGGCACCTTCACAATTCTGTTTAATTTTTGAAAACAAACAAACAAACAGACAAACACGGAGAAGTCCTTCCTTGGTCAATATTGCATTTCATTGGATAGTTTCTCTTTCTCTTTAGGAAACACTTTCTGGACTCATTAGCTCTGGCTGATACTCCTTCTCCTGGAATGCTAAGAAGTCTCACGTCAAATTTACCTCCCATCCATCTCCAGGGAAAGTTTCATATCTCAGGGCCACAACTGTTGTTCAGACTTCCTGGGACTAGACTTTATTTTCCTTCGTCCTGATTCTTTGATCTATTTGATCTCATTGTTTATGCTTTTTGTCACTTTCCTCAAAGGAGCAGGAGTCTGGTAAGAAGGGGCTGCATCACACACCCCTGAGTTCTTGTTTCATTCTCTCTGTCTTTTCTGGGCTGGAGCGGCTTTAGCATGGAATGAGTGGGAAAGGAACCAACTCGGTTGCAGACTGTTCGTACTCCTCGGCCCTGGTCTCAGTCACACTTGTCATCAGAAAGACAATGACTCATCTCTCTCACAGAGAGCCTTCTGTGCTCCCCATGCTGACAATAGAGTATTCCTGGAAGAACAGTGTGGACACAAAGCCTCATCATCTCTCCTCACTTAGACCAAAGTCTATGGAGCCAACTGTGCCAGAGGTGATGGCCCGAAGGACCTAGGGAGACATCTGGAAACTTTCTTTGTGCCAACGTTGGATGGAAGGATCCGATGGTAGGAGGAATAGGCTAAAGGAGAGAATTTGAATTTAAAGACAGGTGTCAGGTCAGGATAAAACTTGAATAAACTTTCAGGAGACAATGGAGTAAGCCTTGTGGACATCTGGGCAAAGACTCCTGGTCAAAGAAAAAAATGGAGTGAAAAAGAAGCTGAAGGCTTGCGGGAATGCTGCATAGCCACAGTCTCCTTGGTGACATGGCCAGCTTCATCACGGGACTTGTGACTGTACCAGTGCTTCAGTTAATCCTCCCATCAGTGACAATTTGCCTGACGGAAGGGAGGAAGGGTTTGTTTTAGCTGACAGCTCTGGGATGATCATCATGTCCATTGTGGTTTGAAGGACTGCACAGGCAGAACGTTTTCTGTGCACTGTGTAAAGGTTACCCTTGCGTTATTTAAATGCTGGTTTCTCTGCCCTCGTATCTAGTTTCAAGCCATCACTGTAAGGCTTAGGTGAAGAATTTCCTGCTTCAAGTTTGTGAAAACAGTTCTTACCATTTATTCTCTGCCTTGTCAATAAACGCTGATCACCCAGTGGCTGAGCCGAAGAGAGAATAGGGTGGGATTCCTGCCAGCCAGGAGAAGGAGAGAGGAGGGGTCTGGGGTTTGAAACCACAGGGAAGGATCTGGACAGAGATCGTGGAAACAAACCTGAAACCCAAAGAACCAAACCAATAATAAATAACATGGAAATTTGGCTGGGAGGTGGTCAGATTAGCTTCGGGGATAATTAATATAATTATCAAAATAATTAATATAATTAACCATTAGACTGCTCAGATATTGAGGTGGGGCTTTAAAATAAATCTTGTTCTCTCTATGTCATTATTGGGAACCAGCTAGGATGAAGATATACAACTGACAGATTAATTCATTGGCTACATTTATATTAAAATAATTCATTTTATAGGAATGGCTCTGGACATTGGTGGTAGGATCTGCTCACATCTGGGTGGCTCAGGAAGGCTACACAGTAAAGTTCAAGGCCCTCTATCCAGCTGTCCACCTTCTCCACCTAGGCCCCACATTCTTAAGGTTCCCTGTGCTACCAAAAATAGCACCACCACCTGGGGGACAAGTTTTCCAAAACATGAGCCTATAGGGGACATTTTATATTCAAACCATGATCACCATGCCCAGACATGATGTCTCCTCAGCCCATTGCCTTGGGGATAACGTTTTGGTGTGAGTGTTGGTAAGAACGCCATCAACATCATATAGACCATAGCTGGAGTTTACTTTCTTCAAGGAAGAGAAAAAATAAAGAGGAAGGAGGAGAGCAGGGGAAAAGTCAAGATACACAAGAAGTGTGTTGGCCCATGTGAGCCCACGGTGGGCTTGCTCCTGGCCCTTAGGTCCTCTCACAGGAGATGAGCCCTGTTCTAACTTGCTGGAACCAGCAAGTCGTCCTGCTTCCCTGGCTCTCAAGCAAGCACACAATGTGTTCTCCAGGGAAGCATTCTGGGATATTTGGAATGAGGTTTGTCCTGGTGGCAGGCCAAACTTGGCGACTTCTTGAGGAGAGAGATCACAGGAGCCTTGCCACAGGTGTTGAAGAGAGTCTTTACACTCCTGGCATCTATTGTCTTCATCTTTTTCTCTCTGTGTGAGAGAACTGGCCGTGCTTATCTGGCATATACCAGCTCTCCCCCAGACTGCCTTTACTAATACCTGGGAGATTAATTCTTTTCACATCTTTTAATGATAGTTCTTAAATGATTCAACCTCCCTTTTAGCCCATCACCCACCAGAGGTAGTGGAAAAGAAAGGATATGGGGAAAGTGGACCTGTTTAGAAATGGTTCTTTGAAGCATCTACGTTGTCTGGAAATCTGCAGTTCAGTTCACAGATCATCAGTGGCAGCTCAATCCACACGTAGACACTCCATGGCTACACTAGCAGTCCAGTTCAGTCGAGTTGGTATTGCAAGCATGAGTCAGCAGTGGTGACTACATAGCAGAGACAGCCAGGCCTCAGCCTTAGCACTAGTCAGCAGGAGGGACCAGGAGGGATGCCAGGAGAAGTTCTCGGCTGTGCCTCTCTCAGGGAATCAAAGATCAGTAAAGATGCAAGACCCACAGGCATTGCACAACGAGCTCTACAAGCAAGCCTAGCTCAGTCTTCATCATTGTCTGTTGAGTCCCTTCTATACTCCTTTCAAGCATCATGTGTCCTCCATGAGTCTTACCTCAGCACATGCATCTGTCTCAGCTGACGTCATTCTGCCAATTGGCCGGAGCCCAAGGAAGCAGCAAGAAATTGCAGCATACCACAAGAAGTTTTTTGGTGCAGTTTCTCTCTATGGAGTCCAGACAAATGGAGTTCATCACACAATGTAAGGCAGATCAATGCATGAGTGTTAATAGCAAAGAATCCTTCATCACGTGTCCTTTCATGTGCTTGCTTTAGCAGGACATCCTTTCTCCCGTGTCTGCTTCATGTCCTTTACATGTTTGTCCCAGGAAAACACCACCCAACACAGCTGATTTTCCAGAGAACCCGTAAGTTTCCACTTTGAACACCACTGCTACTAGATGTGGTCATGCCACCAATTCCTGTCAACAAGTTATGAGGAATCAGTAGGTTCTCAGGATTGAAGCCACCTGCCCTTGCCCACTGGTGATTAGAATGCAGATGTGACAGTTATTCACTCTCTGGCCTAGGAAGCAGCAGAGTAAAAAATTAGGAGGTACAAAAGTTCCAAGGTGACCCAAGGAGGCAGAGGCACCCATTGGCTAGACCACTTGCTCTTGGACCACACGATAGATTAAAATACAGGGCTGATAAGTTGGCTCAGTGGGTAAAGGTTCTTGCTATTGAGCCTGATGACCTGAGTTTCATTTATAGGATTCACATAGTAGAAGGAGAAAATCGACTCCTACACACATGTACACACACACACACACACACACACACACACACACACACACACACTAACAAAATGAAAAACAAGCATGCTTGAAATACAAGGAATAATTGTTGAGGACATACAGAATGCATAATTTAAAAAATGCTGCACAAATAAAGACAGTTAATTTTATTGTGGGTATTATAGTTCAGTACACACGAGAACTATAAACCATCCTGGAAAGAAGAAAATACTGGAATTTTAGTAACCACATTAAAACACAAACACACAATTTCCAAAGAAGGCTCAGAAAAGAACCATGTAGCTTGTTACTAAAAAAAATGAAATATTGGATTATTACCTAAATAAACACGGATATCTTTGAGTGTTATTTTTTAAACCCAATTAATGTCCAAAGCGATTATTATTAATTTGCAGTCTCAGGGCCCAAATTTGCTGCCTGTAAAAAGAAAGACTTAATGTGTAATGCAACTGATTTGTTAATTGAAGCCTCAAGTAAAATTACCTTTAACTCTGACATAATCAGTATATATTCATTGTAAGTTTTTAATAGATGGTAGTTATATAGTTCATAGACAATAATTAGTGGGTATTTTAAATGCTACAGTAGATACTATTTAAAATTGTAACCAACGTCTATGAAGAAGATAGAATATTTTTACCTCTTAGAAAGTCTCTCTTGTTCCATAAAGCCTTATATGAACTCCTTAGTTACATGATGTCACAGGTGACACATGTGACACCCAGTGACACACTGTCTCAGTTTCTCTAGTAAGTCACCCCTGTCACTTGTACCTCCATCAGTGATTCAAAGGAACCTTGAACATGCTTCTGTCCCCTTCTACCTTGTGTTCCCTCCTTAGCACCCCCATGTGTCTTGTAGGGTTGGCCCCACTGGCCTCTGAAGCCCAGCTTCCTCTACTAGACCAGACTGTTACCGTAGCCTCCCTTCATCTTCTCTTAGCTTCTGCTATGTCCTAACTACTTCTCTGTCACCTGAGCAGGCTCAAGTCAATTCAGCAGAATCTGATCTTGACATTTGTCAGGTGCTACTGCCTTTTCTGACACCCGCCAGGATGGGTGATGGCTTGCATGTTGCCTGTGCCTCCTACCACCATGGCCTCCCTGCTGTTTCCTTTCTTCTGTACTATTAGACCCCTAGTGGGCTTGACACAGCTCCTCACTAATCAGTGTGGCCCCTTCCCTTTTCCAGTCAGGAAGTATGATGATCAGATATGGTGTCTAAGTCTCTATGACCTCTCATCTATTCCCAGGACTGGCTTTTGTTTCTTGTTATCTTGACTCCCGTTGTGGCTTAACCCTGCAAAAGGGCCATACATTTCTTTATGTCAACTTGGCATTGGTACTGTCTGTGGACCCTAACTCCAAGAATATAACTCCAGAGAACCATCTGATTTGCATACTTCCAGGCTCTGTGTTTCTCCCAGGCCCGCATGCAAATATGTTTTGTAACCAACTCAAGTGTCATATTACTGAGAGAAGCATCTTCCTAGAGACTTCATCCTCGTAGGGTGGTCTCAGAGCTGGACATGGGCTCAGGCCAGTCACATGCCCTGTGTTTTCATGGATCATTCAGTCTGGTTTCCCTCCGTGGATGCATTTGAGTTGGGTAGGTTTCCTTCTCCCAGTTTTATCTCTGGAATAGCTGGCGGAGCTGTTTCTTCCATTAGGATGAAAGACATCCATGCTTAACTGCACTGGGAGGAGGGGCTCCCATTTGGGGAGGTAGCAGCCCCTCTCAGAACTGACACAGTCTGCTGTTCAGCTGTTTTACATCGCTGACTTAGTAACAGGGAACAAGAATATGTGATTTAAGAATAAAGCACTTTTAGTAAACATGCAAAACAAAACAACAACAAAACAAACAAACAACAAAAACTTGCAAGAGATGGAAAGAAACTAGGGTGAGAGGAAAGAGGAAGGCGATGAGCAGGAAAAATGGCAACAGGGGAGTCCAGCCTTGGTCTGGTGAGTTGGGGGCTAGGGGAGGAGGAAGCAGAGTCCAAGACACAGTAGGGTGCTGTCCTGTGCTGAAGCAATGTGGCAGCCAGCTTTATGCAGCTGCTAAGTTAGTCCCTGGATCTGGGAGCTCTAGATGAGAGATGAAGGAGGACGACCGTTGGCCACGCATTTTGCCATAGGACTTTCTATTGATCAGTTCCTGGGGCCAGGTGTTTCTCTCAGAAAATTCTCTGCTAAAGGAATGTGACCTAAAAAATATACGGGCCTGAGAAACAGGAATGATACTAGGACAGAGGGAGCTGAGGGGCCAGGCGGGCCAGATACTCCTGTGCTCATCACTCCTACAGCAAAGAGACAACGTTCACTTTACCATTCAACTTGTTGAAGCATTTGGGGAACAAATTCCAGCTGTGATCAGCCCTCCAAGCCCTTCCCATTGTGAGGATGCTGAGCTGGAGTCCCAGAGTTGTATCAGAGCTGGGAAGCAGCTAGAATTGTAGCATTCAAAATTTTCTTTCCTTCTTTCTTTTCTTTTCTTTTTTCTTTTCATTTCTTCCCTTTTCTTCCTTCCTTTCTTTTCCTTCCTTCCTTCCTTCCTTCCTTCCTTCCTTCCTTCCTTCCTTCAACTGTGTCTCTTTGCTATACAGAGTACACTGAATTTATGGCGATCCTCCTGTCTCTGCCTCTTAAGAGCTTGGATCAAAACATCCTCACTTCGGGCACATGAGCAATAAGAAGCAGGCATGTCTAGAGAGCTGTGCAGGAGGACAGATGAAACGGAATGATCTGTGAATCATGTCATGGTTTTCCCTCAGACAGACCCAGGAAGCTTGTAAGTCAGCTGCAGGAAGCAGGCTGGGGTTACCTGCTATGTTATTTTATTTTACTTTATCTCATTTCATTGCATTTCCTTGCACTCTTGAGAAGGGTTTCATACATTCCCATGCTCACCCCAGACTTGCTCTCTACCCTAGGATAACCCTAACATACTACTCTTCCTTTTCAACACCCTGAGCACTGGGGTTGTAAGCCAGTGGTGTACGGTGTACTTGTCTGATCCTTATTCTCCATTACTGTGCAATTGAGGCTGCACGCTGACCTTGTGCCTGTTTGCAGCGGCTCCTCTAGTGCATGATGCTTGCTGGGGTACGGAAGATTGATGCTTATCACCTGATAGCTTTGCGGTAGGTGCAGGGCTAAATTCACACAGGTTTGAGGTAATGTGGAGACTAAGAAGGCTCATGCAGCTTTATCCAACAACACTCATTTCATAAAGGTAGCCTAGTTGCATCCCAGGCCCAAAGCCCCCAGAGTTTTACTAAACCATATGCCTTCTACTGATAAAAGTAAAACAGAAAGGCTAAGGAAGTTTGCTCCAGGGGTCTGCTCTGTTGAATGTATACGTTTTTATCAGTTAAAACACATTGTCTTAAAGTATGAGCATATGGAAGAAAGGGTTAGCACACATTCCTTTAACGAGTCAGACAGGAAATGTTTTAGGTCAGAGGCCGCCGGACTCCAAGTCAAGCATTCTGTGATGCTTTTGTATCAAGAAAGCAGCCAGGGACATCATGCCGGTAAACATGTGTGGCCAGAGACACGGTGTCAATCAACTGATGTGCTTGCCCTGCAAGAAACTGAGATAGAAATTGCATATAATTTTCATGGAAATATCCCTCCCCTTTTCCCAGAGCCATTAAAAATATAAAAAAAAAACTATGCTAATTACATAGGTTGCATGAAAATGAGAAAATGGAGAGATTTGATCATTGAAGAGAAAGATAGAAAGAAAGATAGATAAATAGGTAGATAGAAAGATAGGTAGATAGGTAGATAGATAGATAGATAGATAGATAGATAGATAGATAATAGATGGATGGATGATAGATAGATAGATAGATAGATAGATAGCGTGCCTTGATGGTACTTTGAACATTAAATTCCTTGACTCTGTCCATGGTTTCTGCTTCCTGCTTGAGTTCCTGCCTTGACTCCCTCAGAGCTCAACTATGACCTGAAGGTGTAAGCCGAATAAAGCTGTTCCTCTTCTAAGTTGCTTTCAATCACAGAAACAGAAAGGCAGAGTCGTAGTCCCTTGTTTTGCTGCTTAGATTTTGTTGTTGTTGTTGTTGTTGTTTGCTGGTTATGAGAGAAATGTTACTGGGGAGATGAGCATAGTGGTTTATGTTACACATATACTGTTCACTAGATACTATTTTTTTTACCTGTGACTTTCAGGTAATTCCACTTTGCTATGACCCATGCCACTAAACTTTCCAGAGAAATAAAGGAACATAGTGTCTCGTGTCTAGTCTAAACAAGCAATCCTGGCTTCCCGGAGCATGAATGATAAAGTCTTTGTAGCAAAGGATGAGTGTTATGGTCTGCCACAGGCGATGGATCAGAAGGCAGCAGCATCCATGTCACATGCCTGCCCTGTCAGGGACCCATGGATAAGCAGAATTAGTGGCACTGGGAACAGGTAGAAGTCCTAGAGTCCAAAAGTCTGAGACACAGAGCCTTTGTTGTGAGGGTAAGGAAAAGAGGGACGTCCCAGCATGAGAAAAGAACATGAGCATTCATTCACCTTCCTACACCACCCAGGTTTCAGCAGACCAGATAACTCTTGTCCATATTGGTGAGGCCCATCTCCTTCACCCATTAGCACACCACTGATGCAGACCCCTTCTGGAAACAACATGGAGGATGCATCCGGAAGTGATATTTTATCCAGCCATCAGGGCGTCTCTCAGCCCAGTCAAGTTGACAGAATATCAGCTGTCACATCGGATTTCCGTTAATGATGCCAATACATCTTTCTGTTGATATTAATTATGACTATTATTATGTGACCACAAAAGACTTAATTCCTTCCTAAGGGAAAGAAGCCTCCAAAGCCTGTGATTTATTTAACACATCTACCATCCGGATCTTCTAGCTAGACGGAGACATGTTGGCGGAAGAGTAGAGAAGACTGGTGTTTTAGTTGCCAACATTTCAATCACTGACTCAGCAACTGTTCATTACTGACCAAGTTTAACTACACCTGCTTGGAAGGGATGGCTGCTAAAAACTAGAGCAAGATAGGTCGGCGACAAGCTCAAGATGTAGTCATTAAGATCTCGTGTCTCATGTAGGATGTGATGTAAGATTGGGTAAAGAAAAGAGTACCTAAGACCTTCCAAGTCCTCATGTACTTGTCTGTAAGTAAGAATGACTTTGGCATCTCCATCGCTGGGTCATGTGAGGGTTGAAGGGATCGCTGCATTTGGAGCCATATCTACTGCACACAATTGTTGAATTTCATAAAATTGTTCTGAGCCTGCATGCATGTCAAACGCACTCCAATCTCCTTTTAAATATGAAGAAAGTATTCAGAACTGGGAAATTATTTTTCTCCAGGCCTCGCAGGCACAAAATATAGAAGATGGAAGAAGAGACAGGAGAGACAGAGAGAGAGAGAGAGAGAGAGAGAGAGAGAGAGAGAGAGAGAGAGAGAGAGGGGATATATATATATATAAATATATATATATATATATATATATATATATATATATATATAGAGAGAGAGAGAGAGAGAGAGAGAGAGAGAGAGAGAGATATCAAACTTGAATCTTTAAAATTATTATGAAAATACTTGCAAAGATCAACAACAGCAACAACAAAGCCACACAACAAAATTAACCAGAGTCAAAATCTATACATCTCAGTGAGTTTCTATACAATGAGAATATCTGTTCTGCAGCTGTGGATAAGTGCATGGCTGTGGATAAATGCATAAAATAAATATTCAAGTGCAAGTGTAAAAACGCATACGGGGTGAAGTCCTTTTGAGGTTTATTATGCATTTTATCTGTATGCATGTTTGCATGCACATATGTGTATATACCACATGTGTGCTGTGCTGGAGAAAGCCAGATCTCCCGGAACTGGAGTTACAGTTGTGAGCCATCATATGGGGGTTGAGAACCCAACACTGGCCCTCTGCAAGGGCAGCAAGCGTTTTCAAGTACAAAGGAGTCTTCTAAGTACAAAGGAGTAGGCTCATTTATTTGAAAAAGAATGGTGAAGGTCAATGTTCACCTCAGTGTTAAGGTCCAAATAAGAAGCAGAAGACCCTGACCCACGCCTGGATTTCTGGATTTCAAATACCTTCTGACTATCTGTCAGCGCGGGCTGGCTTCTGTTCCTATCTATTCGCCTGCCTTGGTGGATGCAGCTTCTTTAAGGAGATTGATTTGTGACTCCCAGCAGCCGCAAACCACTCATCTCAATGTAACTGTGTGATTTGGGAGAGCTGGAGCCAGGCCATTTTGCCAGAAAATGATTAAGACAAAGTCCAGGAATATTGCGAGCTTATCAGGAAAATCGATTCCTCTAACAAGGAAGTGAGTCACTATTGATTTTTCCCCCCTCTAATTAGACTCTGAGCCCTGATAGCTTTTTGTGAGTGATGGCAGTTTGCTTTCACCAGATGTGTTTCTCACTTTGCGGCGGAGTACGACACGCCTTCAAAAGCCCATGATTCCACTGTGTCCCCTCTCTTGCTTCTTCCCGTTCTTGAAGGTTGTTAGCATGGGAGCTTTTAGAGACTTGCCGTGATGGTGTCAGGATGTGTTGGAGAATCTCTGGGTGTCCTGTCATATGCGGGTGCTTGGAGCTGGAGAGAGTGTTGGCACACACAGGACAGATGGTATAGAGCTCCAAACAGCTGTGAACAGCTGCTTTGTGACTATGGGGGTCAGTCAAGAGCCAAGCAGCTTTCAACCCAAGATGTCTACATGCACACCGTACGTAATGTGTAGCTATGAAAGAAACCAGTATGCATCTCAGCAACTCCTAACTTCCCACATCCTAGCAGATGTGGTTTGAAAAGGGAATGGCCCCACAGGAACAGCTGGTAAACACCCGAACCCTGCTGGTGTTGTGTTTGACAGGTTATATAGCCTTTAGGAGGTGAACCCTGCTGGAGGAAGTACATCATTTGTGGCAGGGATGTGAGGTGTATAGCTTGGCTGCACACTCTGTTCTTCGTCTCTGCTTTCTGACTTCCGGGCCAACCCCATGGTTCCTGATGCTGCTCATTTCCCACCATCATGGACTACAGTCCCTCTGGAGCTAGAACCCAAAATAAACCCTTTCTCTTTTCCATTGCTCTTCATTCTATCTTTCAGACAAGGAACTCAACAGGACCAACAGGGCCAGGTGCTACCTGAGGTTCGGTCCTCAGGTAACTTCCAGAAGAAGAGCTCTGAGAGTTAGTGTGAAGGCCTAGGCAGAGTGGTACTGGTGCTGTGCTTCAGAGACATAGACAGCATGACATTAGTGTGACTTCTGCTGAGTGTCTGTTCCTTGGTTCACACTGAGTCAGGTGCTGCTTGTTGCATCACAGTGAAGTTGCAAATGAAGGCTTGAATTTCATTTAGGATTTACCTAGCTGCAAATGGCCTGCTTACAGCGACAGGTGGCAGCTTGGATGAGTGTGCATGTCAGGACCATGAAGATGGACTTGGAGGTAGGCAGGTCACAAACATTCTTTTTTTTCTCTTTCTGATGTGGTCACATCGACTAAATCGCCTTTTCTTGCATTTCTCTTCACTCTCTCTCTTTAAGTGGTCTATCAAAGATGGCGGCTGAGCTTAGCCTGTTAGCTACCAGGGCTTTGGCTCTGAACCTAACAACTTGAAGTGTTGCTGGTAGTTAGTAATGATCCTCTGATGCTGACTTGTTCACTCAATACCTGTGTCATGCGAGTGTCTGACAGAGTCATATGAAGACTCTGCCCTTCTTAACAACCTCTCTGTAAATCTTAAGTAATTCTAAAGCAAAGCAAAGCTCACCTGACAATTGAACAAGAGCCAATTAAGTCCAAAAATGTGTAGGAAGACTCCTGGCAAGTTGAGTAGGATGCTACAGTGCAAAGAAGAGAGCAGGTCCATGGGGACATGCCTGTGACTCTTAGGGATGAACTTGCGGGTGTCAATGGTTGATGTTTACTCTCTCCCAATTCTTCATTGAGGAAATAATACTTATCATTAATTTGATTGAAAGTTCTTAGTCCTTATTCTTCATTCCACTGGGTGATCTGTCATCACTTGTAGGTATACTATTTGTCTTTAACTTTTTCAAAAGTAAATGGTACGTTTTGTTAATTGCCAAATTTTCTATCATTTTTTCATGAAGAGAAATTGCCATCAGATTGTAGTTGTTAATATTTTCATGAACACTTCTGCACAAATATTCAGAAAGTTGCTTGCATTATTATGCCTCATATGCTGCTTTTTGGAAATATTTCATTTTCCTTTCATTGTCTTCCTCAAGTTTTTATTTATTTATAGCTGGCAAGTGTCACTGGGTTTTTAATTTATAATTTCTGTTGCAGTAATATTTCTAGGGCTGGTGCACACCTTTAGTTCCAGCACTGAGGAAGCCGAGGCAGAGGGATCTCTATGAGTTCAAGACCAATTTGGTCTCCACAGAGAGTTCCAGGCCAGCCAGAGCTACATGTAAGGTCCTGTCTCAAAAAATACAGACAATGCCATTAAAATGAGTACATCTATGTACTCAGAACTCTGAGTTAATTAAAATGGGCACCATTAGAATTTAGCAATGTTGTATATGTCTCTCTCTAATTTTATCTCATTTCTGTCTCTCTTCTCTACAAGTTTTTGAAATTAACCAAAACAATCCCTTTTAATTGTGATTTTAACAAACGTTTCTATGTTTAGGTTAAATATTAGTTTTTCTTCATTTTATGTGCCTGGAATGACACTGGATGTAATATTCTGAAATTGTCTTTCTATAATTTTACCCATACTGATGTGGTCATTGTTTTTCACATATGCCATGACTTGCCAATATTTCTTGCTCTTGAAGAATGTATAGCTGGTTTCCAGTCTTTCTTTCTTGTGTAGGTTCACATGTGTGCTCATGTCTCTGTGTGGTTGTACATGTACCTACATATATGTGTGGGCCAGAAGTCAATGCCATGTGTATTTCTTAGTTACTCTCCAACTAATTTTTGGTGACAGTGTCTCACAGAATCTGTAGCTCTCTCATTGAGGAAGATTGGCTGGTCAGCAAGCCCCAGGGATCCACTTGTCTCTGCCTCCCCAGTATTGGGATAATAAGCATGACCAGCCTTTTACATGGATTCTGGGGGATTGGATTCATGCTTGTGTGGCAAGCATTATACTATTTGAGCCAACTTTTCAACCCCAAATGCCCATTTTAAAGAGCTGCATGTATATGCATGTTTATGTGTGCATGTGTGTATGTGTATACATTCATTTAATATCCCATCTTCAAGAGATCTGAGCCACCCCCTGACACACACACACACACACACACACACACACACACACACACACACACACCTTTTGCCCACAGAGCATCTCCTTATCCTCCTCTTCTTACCCACTGTGCCATCTCTTCAGCTTCTGTGGGTTTTTGCATGTCCTAGTTGGATACAGGGGAAACGTAATTTAGCATTTATAGATTAAAGCATCTTGCTCACACTCAGGGTGACACACTGGAGGTAACATGCTGGACAGCAGCTGTGATCTGCACTGGTAGAACAGATGTGGCACGTTCTCTCTGATTTGCCATAGCTGTGTGGTACCACGCTCTGGCAGAGCTGAGGCAAGGAAATGAATCTCATCTACAAGACTAACAAAAAAGGTAACCGTTCAATGAGAGGATAATTAGTTACAAAGTTGATGGGGAAAGTTTTACTTCTGCAAGGGTCACTACTCTGTGTCTGAAGGCTGCTGTGAAGGACAGTCTGTGGTTTTATAGAACTTGGGAAATAACAGTCATGAATTAGCATTGGGAATGGAACTGGAAAAGGACCTGCAATTCTCTCATTCACAGTATACTTATAGGTTGACCAGATAGCCCAGCAGGTAAGAGTACTTGCCACCGAGCCTGATGATCCCTGATGAGTTTGACCCCTGGAACCCACATAGTGGAAGGAGAGAACAGATCCCACATGTTATTGTCTGACCTCCATATATACACTGTGGCATGCACGCACCCACACGTTTACACACACATGTGCTTAAGGAAAGTGTGTGTGGTGTAGTGTAAGTGTATAGGTTGTCAAATTTTCAAAAGAAACTATGAACATGCCTCCACAATGACACCTGGATGGAAAATCACAGACTATGCCTCCAACCCCTTCTTGGGCTTTGCCCAGACACTATCCCACATCCTCTACCCTCCACCACTCTCTTGACTTTTAACAGTGCACATTAGTACTGGCTCTTGGCCCTCTCTATAAACTGTACATGCCTTTTGTGTCTGGTTTCTATCATATTTCTTCAGGGGTGCTGTTCATACTGTTTTATGTAGCTAATGACTATGGTAACATTATTAGCACACACACACACAAGAATTTTGGAGGGCTGTATGTGTTGAGAAATGCTTGACATTTGGATCTATATAAAATCCAAGAAAAAAAATCACAAGTTTTTTTTATATTATCCTAGATGTATGACTGTTCTAGTTTTATTTCTGTTCGTGTGATAAAATATCCTAACAAAAAGCAATTTATTGGCAGAAAGGTTTAGCCTCGCTTACAACCCCAGGTTATAGTTTATTAGTTCAGAGAAGTCACGGAGGCGGGAGCTTGAAGCGGTTTGCTGCATCATACCCACAGTCAAGGTCTTGAAGAAAGACATGCATGCGTTGTGTGTTGGCTTGCTGGGTTATGCTCAGCTGTATTTTTTCCCAATTTTATACAGTTTAAGACCCCCAGCCTAGGGAATGGTGCCACTCACAGTGGGCTCAGTCTTCCCACATCACTTAACTTAATTAATCCAAAACCTCACAAAATGCCCACCAGCCTGACCAATGTAGACATTGGTTTCATTGAGATTCTCTTCCTGGGTGATTCAACATCAGTTGTTCTCAACCTGTAGCTTTTGACCCTTTGGGTGTCAAACCAACCTTTCACAAGGGTTGCATATAAGACATCCTGCATGTCAGATGTTTACATTTCAATTCATAACAGTAGCAAAATTACAGTTGTGAAGTAACAATGAAAAATAATTTTATGGTTGGGGGGTCACCACAGCATGAGGAACTGCATTAAAGGGTCACAGCATTAGGAACTTTGAGAACCACTGTTCTAGATGATGTTAAGTTGACAATTACAGCTAGCCATCACAATGACAGTATCTTCTTCCTTGCCCATTCTTCAGTCCTACATTAAACTGTCCCTCAATTTATATTGACTCTTTAATACAGATACGCTTCTTGCTCTACAACCTGGACTCAGAGTGCAGCCTTACTGACAGACTCACAGGTGCCTTGTGCTGCCTTATTTTAATGTGTCCCTTTATTAATTCTAAACTACAAATCTGAATACATCACTCGTTTGTAACCTTTAACGAAATCTTGCTCGAAAAGTAGTATAAAGTTAATATTTTTTAAATCTTCATTTTTGTGTATTAAATATGAAGTCAATGAGAAATTGAAAATCAGGTCATGTATGTGTACACGTGTGTGCACATGTGTGTCTCCATCCCCCTGATGCTTGGATTACACACTGGGACCATTTCACCTGACTTTTCATGGGTCCTGGGGATTGAGCTGAGGTCCTCACGCTTGGGCAGCAAGAACTTTATCCACTGCACTATCCTCTCAGGTCCCAGTACTACTTTGTAACAAAACTAAAACATGTTTGAAAGTTTTGTGTGGTTTGCAAAGCACTCTCAATAGGACAGTAGAATGAGGAGAGGAGAAAGACAGAAATGCTGAACATGATCACTCTCTGGAACTGGCTCCGCCTTGGAGGCAGAGCTGGCAACCCCTGCTGGCAGCAGCCTTCACTGGGGGCGTGGCCAGCAGCAGGCATATCTCTTGCTCTCAAGGGATAGCATAGGACTCAGTTAATGAAGCAGTTATAAAAAGAATCCCAGGAAGTGAGCAGGTCACAGGTGCTGATGCTGGTTGACATGGGAATAAATTAGAGCTAAAAATTAGCACTTACAGGACAAAACCCTGATTCACCAGAATTGTGAGAGCTGGTTAAGTGGCACTGGCAATAAAGCCTCTGCCTTTAGCTCTCCTGGGAGAAATTTAACCCCTTCACATGAGACCAGCCAATACAAAGACTCCACATGGAGTCTTTTTACAAAACTCTACAAGTGAAACAAAGGAATCAGGACAATAGTAGTAGATGAGTGAAAATTTGAAAACGTTACAGATAAAAGCAATTTCTGACCAGAAATACCTCCGTTTCTAAAGTATCTTTCTGTGAAAAACTTGAGGTAGCTCCTCAGAACAGCAAGAAATGGAGTTAGAAGGTGACTTCACTACGTGTGAAGGCTAAGGCTCGCACAGGTGAGCTGTTAACCTCCCTGAGGGTCTAGGGAAGGCGATCGGGTGTGTCTGGTTCATTTATTCCTGCGACAAAGGCACTGATAATTCATCATCCAAGAGCTTCGTTCTGGCTTTACTGAATCCGAGTCCAAGTCTCAGTCCTGGGATGCGAGTGTTTCTGTGCTTTGACTTGCTCCCTTAAATTCAATCCTGGGTAACTATGGTCACCAAGTAGTAGCTTTTCCCACCCAAGAGGAAGCCTGTGTTTACTTATCCCTTGAATCTCCCTGGTCATGGGCGTTTTGATTCCTAGAAAGTGGAGACAATGACGTTGTGCCAGGCCAGGCCTAGTTCTCCAGGGACCTTGCAAGGCCCACAAGTTGGCTGACATCGGATAGGTTATCTGATGGAGTTGGCAATGCAGAGAGAGCACAGATTCCTCATCGATGTCTTGAAGCCATGGCCAGAGGGGTGAGCCAAGGTCCATGCCTGGAATACTCCAGGTATTCCCCAAGTCTTCTGTCATTCTGTTTGGGAATTACGAGGCCATTCAAAATTATTTCATATTCTTCAATGTGCCTAGTCATACCCAAGGCAGTAGCAAGCTGATGTCCTCCTGTGAGCGGTTCTCAGTGGGCCGGATGCATATGAAAAGGGGTGAGTCAGGGAACTGATGGACGGGAAGACTTATGGCAACATCTTTGAATTCTGGGGCTTCACTCTCTGACCATCATGAAGGGACAGAATCTCCAGGGTCCACTCCCAGAAGCTCCTTTTGAATGGCACTGTCTCATTCTTCTGCTTACCAGGTCAGCATGCCTCTCCGTTATTGCTGCCTTCATATCTTCATAGTTTCATTTAGTTTTAATTACAAGTTTTAATTACACCAGTTACCCACATATCAGTAATTCACCTTTAGTATACAAAGGAGAGTTCCAATTTAAAAAATTTCTTGTATTGTAGTATTTGAAACACAACAAATGTTATTAACAGTGTTATCAGTCTGTGTTTGTGTATGTGTGTATGTGGGGGGCGTTCTTATATATCTCATAAGTGCTCACTAGGTAAACGTCTGCTTCTCCTTCCTCTAACTCCTGAGTGCTGGTATTTACAGGTCTGAAGCATCCTGCCAGGTACTACATGGTGCTGGTGACAAAAATCCAGGTCTTCATCCATACTAGGCAATCGCTCTACCAACCCAACCTCATCCTTAGCCTTCTTCCATATATGAATATCTTCAAAACTAGGACTGTAATGAGTCTACTGCTCTACATACAGATTCTTTTTATGACGGTGTATTTAGGTCTAAAAGGTCAATTGGCTCTGCATAGAATCTATATATGCCCATGATTTATTGATTTTCCCATCTATCATGATACATATAGGCTATTACCTTTACTCGATAATGCTACAGCCAGAGCCAAATTTCCTCCGTTTTAGAAATTATTACTTTTTTGTAAAGTAGATCACTGAGAAGATTCTTAATGAGGAATATTGTCGGGAAAACAACAGCAGCAAAATCAGACCGCACTTTTAGATGCCTCATTTTGGCGTCATTCGTTAGTCACCATTTCCTAAATTCATGGGACACTGGAAAATTCTAAAGACACGAAGAGCCTCTAGACCCCCTACTGAAACTAATTAAAGCCAGGGTCTCCAGGGCAATCTCCAGATGCATCGCTTGGAAGAAGCGTGCGGAGCTAGTTTCTGACTAGTGTGTTTGTTTATTGACCCAATTAGAAAAGTACCAGAAACGAAGCACTTTCCAAACCCAGCTCCCATTAGCTGCAGACGACGAACAGTCACAACTCCAAAGTGCACTCTGAGAGCAGTAAAAATGGCTGCCTGGAGACGCACCCTCCTGTTTTATTTCCTGACCTCCGTCAGAACTTATTTTTAGCCTCAAGTGAAAATTCAAGACCTGTAATAAACAGAAACAGGGGCTGGAGAGAGAGGGCTCAGCAGTTAGAAGCACACACTGCCCTTACAGATGACCCGGTTCAGTCCCCAGCACCCATACTGCAGCTCACAACCACTTGTAATTCCAGTTTTAAAGGGGTCCAGTGCCCTCTTCTGGCCCCCTTTGGCACTGCATGTATATGGTGTTCATTATATACATGAATGCAAAATACTAATATGTAAGAAAGAGAGAGAGGGAGGGAGAGAGAGGGACAGAGGGAGAGGGAGAGGGAGAGGGAGAGGGAGAGGGAGAGAGAGAGAGAGAGAGAGAGAGAGAGAGAGAGAGAGAGAGAGAGAGAGAGAGGAAGAGGAAGAGGGAGGGAAGGAGGGAAGGAAGGACAGAGGAAACCATAGAACCTGGTCATACACAGGCCAGTGATACCAACACATGGCACACATGCTCCTCCAACTCTGGCAAGCACTCTCCTTCCATACTTTAAACACAGTTTTCCCTGACTCCAAACAGATCTGTCCATCTCACGCACATCTTGTCAGTCAGCCTTTGGGCCAGTTATGAGTTAAAATATACATACTCATCTCTCTTCTTGCCTCTCTTTCTCATCGGCTTGAGGGGTCTTTGTGGTCCAGGTCTGTGTGACATAGGTTTGACTGCGCTGGACACAGAGGAAGAGCTGGGCTGTTGGCTGTGCGTTGGGTACTGAATTAAGCCTGGGTGGTTCAGAGTTAGCTAGACTCTCCCTGTTGCCTTTCTCTTCCTGGTTGCCATCAAGGAAGATGGTATCATGTTTCTCTGTGCAAGATTGTTTGCAATGTAGGGAACGTGTGTCAAGCCATCATTTTTTTTTCTTCCAGGTGATCATATAGAGACTAAGTATTGGTATCTTAGATGCTGAAGCCAGAAAAGTGTGGAACAATAGCCACATGTCAGGTTTCTAGCCTGCAGTTAGCAAGACAAGTTCTGTGTCTGGGTTTCTGTTATGTGGGATGCTTAGTTTTGATAGCAGGACATTGTCAAGCCTTCGTGAGTTGAGTGACAATAGTCTTGGATGACAGTGCTCTCAGAGGTAGGGAGAAGGTCCACTGGGAGAGTTCAGTTTGGGAAGTTGAGGCAGGCTATGAGAAGGGCTGAGTGCCCCTGAAGGGAAGACGACCCCAAACTTGCCAAAGATGATCTTGTTCCGAGTACATCCAGAAACAACAATCACTCTCTCTGTGACTGTAGTCATCTCAGTAGAAATACAGTGCCACTGATTAGAGAGTTCCTGATGTCTGGGGCTCACCAGCTGTGTGTGATCCTTGAAGGCAGATAACGCCTCTGATCACTATTGCTGTTCAGCCCGGAGCCCATCCAAGGATGCCCGTAGACTGATCTGGGCAGCCAAGGCACATGCCACTCAGTGAGAAGTCGGACACAAGGAAGTTTGGCTTCCTTCAGCTGCTTTGAAAGGACCAGTCATGGCTCTCTAAATGCTCAGTAAAGTGCATCAGCTTTATTCTGTCAGATGGAGAGAACATGGCACAAATGAGGCTGTCACTTAAAGGCATTCCTTCCTGAGGAATTACCAGCTGGAATGGCCTTCCTGCAGGGCGCTCTCTAAATCTGACAAGGTCTAACTGTGCATCAGGAGCACTCTCCCTGCAACAATAAACTAGTTTAATAGTGTTATGTTTGTTCAAGGAAAATTTATCATGACTCACTGACCTGGATCTCAGACCTTCCCACAGATCTTAGAACTGGAATCTCGTCTCCCCCTGCCCCGCCCCCAAATTCTCCCTCAAGCCCTAACAAACAATGCCTACACGTTAGTTGGATTGTAAAACGTACAAACAAACCAACCAACAAACATTAACCAGGCTTCACTATGATGTTCTCACAGGTCTGTCCTGGGTAGAGTGAGCCAGTCTCATGTGTGTTCATTTTACAGTGACACACTTAACACCATGCAGTCGCTGCCAGGTAGGTTGGTGCTTCCCCGGGCTTCTCTAAGATGAGGCCAGAGTGGATATATTTAATCATTATCCACAGCAATAGGTAAGTTCTTAGGTTGACCTGTCTGCCTTTCTCCAATTTTGTCCCATAAGAAGTCAGTGCTACCTATAGTTACTTCTGAGTCCAGCTTGCTAAGGGTCATGAGCAGTGAGGCAGGGGCATGCCTGGCCAGAAGCCCTGCTAGGTCCCAGCTTTCCTCCACAGAAGCCCTGATTTCCATTTGCAGCTTCCAGTAAATGACTCCAAGAAGTACGTGTGCTGCAGAAATTTGCGAAGAAAATGGCAGTGCAGGGAGTTCAGGTCCAGAACAGCTGAAAACACAGCCTACGCCTTTCTAGGAATAAATTTTCCATAGCTATTGTTAAAGTCCCACAACGGTGTTTCTGAGGTCACCTGGGTAAAACAGACACACACACACACACACACACACACACACACACACACACACACACACACACAGGAGTTTAATTAGATTGGATTACACAATACTGATTGATTAGCAATGGCTGTCTTCATGTTGGAGAGGCTAAGGACCAGGTAGCGTCTCAGTCCACCTTGCTGGATGCCTCCGAGTCTCACCTTGGTGCTGAACTGAAAACTTAGAGGGTTTCTGGAGAATGGTCTTTGATCTTAAGTTCCTGACGGAAGCCGGAACAGGCTGGGTTCTGGTTTCCAAAGGAAAATGACAGCATCATCTTCAGTGTCAGGCTAAATAAACGTGCCAGGGAGATAAGAAGGCGATGAGGCAAAAACGTGAAAGCTTTTCTCTCAGACTTCCTTCTGTTTGGGCTGCTACCGGAAAGGGCAATTTGCATTTAAAGTGGGTCTTCTTATTTGAAATAACCCGGTCAAGAAAATACCTTGCAGGTGACTCCAGCAGCTCCTCTCTCAGGTGACTCTACATCCAGTCAGGCTGATAGTCAAGAAGGTCATCTGACACCGCCTTAGCGACTTACAGTCCATAACCAGGATGGCGGGGAGCATGGCAGCAGGCAGGTGGGTGTGCAGGCAAGGCACTGGAGCAGTAGCTGAGACGGCCATCTTGATCCGTAAGCACAAGACAGAGCAGGGAGACACTGGAATGGCGTGGCCTCTTGAAACCTCACCAGTGACACACTTCCTCCAACAAGGCCACATCTCTTTTTTTTTTTCTTTATTAACTTGGGTGTTTCTTATTTACATTTTGATTGTTATTCCCTTTCCCGGTTTCCAGGCCAACATCCCCCTAGCCCCTCCCTCTCCCCTTCTATATGGGTGTTCCCTTCCCCATCCTCCTCCCATTACTGCCCTCCCCCCAACAATCACGTTCACTGGGGGTTCAGTCTTGGCAGGACCAAGGGCTTCCCCTTCCACTGGTGCTCTTACTAGGATATTCATTGCTACCTATGAGGTCGGAGCCCAGGGTCAGTCCATGTATAGTCTTTGGGTAGAAGGCCACATCTCTTAATCCTTCCTCAAACAGTTCCACTAACTGTCGGTCAAGTACTCAAATATATGAGCCATTCTTGTTCAAACTACTACACACACACACACATAAAAAACACACGACGTAGAGAGAGTATGACTTTCACTCACGATATTCTCCTGCTTCTCCGCGCCATTAAGATAATTTGATTCTAAAATAAGCAAGCCTTGACTACGTTTGGCTGATTTAAAGCTTTAAAAAATCTCACCAAGGCTATATTTTAAATGCCAAACTGTGTAATTCATCCCCTGCTTGATCCTAAGCAGAACATTTGTGCTTCTACGCGTGTCTTCATGGTTTTTACAAGTCACTTTTCTGCTCCCCAAATTATATAGTTGTTCTAACATCTTATAAGTTAATAACACCTCCTTTATTGATTTACTTTTGTTATTATTTGTGCAGATGTGTATACCTGGGATAGGGTTGGGGAGGGGTCTGGGCAACTCCATGCAATGCCTGTGAAGTCCAGAAGAGGGTGCCGGATCCCTTGGAGCTGGAGTTAGAGTGGTTTGGCACTTCCTGAAGCGAGTGTTGGGAACACAACACTGGTCCTCTGTAAGAGTAAGAAGCACTGTAAACCAAACAACAACAACAACAACAACAACAACAACAACAACAACAACAAAAACAACAAGAAAATAAAAAAAAATCAACAAAAAAACCTTCTAGTGCTATAGACTGTTCTTCTGGATCATACCCAAAGAAATAGAGGTGTTTATGTCTTATACCCTAGATTTAAGTCTAGAATGATTCTCTCTGCAATTCCATTCTCTTCTTTCTTCTGTTTCCGCACCTGAGTCTCTGCCTTAGCAGTGTCTGGAATCATACTCTGGTGTTTTCATTATGCCCAGTGCAATCCAAGCTACGTAGTAAATCCTCAGTGGATGTGTGAGCTCTTCTACATAGAGCAGATTTCAGATATGTCATGCGCTCACGCTGTGCCCGCTGAGAGAATTCCCTGCACCACAGACTCTCAGGCCACAGGGTCAGTGCCCCGCAGACAGAACTTATGAGAGTGTGGCCAAAGCCCTTCAACCTTTTTTCTCTGTAAGGTGACCAGGTCAGATATTCATTACAGTAACGGGACACTGACTAGCAGAGAGGCTTTGCCTCTTGTCATGAATCTTAGCAGTGAATTGCCGCTCCTGTCTGGTTTTGCCTTATGACCTTCAGAGGCAGCGTTGGGAAGAATTCCATCTTTACGATGGTGACTTCTTCCGCCGTCCACCTCATCTCCCTTTAATCATTACTTCCTACAACGGTGTCTGGCAATCTCTCCGCTACCGTCACACACATCCTTTATTAGAGCACTCCCAAAGTATTTCATATTTCATGTTCTTACTGTGAACGGGAACTTAAAATACCTATTGTTGGTTATTCTTGGCCAGTAGAAATGATATAATTTTTTTTCCAATCATGGTGCAGCCAGAAACTCATGCCTTGCCTGTTGCACTCTGTCTGTGTGGGCAAACACAGTCTCTAAGCACAAGTGCTCCCTCTTGATCTTATCTAACCCCTGTACTGTCTGTCTCCTCCACCTCGCAGCTGTGTCTCACGCACTGCATGAGCGTGCTTTCAAATTCTCCCTTCTTTTCTCAGCTTTAACATTGGTGCCTCCCATTTTTTTTCATGTCTTCATTCCCTCTTTGGCCATGATCCCATTTTCAGCAGGACCCCTTTCCTGTCTTAGCTGGTTTTTATTGCATGGCAATATCTCTGGAGTCTCTGGGCTGTGCCCCTTCCGGCCTTTGTGGTTTACAAGGTGTTTTGTTTTGTTTTGTTTTGTTTTGTCAATTTCTCATGTTTTCACACTACATAAATATAGTCCTCATACTCACACATCCAGCGGTTTCCATTTCTTGTCATTGTCTGTTTTTCTGTCCATTTCCCCAGGACTCTCACATGTCCAGGGCCCTGGCTTTGGGCTGATCGTGTTAGCTTTTACTGACAGGCACATGTGACTGTGACTCAGAAAGCTACCTAAGAGAGACTTCAAGGGGGTCATGGCCTTCCGGCCCTGTGAGGTCCTCTGTTCTTGCTGTTGTTGTAATAGTTTTTGCTTTTAAAATGAAGATGTCTTAGAAACAAGGCCATGCTCAGTTATTCCGCCAGGACAAACAATTTCAGGTTCGCCCAGAGCTGAGAGGAGTTCCCTTTAGACTTCCATTAGCACAACGCGCTTTCTTCATTTGGAGCATGTACTGTGTCCATGTAGCATGTAGTATGAATTTTTAAAATATAATTGATTTTTTATTCCTGCATATTGTTTCGGAGAAAGAACCTCACCAAATAGTCCTCTTGAGTCGTCTTATATCTGTGTTTCCGGAAGAAACTAAAGCACGTGAAATAGAAAGTGGTGATTGGTTTCAGGCAAACAGACCTTAGGAAGTGCGTACGGACAGTCGGGACTGAGCCCTCTGAGTGCTTGTCACTTCCTCTCTAGCGTTCCTCATGGCTCTGTTCTCTCTAGCTTCTCTACAGGAGGAAGTGACACCCTGGGCATTTTGGTTTGGTGAAATTTTATGCCCACATTAGTTAATTTTGTCATTGCTGAGAAAAACTCTGACAAAGTAGCTTAAGGAAAAAGGGGTGTGATTTGGCTCAGTGTTTGTGGGTGGAGTCCACCAAGATGCTCGGGCAGGGACAGGAGATCCCTGGTCATTGCACCTGCTGCAGGGAAGCAGAGAGGGTGAATGTGGGAGCTCAGCTCTCTCTCTCTCTTTCTTTCTTTCTTCCTTTGTTTTTTTCTTTGTTTCTTTGTTTCTTTTTTTCTTTCTTCCTTTCTTTCTTCCTTCCTTCCTTTCTTTCTTTCTTTCTTTCTTTCTTTCTTTCTTTCTTTCTTTGTTTCTTTCTTTCTTTCTTCTTTAGGCTGGGACCACAGCTAAAGAGAGGGTTCCTCAGCCAAACCTTTCTAGAAACGTGATCATAAACACAGCCATAGGTATTTTCATGGTGATCTTAAATCCAGGGAAATTTACAAGAGAAGTTAGCCATCACAGCACTGCAGTCAACAGGATCCTTTCCTCATTAAAAATTTTAGAACAGAGTTGAAAAATGAGGTTGTTTTTCCTCCCCCAGAAGAAAGGAAGGTGGCTCAGACTTCTAATGCTACAATTAAGGACACGGGCAGCAGGAGCAGCAGGAGGAGCAGCAGGAGCAGCAGGAGCAGCAGGAGCAGCAGGAGCAGCAGGAGCAGCAGCAGCAGCAGCAGCAGCAGCAGCAGGAGCAATGGCGACAACTGTAGAGGGTTGTGGATTTGGTCGAGCAAGCCTTTTTCTGTAAAGAAGCTTACTCTGAGGCTAGTGAGGTAGTCCAGTGGTTAAAGACGCTGGCCTAGCACACAGGAGGTCCTAGCATGCTTGCCTAGCCTGCAAGAGGTACTAGGATCCAGTCCCAATACTACGAAACAAGCAAACCAACATGCCATTGTCGAGCGAATGACTGTAATTTTGCAGGAAAAAGAAAATCCTAGTGGTGAAGGGAGAGTCTCACAGCACCTGTCTTTCTTGGGATTTTCTGAATGTTTTCAGGTTCTTGTATATAGTGATTCCTAACATTGAAGGAAAAATGAATGCATTTTATTTTCCCAAACAGGCAAAGCAGTGTCATGCCCTGTGACAGCTGTCTCCTTCTGGAGCCCAACATCAGGACCTTAGTGCTGGTTTCTCATGCTTGGGAATCCTCTTCACTGGCCGGCTCCATCCCAGACAGGCTATCAAAGGTCACAGTTTAGCCCAGCTCTGGGTGCTCAAGCAAATGGCTTCCATTCTGTAGGATTCCACCACTGTTCTGTCATTCTGTGAGAGGACAAGCCTCAAAAGTAACATGTACAAGAATCATTATACTGGCTGATAGGTTGTATGCATGCATTTAGGAATATATATGCATATAAACACATAGGCTTATACCAACCTATATGGAAAAAGAAGCTCTTAATTTGAGAAAAAGGAAGGAATATATGGGAAGGTTTGGAAGGAGGAAAGGAAAGGGAAAAATAATGTACTTAAGTTATAATCTCAAAAAAATTAATTTAAAAATAATTTAACACAATACTATAATACTATCAACAACAAGGAATATCACCCTGTGGGTGGTTTTCCCGAGTGATGTTGTAATATTATTTTTGTGCTGGATAGAAACGAACTAGCACGAGAGAGAGAGAGAGAGAGAGAGAGAGAGAGAGAGAGAGAGAGAGAGAGAGAGAGACTTGCAAACAGAGCAAAAGGAGTGAGGAGGTAGTTGTTGGTATTCTGTCTAAGCTCCACCCCCACAGCTACCTGGCAGCAACTGCTCTGCCCCACAGTTGCCTGACAACTAGGACCAACGTTGGGGTTTAAATCTCGGCCTGCGTCTGGACAGAACACACCAAGCTAACATGGTTCCACTTGGAGAGACTTAATGAGAGAAGAGGAGAGGAGAGGAAAGGCCTGCCATGGGCACATGGAGGGAAGGGGCAGGGGCAAGGGGTAGTAGAGAGAAGGGACAGGGAAGAGCAGAGAAGAGAAGAACAAAGAGAAAGAGGAGGGGGGCAAGCAGCCCCTTTTATAGTGTCAGGCACAGCTGGCTGTTGCCGGGCAACTATGGGGCGGAGCATATCTGGCTGCTGCCAGGTAGCTGTGGGGGTGGAGCTTAGACAGAACACCAACAGTAGTAATTCTTGTTCCTTAAGGTCCCCATGCTCTCCCTGGGCATTCAGAGACCCACCCACTCCATGGTTTTATGCAGTATGGCAAGAGAGGAGGGTGAGTCCTAGGTGGGCAGTCTCACACTCTCCGGATGACTCACCGGGTGATCACATCCATTCCCTCTGTCTCTGTTAGCTTTGATGCTACGTGCATGAGTTTAATATGACAGACACTGCGCTTTCTCAATAACGATTAGCTTTGTCTGTGTTCTCTCTGGTATTTCCAGAGAGAAAGGCAGTCTAGTGAGGTTCAGACCCCCAAACAAACAAACAAACAAACAAACAAACAAAACCCCATAAAATAAAAGAGCAGTGCTCACTCTCCAGAAAGCACAGTGGATTCTAACCTTGGAATTATTTTAGACAAAAGGAAAATAACCACTTCTAGAGACAGGACTATTTCTATTATTATATAAAAAGCGGAAACAACCTTTCTAATGGTGCTAACTTCGAATCTTGCGTGCCACCATCTTGTAAGTATAATCAGAGCAATCCAAATGTAGCTTTCTTTAGCAAGTTCTTTTTTTCTTTGCTTTTACTGAAGGATGTATTTTTTTGATACAGATTATCACCACATGACCCCTGCTGGCCTTGAACTCGTGATCTCTGGCCTTCACTTTCCAAACATGAAGACTGCAGGCTATTTGAGAAATAAAGGAAACCAAACACGGAAAATAAGTATAGAATGAGAGTGTCTCCTCGGGTAAAGGTTAGGCAGTGAGAAAGGGATAGGTCTTTAAAGAGTCCATGCATAATTGATGTGCCAGGCTATTTTGCAGCAAAGACACTGAGGAGGAATTCACAACATCAAATGGACAAGAAGCTTGGGTTCATCTTCCTGTTCGCTCCACAAAGAAACCTCATGAACTCCATTGTTCTTCCTTTGTCTACCATAGGGAGGGATGGCTAGTTTAGAAGGCTATAGAACAGGTAGAGAGGAAAGTCGGGCATGCTGCCCTTTCTCATTCAGATGAGGAATTTCTTCAGGCATCAGCTCTCCATGGTCCTGAGCGGGAACATTGAAGCTTTGCTCTAAGAGCCCAAGTTTCACCAGCATCTCACATGGCTCCCGTGTAGCACCGCGTGTATGGAACCTGTTGGCGATCAAGAACAGTCAGCATTCATTTTTAAACATTTTTGAGCAGTTCAAATATCAAAAATCTATTTTCCTTGAGTGCAGTAAGGTAAAAAGTAAGCTTTACAATTGAGTGGATACTTATTCAGTGTTATCAAACAAGATATCTATCAAGAAACCAGTTTCTGTTCTAGGTTTTGGACATTATTCAGAGAGAGAGAAAAAAAAACACCCTTGTTCTCTAGACCCTGTATGTGATCCAAGAAGGACAGATCAGAAACAAAGAAACAAGACAATTGCACTCTGATTAAGGTGACTTTATGAGAGGATATTTGCGTGGTGGCATTAAAACCTGGGGACAAGGTAGATGAAGGGAGGATATGGTGAATGGCTCAGGTCAGGTGCTCAGAAGGCTGCTGAGAGGAGGCGCTATTGAGCTGAGCTATACAGCAGCCCAAGGGAAGAGTGAGTAGGAGAGACTCTACACAGCCACTTTCAAACTAGAGTAAGAGTGACAATCACAGGGCAGAAAGAGTCAATCCTTTGTCTGGAGGAACATCGAAGACCGCATGTCTGAGCACTTGATCATAAGGGACAAGATGCTTTTTACTTGTTAAATACCTGGGGAGATGCTCGATTGGGCATTCCATAACTTTTGTTCTCTTCATAGAGTAATGTCCTGTTCAGATAAAAAGACATTGCTATTTAAATTATGTAAGTGCCTATTAATGATTTTGTTCAAAATTTCCAGCTTCTCCCTATTTTCCATGGTAAATATTTCTAATTATTGAGACATCTGAGCTAAAGCTCAGGACACACACAAAACCAGATTGTACTGACTGCCCTAGCAGGCATCATTCTTCAGGAGAATGGCTCCTTGCAGGTGGCTAAGCCACTCTTCTCTCCATGATAGCATAGGTCTGCTGCTCTTTTTAAAGAGACTATGACGTCCAGGGCAGAAGCACAGGAACAACACCCTTGCTGTTTGCAACAGCCTTTCATTTCCAGTGTAGACTCTTCTTTAACATATTAGAATTTCAAAATATACAGAAATATGTATAATCGTAGTCATTCAAATAAGCAAGAAACAACGTTCTAGGCTAAAGTCAGAGAGGCTTGGTCTCTTTACAAGTTTGCTGCAGCTGAAGAAGTGACTCAGTTGTTAAGAGAGCTCTCTCTCTCTCTCTCTCTCTCTCTCTCTCTCTCTCTCTCTCTCTCTGCTCTTGCAGAGAAATAAGGTTCAGTTCCCCTCGCCCACATAGTGGCTCACAGTAGCCTATATATCTCCAGTTCTGGGAGACCTGACACTGTCTTCTGAACTATGCAAACACTGCATGTGGGGGTACACAGACATACATGCAAACAAAACACCCATACACATAAAAATCAATCATCTTAATATGCATTCATGCTATAACATGCGTTGGATGTTGGCTAAAATAACCTCATAATATTTGAGAGTATGGTTAGTGTGAGAAATCAGACGATTCATCTCAATAGTTCTAAAAACGTTGCCTCCTCTAACCCATGGACTTTAGCCAGAGAAATATATATATATATTATGAATTATATATATATAATATATATATATATGAATTATATATATGAAATTAAAGAGTGGGAAGATATCCCCTTATGACATTGTCTACAAGGCACGGGGATAAACCAAAATGGAATCTCCTCGAGCAAGGACTAAAGGCAGATCATCTCTGGAAGGGTCTCTTCATAAACCATTAGGCTGGCATTGAAATTAATGCTTAGATGCTGATAGGGCAAGAATATCTAAGCGAGAATATTTAAGCCAATAAAGCAGGAAGGAGTCAGTCTAACCACAATATCCTCTATGGTAACATAATAACCTTGACGACACTTTAAAAAGCTTGTCTGTACTTTGAAGCTGGCAGGTGCAGCTCTGTTGTCACATTAAATGTTTCCTTTTGATGTTTTGTCACGCATAATATCTTCTTGAAATAAACAAAACACACCTTAGTTGATACTTTGTCAGGAGACCTGCTTTGATCTTGGCATTGAATGTATCTTTCCTGAGGGTCTTCCTAGGTTCAGGAGACAGTCTTTCTCTGAGATGGGGAAGGAAGAGCCCAGGCAGTCAGAAAGGGGACGAGGTGGGAACCTTGCGCAGTGTTTGCCTTGATCAGATGTTTGCATCCCAGTGACCCACTCCTAGTGTGTATTCATTCCCTCCATTCCTATAGGAGCACTCCTCACCGTCTGCAAGGGAGGCTGTTATGGCAAAGGGCTGCAGAAGGCTTAAAGTGAGACGCCTTCCACTTGCAGCCCTTGGGAGCCACAACTCATGCCACAACTATAAGAGAAAATTTCCAGGCGCCAGCCAAAAGGCCATGGGAGAGGTTTGATTCTTCAGCATAGAGACACCAAAAATAATTCTACTTCCTTTCTCTCCAGCCTGTAGTTGTCAGTCCCAGTGGGATGAATGGTTTAAAAAATACGGGAAGAAATTCCTGCAACTCTGATAGTCTAGCCGGCCACTGCTATTAGGGTTTGCTGCTCTGATTATCTGACTAGCCGCTGCTACCAGGGTTCGCTTCCAAATGGTCCTGTCAGACTACCATGCATGCACACACTCCAACACAGCACATACAAGCAAGACTGGTCATAAAGGATATTGGTCAACAATGCATTGCGTTTATGTGCACCCATGTACATGTTTCTATGTGTTAATATGCAAGATATGTGGTTCAGCTAGCGCTATTATAGTTCCTTGAATCCATGATGCTGGGGCTCCATATCTAATATCAAATTTCTCCTTATTTCTTTTTTATTTGGAATTGTTATTCCATGTGCTTCCCTTAATAATGCAACCATTTTTTTTACAAAAGCAATTTTTATGTATGCTAAGTGGCCTCCAAAGATGAAATAGGGCTGTGAATACTGTGAACTCTAGAAAGTGAATTTGAGAGAAGGGATAAAAGGGGGATATGATTTTTATATCATGCCTGTAATGGTCAATGTTTATGATGAATATATATATAATTATATAAAGTAAGTTGCAAATTTATTATAAGAATTTACTAACATAAATAGAAAAGATCAAATAAAGCAGAAATGCAGGGTCAGGGCTGGGGGAACCACCTGGTTGGTGAAAGTCCT
Organism: Rattus rattus; assembly: GCF_011064425.1. Lineage (NCBI taxonomy): Eukaryota > Metazoa > Chordata > Mammalia > Rodentia > Muridae > Rattus > Rattus rattus. The sequence continues at coordinate 102,730,555 of NC_046161.1, forward strand.
TGCCTTAGAAGCCTAAGAACTAGAGTTTGGATTTTATGCACTCATTTTACACAAGCAAACAACCACAAAACACACGAGTGTGACAGAGCATGCTCACAACACCTCAGCTGAGGCGGCAGACTCCTGGAGCTCCCTGGCCAATCAGCTGAGCCAACTCAGCGAGTGCCCGGCCAGGAAGAGACCTTGGCTCAAATAAAGGTAGACGGGACCTGAAGAATGACACCTGAGGCTGTCCTGTGACCTCCCCATGCATGCTCATACATGTGTACATCCGTGCACACATGTCCACCTGAGAGAAGTTACAAAAGGGAAGGGCAAAATAAGAACTTTAATTTTTGATCAGTAAGTCTGGAATTTCTGAACCCTAACCCCATTACCAAAATACCTGCTTGTTCTAGTGCTAACTTGGCATAGAGCTGTGGGATTGTGATTTTCTTTTCAAATATATCTGGAAAATCAGTCACCGGTATTCAGGATGGAACAGGGTAACTTGCTTGGGTGTCTGTCCAAGCCAGTCCTGCCCTGTCCAACCCAGCTTTCTGTCGTTCCACATAAAGTTGTCTTTGTCTTGCACGGACAGTAGAGGCCCCGTTTGCCTTACTAGTGCTTTGCCTCACCGGCTTGCAAAGCTGTTTTTCAGACATGTTCCATTACAACACAGCACATGAGATTCAGAAGCTATTTCTGTGCTGGGCCTCTGCTTAATTGATGGGTTTCAGTCCTTCAGCTGGACATTTTGTTTTGTGTCAGGGCTTTGGGGTCAAATAGTTCTCCTTTGGGAATCGGGGTCAGGAAAGTGAAACCAAGTGGAGCACAAGTAGTTTTTAAAGCGCGCATGATAATATATATGAAAATTTTTTTTGAGCACCAGAGTGTTGCTCTATGAAATCAACACATGTGGCCAATTCTATCGTTCAATTATCAACTTCTCTGTTGTGGACACCTTTTACAGCTTTTGAAACACTTTTAAGGTAATTTATTCTTGGGTTTTTATACCACCTTGACAATTACTGTGAAAAGGAGATATGTTAGTGCAGTAGAGAGGCTTGGGAGAGTTAATATCCCACAGGGGTGTACATTCCTGTCCCAAGAAGTATCCAGATCACAAAAACGAAAAAGAAAATCAGTATATCAACATTTCTTATTAACCCTTTGTTGATTTAACAAGCTCCTCTTTTGACCTAAGGGTCAGCAAAGTAGAGACAAGCCCATCTCTTGTATCATGACATCTGAAAGTGGAGTTTTATATGTTGTGCAGAGACCAGTTTAAAGGACCACAAATATTTAAGGGAATAGTTTTATAATGAATATTGCCTGCATATATATATATATATATATATATACATATACATGTGTGTGTGTGTGTGTGTGTGTGTGTGTGTGCTACATTCCTGTTTAGTGCTTGATCTTAATCAAAGATTATGACTTTTGCCATAGGAAACTAAAATTGAGGGTCTGGGGAGATGGACTAATGGTTAAAGGTGCTTTCTAGGCATGTATGTGGGCCTGGATTTGAACCTTCAGGCATCCACATGAAGACCTAGGCATGGCTGTGTGCTGCGACCACAGTGCTTGGGAATGGACACAGACAAGTCCTAGGACCTCACTGGCCAGTCAACCTAGCTCAAAGAGTAGGCTTCTTGTTCCCTGAGTGATCCTGTCTCAAGGGAATACAAGAGCAATAGAGAGGAGGACATGCGACTTTGGTCTCAGGTGTCCACATGCAAACGGGGTTATGGGAGCACACACCTGCACACTCACACGCGCACACCCACCTGCAAACACCTAGATTCATTAATTAAATAGAAGGAAGCCGAAAGGTTCAAGAGTTTAATGGCCTTGGTTTAAAGTAATCATAAGCTGCCCTGTAGAAACTGCCCTACAGGGCCCCAGTTTGGCCCCTGACACACCGTTCAGTGAGGACCCCAGCGGCCACTTGCCCAGCTCTTGCATGTGCCCTGACTACCGTACGACCTTAACCACTCTGTTTACCATCCTGGACTCTGCCAGTATGCAGCTTGCAAGCTCCTCTGAACACTAATGTGTACATTTACTCTTTATTTATAGGAAATCTGGAAGGAGGCACTCCAATGGTAAATACAGAAGTTATGGGGGATAGATAGCTCAAAGATGGTCTAAATACAAAATGCTTACAATTTACAAACATGCTTACAACACACCATTTGAAACACCATTCGGATATTTAAGGACTTAGTTTGGACCCCAAATTCCATGTAGGAACGCCCCTCTAGAAGAATACCCATCTAAACCAAAATGTTAATACAATGTCATAAGCTAAACAGTGAGAAAAGCCATGGTGTGAATTGGATCAGGACAGTAAGAGGTAGGTAATCATTGCAAAGATTCTTAGATTTTTTTTACATCATTGTCATAGAGGGGCCCCCATGTAGATGTGTGTGGCATATATAGGTATTCGTATGGATGTGTTCATGTGTGGATACTGTGTATGTGTACATGTGTGTGGATGCGTGTGGAGGCCAGAGGGTGACATTAAGCGTCTTTCATGATCATTTTACATATACAGACACACACACATACACATATGTAGTGTATATACATATATACATATATACACCTATGTAGAATGATGTCATATAGGTGAGTGCAGGTACAAGATAGAACGAGGCCTGTCATTGGACGAGAAGGAAGGATGGGTGAGAGAAAAGTTTTATAGAGAGGAGGAGCCTGGAGTGACGGGGGAGAAGCCGCCGAGAGAACATGGAGGTGGATGTTAAGATTCCTCTTCGCACATTTACAGGTTGTTATGAATATTCTTAAGGGATGGATGTGTACAGGGCTTTGTATGTCTAGGTGGGCAATTATATCTTATCAATTGGATCAGAGGTTATTGTGTTGTGTGTTCTTTCATGTGGTGATTTAAGTTCAAGAGACTGTGTGGCAGCTGGAGACACTAGGCCGCCACGGAATTGGGATGTATATTTCTGGCATGGTGGACACCTGCCTTGGGAACTAGATGGGCAGAGAGATTGTTGCCAGGCTCAGAGAGAAGCTATCATCAGTGTGATATGGGATGGAGCAGAGCGGGTGAGAGGCTTTGCTGACTGAGATGAAGTATCTACCAGATATCTTGGGGAACTATAGTGCCAGATCTAGCACAGGATAAAAGACAATATTTTTTTATAATTTTACAGCAACACACATATACACATATATACATGTACACATATAAACATGAACACATAAACACATACAGACACACATATATGGTTTCTCAGTGAACACGGATCTCATCAACTAGGCTATCTGACGAGCCAGTGAGCTCTGGGTTCTGTCTGTCTTTGTTCCCCGCCCCCATACAGATTATAAATGTAAGCTGTTACTCCTGATTTTGTAGGTAGGAGTTTAGGTTCAAATGAAGGTTCAGATGGAGATATGCTCTCAGATCCCCATGCTTGTTTAGGGAGCCCGTTATCAACTGTCTGTCTCCCTACCTTCTCTGTGGGTTTAAAAGACGAGATGTAACTCTGTGAGTTACATCCATGCTGCACGGCGATGGGAGCTCCTGCTATGTGCTCCTCAGAGTTGATCACGGCCCTGAGGCTTTGATGTTCCTCTCTTCAAGGAGAGAGGTTGGACTGCTTCATCCATTAGGTCACAGCAGGTCTCCGTGTCCACAGTTTTAAAACTCATTAAGGTCCCACACCACAAATGCTTAGCTCCTTGTTCCTTAATTGCCAATTTCAGCTTCTTTATTGCCGCTCTCCTGGAGCCTCACATTTCAGTTCCCAAATGGCCCTCGAGGTCACCTATTTCCCAAACACTGGGACAACCCCCCAGTGAGAAATGCTAGCATGCAGGGAAGTAAAGCAAAGGCAATCTGAATACCTACTTGTTCCACCTGGCATTAAAAGCTCCCTGTGCCTAACAGTGCTTGTTACAGGAGAATTTAGGGTAACTGGCTAATACCATCTTAAATTGTTAAAGTGGCAGCCTGGGAGCTGAGCCCTCCGTACATTCATATGTAAGTGTCTGGGACTGGTGCATATGTCCGCATGCCTGTTGTTTGTATGCATGGGTCTGTACGTTTATAAAATCAGACAGAGACAGGAGAGACTGACAGAGAGTTGCGACATGGGGAGATGAGGCTGGGAGAGGCAGGGGGTCTTCTGCCTCTGGGGCCAGATCTGTATTTGCTGCTAGGAAAAGCAGACGTCAGATTCCATCTATAAAGACCTAATGGCTAACAGAAAGAATGTGTATTTTCCAAAAGGCTCCTTGTCAAAGTCAATAAATAAATTGCTCTCACTTAGGGCTGGATGACGCATTTCCAGAAAGAGCTCAACTAGGGACGTCATTAGGCAGTGCTTTCTTAGGGCTAAGGCGCCGAACGACTTTGTCTCTCTGCTCTCTCACTCAGAGGGCTTGAAAATGTTGCCCCTGTAATGCAACTCACAGCTCCGTTTAATGAGAAGAGGCATTCTTTAGCTTTTAAACCTGTTACAAATTATAGGCCTTCAGCAACGCTAGAAAGAAGAATCACTGTTAGCGATCTTTAGTGCCACCGAGATCCCATACATACTGACTTCGAAGAACCCTGCTTGTCCCCGCCCCAAGCGTCTTTCCTTCTATTTTTATAAACAACTTCATATCTGTATGGCTCTGAAATTTGGTTCTTTGTCAAAGTCCTGACTCCTGGGTGGATTCTTCTGAAAAGAAAGCCCCAGGTAGCAAGGGCTGGTGAGGGGAGGAGGGATAGCTGCGCTCCTTTTGCTGGTGACAAATACTGTAACAGGTAGATCTGCAAGAGAGTGAGTAGGAAATGAACTCGCGGAGGAATTCATGCTGATAGGTGATTTAGATTCTGTGTCTGCACCCCTCTGGTAATTTATTTAACCTTTGATGCAAAACAGAGCAGAAACAAGGGAGATTTACGCTCAGTGAACATTGACAGGGGATATTATTAAACCGTCCAGCATGAAACTGGTACAAAATGGAAAATCATGAATTTTTAAAATAGCCAGTGAGCTGATGTTAAAGTTAGCACCTAAAATGTAAAATTTATATCCACACAGCTGACCAGTGGATTGTGCATGGGAAATATCTGGAACCAACTTTGTCCCCACATTAGAGTTTCTGGTTTCCTGCCTAGTTTGGCTCTTGGGATTCCAGCTGCAACCAGTCTCTTGCGGTTATCCTCAGGGAGTGAACTCTCTGGCCCAGGACTAGTTTTAACTGTCAACTTGACCCAACCTAGAATCATCTAGGACCAGAGTCTCAGTGTGGGGAGACAGTCTGTTGGAAATTGTCTTGACTGACTTAGTTAAGGTGGGAAGACCTAGGCTAAAAGTGGTTTAGGGTCCTGGTTTGTGTTAAGAGCAGAGGACGTGAGCTGAGTACTACATTGAGTACCTTCCGGTAAGTATTAAGATTACAGGTACGACGTGCCTGACCGCTTCAAATTCCATTGCTTTGACTTCCCATAGCAATGGATTATAACTTAGAACTGTGAGCTAAAAAGAAGTCCTTTTTCTCCCCAGTTAATTTGTTTGTTTGTGTGTGTGTGTGTGTGTGTGTGTGTGTGTGTAGTTTTGCTTTGTTTTTTTCAAGGCAGGGTTTCTTGTATAACAACGCTGGCTGTCCTGGAACTGGCTTTGTAGAGCAGGCTGGCCTTGAGCTCAACAGAGATCCACCTACCTCTGTCTCCCGAGTGCTGGCATTAAAGGTGTGTAGAAACCAATAGAATTTGTATGGGTGAATTCCGAAGCTTTACGTGGCTACAATTCTTATGCTGGAATAGTTTAAAATTGTGGCAATCATTAGTTCCATTGGGTTCTTGTTTGTGTGTTTGGTTTGGTTTGGTTTGTTTGGTTTTGACACAGGGTTTTACTCCAGGTTGATCTGGGCTGAACCTCATTATGTTGCCCAGACTCAAACTCATAGGATCCTCCTGTCTTAGCCTCCAAGTGCTGGAGTTACAGTCATGAACCACCATGGACAGCTTTGTTCATAAATAGTTCCTAAGACATAGGGCTGATGAGATGGAGCAGTAGATGAATGTACTTGCTACTAAAGGCTGACAACTCGAGCTTGATTCCTCCAGGAACCAAGTGAAGACAAAAATCAAGAGTCAGTTCTACAAAGTTGTTCCCTGACCTCCACACACACCCCGTGCTATGTATGTGCCACCCTGTACATGGAACACACACACACACACACACACACACACACACACACACACACACCACATACACACACAAGTTAAATTAAATTAAATTAGTGTCTAAAACTTAGACATTGTTGAGTCCTGCTGCTGGTGGGAGGGTAAATCTTTTCTGTCTATACCTTGATAAGGTATTTCATTCATGTGTTTATTCAATAAACATTGAACATCTGGTGGTACGCTAGGTGACATTTTTCAATGGTGATCCAGCCAATCTCCACAAGTATAGATTGTTGAAATGTCTGTGGTGTCTGCTCTGTCCCCATTCTGGTTGTGGTGCTTTTCAGCAATGTGACTGTTGTGGTTTGAATAGGTTTGGTCCCATAGATTCATGTGTTTTAATGTTTGACTATAGAGAGTGGCATTATTAAAAGGTGTGGCCTTATTGGAGTGGGTGTGGTTTTGTTCGAGGAAGTGTAGTACTATGTAGGCTGGCTTTGGTGGTCTCCTATGGTCAGGCTCCTCCCCTCCAACCCCCAGTTGGAATCAGGGCCTCATGTCTGTCTGGACACTGCCGTGCTCCCTCCATGATGGTAATGGACTAAACCTTTGAATCTGTAAGCCAGCCTCAGTTAAATGTTTTCCTTGATAAGAGTTGCCTTGGTCATGTTGTCCCTTCATAGCAATGAAACAGCAACCTTCACAGGACATTTAATTTCCTCCTTATTTTTAAATCTCATTTTTAAAATTTATTTTTTTGAGATAGGATCTTAGCCCAGGCTGGCTTACAACTTACTGTTTTCCTTCCTCTGATACCTAGGTGCTGAGATTATAGGCATTCTCCATCTCTTTAATTTCTTGAGTCTGTTTTTCATCTGAAAAAATGCACTTGCTTTATAGCACTAATCTGGGAATTGGGTCACTTAGTGTGCCATTTAATAACTGCTCTTCAGTGAGCAATTAGTGTGCCCTAAGTGTATTTACCTCTAAAAGACCCAGTTTGTCTGTCAGCATGGTGGTCTCTTCTAGTTTTTCACAAATTGAGAGATAATTTGAGCAGAGGACAGAATAACAGGGGGCCCTTGGAGGACTAAGACAAAATGTCAATGCATTAAGCTTCAGGTACCAAATACATAAATTTACTCAAAGACAGAAACCATTATGTACTGGTAGTAATAACTCTGGGACGAGTGTTGACACTTAACAAAAATTATAACATGAAAATTATTAAGATCACTAAGTAAATATCTTTTTGAAATTTTCTGAAAATTTGCAACAATAAAAAAACCTGTACTCCTCTCAGCAGGGACTCTCAGAAACAAAACAACAAAACAAAACACTAAAAAATCAAAAAACAAAAACAGAAGCAACAACTTAGTTCCCCAGAGAGCAATTTGGAAATTCCTGGTGTGAAGTTTATCCCAGCAGGGTCCTGGGAGTCAGAGTTGAGCTCAGCAAGCTTGACTTTTGTATCTACAGTGTGAACTGAGGGCCAGGGATCCTACTGTTGGCTCATGGAAGCCCTGGTTCTCTTGTTGTGATCCCAGAGCCCCACCTGCCAATCAGAATGCTGCCTGCCATTTCTGGTCTCCTAATATGAAGAGGCAGGTGCTCAGAGAAGTAAAAGTTGTTTTGTTGACGCTTAGACAAATCTATGACCTCTTTCATCTTCTAAGAGAAAAACAAAACAAGACCAAGAGCAATCTTTTGCCATCCTGCCCTTTGGGCTCTGAGCTTATCCTGTCATTTCTGTGTGGACTGTGTGAGCATGTGTCTGGTTGGGGGGGGTGAGGAGCATGCTTTAGTTAGGGTTTCTATTGCTGTGGAGAGACACTGTGAGCACAGCAACTCTTAGAAAGGAAAACATTTCTTTGGGGGCTGACACAAAGTTCAGAGGTTAGTCTGTTATCGTCATGGAGGGGAGCATGGTGGCATGGCAGACAGACGTGGTGCTAGAGAGGTAACTGAGAGGTCTACATCTGGTAGGCAGGCGGCAAGGAGAGAGAGAGACACTGGGCCTGGCTTGAGCTTCTGAAACTTCAGAGCCCACCTCCAGCAACACACTTTCTCCAGTAAGGCCACACCTTCTAACAGTGTCACTCCCTATGAGCCTACAGGGGATGGGGATGGGACATTTTTATTTAAAGCACCTGTCAGAATCTGCCCCTAAGAAAGGAAATGGTATACATTGAGCAAAACTGTACATAGGCTCTGGAGCACTGCAGACTCTGGGTGTTTGAATCCCACCCACCCTGGCTCCTATAACCTTCCTCCAAGGATAAAGATATTGCAAACAGATGTTTGTTTCTTTCCCTTTGACTGCTGTGATAATGGAACAATGGACTCCAAGAAATTAGGATTCCTCCTGGAGTCTCACACTGGGAGAAGGGAAAGGCTAGCCTGAGGCCAGCCAGCCGAGACCTTGTTTAAGCACAGTCTGTTTTACTCCTCAGCCCACCTTGTAGGAGAGACTGAGAGGCTGGATCTGAGACAATGATGCTAAGGACAGGGACCAGGACTGCTAATTATCACTGGCCTCCTGTTAAACCTAAGCTTTCCATTACAATAGGGAGATGCGTTCGGTGGAGGGCCGGGGCCCAGGGCCTTCTGCTTCCTTTTCCTCACATCTCCACATTGACTACATCTTCCCTTTCTGTTCTCACTGTTACTTGTTGGCTTTCTTACTGAGAACAGGTAGCTGATCCTGGATTGTTAGGGTGCTCAAGGTTCAGGTGTAGGCATATAATCCTTCAATGTCTCCTGTATATGATTCCACAGGAAGTCCTGACTTTTCTTGGGGTGCAAGAGTTGAACTTAGGAGTTTCTTAGGCTCTCAGAAAGCAAACAAGCTGGCAGGAGGCAGGCAGATCTTGCTTTCCTGTTCTAGTTTCCAGATACCGGCCCCGCCCTAATCTCTCTCCTAGAAAATCTGTTCTTTCAGAGCATCCCGCAGGCACGGAATCACCAAGATGCACAGAATCTTCCTTAGAGAAGCTATAGTCTGCAGGATTCCATGGTTACCCTCTGAGCCCCTCTTTCAATCAGGGCTCCTTTCCTAGGAGCAGCTGTGCTTGCTGCCTGGCCTGGCCTTTGCAGTCTTACAGCAAACAAAGCCTATGGCAGCTACTGAGCCAGTGACTTGGTTGACTCGGGAGGTCAGTGTTGGTCTATTTGCTAGAAGAACCTGAGCTTTTAGCAGGTATCCCAGGGCTCTTCTGCCTTGGTTTGTTCATCTTTGAAATAAAAGCCTGTGGATTTCCACTTTTTTTTACTGGAAAAGTTAGAGCCCTGGGAAATTATACTTGGCAAGTTCCTGTTTCTTCTCTTTCTGGTTGTGCCTTTCTCTGGTTTGGACTGGTGTTCCTCTGAAATGAGTCCCAAGTAAGTCTTCAATGGCTCACTTCTCTCATTGTGTGCATAGATTTCCATCGGACTGTCTCTCTTTCCTCATTACAGTTTGTAAGGTGTTTGTGTGATGGTCTGTATATGCTATACGCTTTGCCCACGGAGTGCACTATTAGACTGTGTGGCCCTGTTGGAGTAGGTGCGACCTTGTTGGAGTGGATGTGCCACTGTGAGTGTAAGCTTTTAGACCCTCATCCTAGCTGCTTGGAAGTCAGTCTTCTGCTAGCAGTCTTCGGATGAAGATGTAGAACTCTCCACTCCTCCTGCACCATGCCTACCTGTAAGCAGCCATGTTCCCGCCTTGATGATACTGGACTGAACCTCTGAACCTGTAAGCCAGCCCCAGTTAAGTGTTGTCCTTATAAGAGTTGCCTTGGTCATGGTGTCTGTTCACAGCAGTAAAACCCTAACTAAGACAGTTTAAGAACTGAGGTTACTACTCGTCAGCCCAAGCTCCAGGGTGGTCTTTTGAACTGGGCTGACACCCACTCCTTATTGCTGAGCAAACATATATAAAAGGGAAGTCCCTTCAGGGTTATTATGGCTGTCACTCAGAACATTTCAAAAGAAAGTCAAAACAATACATATCTTATACATATTTATGCATGTTTATGCATAGTTTATAATAGTGTGTGAATGTGTATAGTATGTATGTGTGGGTGTGCATTTGTGTGACAAGCTACATTTCTTGAGTGTGTATTGTACTTTGACCTTGTACTCTAAATGACTTGCACACAATATTGCCATTTACTCATACAACACTACAACACCTTGGGCTGGAGAGATGGCTCAGTGGTTAGGAGCACAGACTGCTCTTCCAGAGGTCCTGAGTTCAATTCCCAGCAATCACACGGTGGCTTATAACTATCTGTAATGGGGATCTGATGCCCTCTTCAGGTGTCTGAAGACAGTGACAATGTACTCACATACATGAAATAAATAAATAAATCTTTAAAAATAAAAGGAGAATACTTAAGCCTCTGATTCAGGGTGTAGGAGACCGGGGATGATAGCCCTGGTCACCTAGATTCAGAGTTTGTATTCTTACAATTTATCATGCTACACTGTAGTCTAGTGACAATGGGTCAGCAGTGGGCAGAACTAATGCCTCAACCAAGAATTCTTAGTTACCCATGCCCTTTACCTAAACCCATATCTCATGCCAGCAGCCTTGAATGACAGATGTGGGGGTAACTGGACCCCTTTATCTGTTCCTCTTCCCAAAGCAGCAACATTGAGTAAATCGCCTTTCTCTTGTTTTTAAGATTATGTGTATTTTTAACCAACGTGTTGTGAATGGGTGGCCAAGCCTCATTTATTCAGACGATCAGAGCTTGGGTGTTGATCCTGATATCTCTGGTGATACAAATGCTAGGAGGGATAGGTTGGAAAGTCTGTATCTTAAGATGATCATACTGTATATGAAGGGGTGGGTAGACAGTGAACGAGAAAGGGGAGCCACACACACCGGAAGCAGGACCTTAAGAAAGAAAAAGCAAATAAGCCAATAACAGAGAAAAAACCTAAATAATAAAATTATTTTAGACGGAATAAAGCTTAGACATTAGCAAAAAGGGGAAAAGAACAAAATGGGACAGATACGGAACTAACCAGAGAGCAGTCTGTTCAAAGTCACACGTATTAATCATAACATTAAGAACCATCAGTATATATATAACAAACAAAATAATATAATGTCTGTATATACTATTGACAAGAAACACAGTTTAAGGCCTGGGAGAGGATCTGAGTCCATTTCCCAACACCAACCACTCAAGGGAACTTCAGGCCCAGATGTTGCCCTGGTGAACTTTACCAAATATTTTAGGGCATGGCAGGAGTTGTTTTAACACACTTCTTTCCAATAATCTCTAAGAGGAAAGACTACTTGGATGATTCCCCTCTGAGGCCAACATTTTCTGATTAAAAAGTTAGCTATTCCATCACATTGTGTCGATCTACCGTCTCCCTGGGAGCCCTCTAACATAAATGTGCAAATTTTTGAATCTATTCATCAATCAATTTCTAAAGAGCAATCTCCATTATGGCCAAACAGAGGCTATGTGGGAAATGGACCACTCAAACACCAATCAATATAATTCAACATTTGAAAGAGACTCAGAAAACGGTCATCCCAACAGATAGACCCAAAGTTTTGATAAAAAGCCACAGATATATTTCAGACATAATGCTTATCAAACCAAAAACAGAAAGAAGTATTTTTATCTGGTTTAGAGCCTTTCGCTACACAGAATGCTAAATGTCTCCCAGGAAAGGGCAATGACACCCCATGCCATTTTCTTTGCGTACCCTATAAGAGTCTAACCAGAGTAATGAAGCATTGGAAACCAGAGGAAGGGAACATCTGGAAAGAGAGAAATAGAATTGCCTTTATCTGGAGACAGGACAATTTGAATGTAAAATAGTTCAGGGTCACTAAAGCAATACTAGAACAAATAACCCAGTGTGAACGTGCTATAGGATCAGGATACGAAACCACCTGGTTCTTTATGCTCATAGCAGTTAACGGGAAAGGAAAATGGAAAAGGGTACTTAGCGTTAGCAACAGACTGCCTATAGTTTATAACTGGCCCACCCGCTCTCCCTCTCCACACGCAGGAGCAAGAACTGTCTGACCTCATCTTTCTAGCCCCTCGTCCACCTACCAATCAATCCGGAGGAATCACATTCCTGCCCTGACACTTCACCAACATCCTTCTCTACCGGACCCAATTCTCCCCAGCTGGAGGCCTGTCACTCATTTATAACAGTCTTTGCTCTTTTAAAATTACATTTCCCATGGTTCTCTCAGTGTCACCAGGGAGAAGTATAAAATATATTTTCCAGAATGTTCCACTGGATCGTGAGACATTCTTTTAGTCATTTAATACCTGTGAACACAGTTAACCATTGAGCCACATGTACATTCTATGTAAAGGTGTCATTATATTCTGGGACCAAGCTATGTGCTCTTAATGCAACATGCCACATGGAAAGGTGGGGGGCCTCCACCAAAGACCTCAGGTCTACTTTGCTTTCCAGAACACAAGTAAAGAATAGGTGTGTCAAAGTGGTTAAAGCCTTTGATTGGCCATTTCTGAAGAACTGGACGCCATATCTGTAGTCTTCCTGTCTCGCTTCCTGTCACCATCCTTGGAGTCAAACACTGCAGTAGATACACAGGTGAGTGGCTTAGGCTTCATGTTTAATGGCCTCCTTCAGTCACATCCCTAACCCTGAGTGCTTTCCAGATTTATGGAGAACAATATCCGCTAAATGATCAATTTAACCAAAGGACATAGAATAGTCAGGTTTTGGCATTTGTTAGATTTCAACACAATTATTTTTGCGTGTTTTAATTTAAATTCTGAAGTTTTGTTTTGTTTTTGTTAATTAGCCTACAGAGCAATAGGCTGTATTCTGACATTTTTGTACACACTTTGTCTTGACTGAGGCTCCTTGCTCCCTCCCTCCTCCTCCATCTCCCTCCTCCCTTCCTCATCTCCCTCCTCCCTCCCCCTCTCGCTCTTCTACCCCAGGTGAACTCTTTTTGCCACTTTCATATCAAATATATTCCATTACCCTCTATCTTCCTGAAATCACATCTTTCTCTTCTGTCATGGTCCTCTTTCTAGCTCTGTAATCTATGTCTAGCACAATGTGCTTGCGAGCCTTGACCTATCAATCCGTTTTCATGTTTCAACCTCTGACCACCATTTCCTGTCACTTCTGCACGTTACCAGATCTCTCCCATCTGAACTGTCTTTGACTTCCCCAAATGTCTTGTCACCTCTTATCTCTCTCCACTCTGTATCTTCTGCTGTCTTTCGTATCTCAACTACCCATCCTATAGGCCGGAGGACATTGCTTTATCATTCTTTGGAAAACATTCAGAGTTCTTTCACTCAATGGATTTTCTCTGCTTCAGAACTGATCTGAGTTTTTTGGGAAGGAATGCATGCCAATAAAAACACATCAATAACTTGTGCACATACATGGATGTACAGAACCTGTGCATATAAATTAGCACTGCGGGTCTACTCTGAATATGCCTATGTATGTATGTATGTATGTATGTATGTATGTATGTATGTGTTGGGGAGAAGGGGGAGTAGATGGAGAGATGGAGATGGAGGAGAGAGAGAGAGAGAGAGAGAGAGAGAGAGAGAGAGAGACAGACAGACAGACAGACAGACAGAGATCTGTGCACACTATCTTCAGTTCATTGTTTCTTCACTTCTGGTGTGGGCAAGGGATATTTGGATAGTAAGGGAGGTGGTAAGGATCACAGAGAACAAAGGGAATCTAAGAAAAAACACTGTGGTTGGAAGATTACCTAATATGCAGTGAGAATATTATAGTCTCTGCCTGCAGTGTTTTGGGCTGAGCTGTCTCTGGGGCATCATTTTGTCCTGAATATTGACAATCTGTTGCCCTAACTTTCTCACCTCACCCCAATATTTTGGTCTAGCCTCAAGCTGTTCCTGTGATCAGCCATGCTGGGGTAGATGCCCTACCCCTCACTCAGACGGTTTTCTGGTTTTTGTTTAGCTGAGGGATCATTTTTATCTCTGTAAGCAGCTTTGCATAAGTTTCCCTTTGATCTATTCCATGTAGGAATTTTTACTTTGCTGCTTAAGTCCAGGCTCCTGGAGTTTTTCTCTCTTCACAACTGTGCTCTCACTTGGTGACTGAATGCACTCTAACACCTCCACGTCTTCACACACAAACACAGAACATGTAAATCCTGACCCACCGAAGAGTCTTAATCCATAGAAGGAACAGAACACTATTGAATATTTTGGGGGTGGTACAGACAGAGCAGGAGACATAAATGCTATGGTTCTTCGAAAGGAAATGAGTTTGCTCACAGATTTCGACAAGCTATGGTTGCAGCTAAGGATCAAACACAGAAAGTTGGGGCAGAGATGTGAGCAAATGCCTGCATGGATCTCCCAGCTGTTGTATTTACATCTGCCACTACTCACCATAAGGCGATACGGAAGCTAAAGTCTGTGGTAGGTTTGTGTCTGAGTATAGGTAAAGCTGAGCGCAGAGATCTCATCCCTTAGAAGCTTTCAAATAAAGGAAAGGAGGTACTTTCTCTTTTGCTGGTTCTCAAGATGTGCTGAGGATCCACTGAGACTTTCAATTGGCTGAGGCGGGAGCTCTCAGATGGGGACGATCACTGACAGGAAGGAAGTTCACCAAGAGCAGCCGATGAGCTAGTAAGATGATGACGGTAAGGGAGAAACTCACTTCAAAGGGATGCCGCGGATGCATTACTCTTCTCACAGAGTAGGTGATCTACACTGGTAGCTGGACTTGAGGCAGACTCTAGTCACTGTTTCAGGACTTGTCCTCGAAAGCTCTTCCTTTACCAATATCTAGAGAAGAGAATCTTCCATCACTCTGCATGGGCAGCATACACGTGGCTGTATGTTAAGTCCTTTGGTGGTCTTCTGTTCGATGGGTCTAGGGTTATGGGTCCCACATCTGCTCCACCACAGGGCTGGGCCCCTCAGGGAGGTAGAATCCTGGAAGTTTGACCGCCCTTACTCCACAACGCCGCTTGGTGGGTGTTGGGCTGTGGGAAGCCCTGGGACACGGCTCCAAGGCAGTCAGACTCTCAGGCTCTTGGGCATCCAGGAGCCACTGGGAGCCACAGAAGAGTTTAGAACAGAGTGGGGGTCCACAGGCTGGATCTAACCTGGGCAAGGGGGAAGAGGAGGAGCTCCTGCTGGTCCTGAAGGGGGTGGGTAGTCTTTGGCTGGACTGTAGTAGGCTTGTGTTTGGTGGTGACCAGCGCTGGGAGCACAGGGAGGCCTTCTGTGGGAAATTAGACAGCGGCTCTATAGGTGAAGGCCTTCTCTGTGGCTTCCAAGGGTGAATCCTGATGAAAGGAGACAGTCTCTGGCTTTAAGACATTTATTGTCATGGCAGGAAGTGTATGAGTAAAACCATACCCCACTTCTCAGGGTAGGCCTGAGATTAAATATGTTTTGTAGGGAGGAGTGTCTGGGAAGGAACGTTCATTGGCTAAGCCTCCAGGCCTTTAGGTATCTCATTATAATGAAGATCTGTCTTGAGCCTACGTGACCTGTGGTCATGTCCTCTACATGTGGAGGGGCTTGGGACATTGCCCTTACTGATGGTCACAAATCTAGGGAGGGCTGTGGCTAGTGACAGGGGCCTGGCTTTCCGGGAGTCGGGTGAAACACCTACTGTCCCTTTTAGGTTCACCGGGGTTTCAAGCCTTTGCTCAATCCGGAACCAGGGTGCCTTGTATAGTGCCACAGGTGGGTGAGTCCTTAGATCAACACCCTTCTGCATAATGAGCTAAGAGGCAGGGGGATGCCTAGCATGAACTTTCCATGGGCTCTACAGAGCATCCTGGATGGATGGCCTCATGTTACTCATTGGAAGGCACGTGGGAAGTTGAAAGGATAGATTACTTCATTACAGCACAGGACTGTAAAAAACAAAATATTCTTACGTTCTTTAAACTTTAAGACATTTAAATTTCAGTCAGAAATGGGCATATTTCTAGAGCATAAGAGAGTATTCCTGGTAGTATGAAATCTATCTGTCTGTCTGTCTATCTATCTATTTTTGTTAAAAGTCTGTTGATCTATCAGTCATATATCATCAATCTCTATTATATACCTATCAACTACCTGTTATCTAACTTTCTTCTATTATCTGTCTATTCATCCTCCAATACACATATACACTCTTCATATATATATATATATATATATATATATATATACATACACACACACACACACATATATATATATATATGTATTTGGAGAGAAAGAGAGAGAGAGAGAGAGAGAGAGAGAGAGAGAGAGAGAGAGAGAGTGTGTGCTGGGATCCATGTATGAAAGAACATGGCATTTGATTCTCCAAGTTTGGTTTACCCCTCTTAATATAATAATTCCACTGATCATCTATTTTCTGTAAAGTACATCACTTTAGTTTTCCTCCTGCACACATCACATTTCATTGTGTGCCACGTTTTCAGTGCCATTCACCTGTTGATGATGGGTACCCAGCCCGATTTTATTCCCTCACTGCAGCCAACAGAGCAGCAGGGGAGATGTAGAGCCTCTGGCAGGATGTAGAGACTTTTGGGTACATGCTCAGGAGTGGTAAAGCCCAGCCATATGGTAGCTCTATTTTGGGTGCCTTGGGAAACCTCTATACTGATTTCCATAGTGGCTGCCCCAGTTTATGCTCCTACAGTGGTAAATGAGGATTCCTCTTTCCCTGTGTCCTCATGGGTGTTTCAACAAATGCTTTTCTAGTGTGCTTGCACCAATTCACAAGCCTCCCTGGCTTTGCACTGTAGTAGTGACAACAACAAGAATCTTTAGTGCAAATACACCGAGGGCACACGGCATCAAATTATTCTTTAGATTTACATTTTAGACTTATATTTTAGATTTACATTTAATGAAATGTCAGTCAAAGTCTCTTCTTTTTTCTATTTTGGGTTGTGAGTCTCTGTGGTGCAGACCGCTAAGGAGAAAGCTTAGTAGACTGTGGACAAGCACAGTGACTTGTCCATTCATCCTGTTGGTGTGAGTCACTGCAGCAAACTTTTTTGTGCCACTGGCGTAATTAAGGCACAGATATGATTATTTTGGGGGAGTTTATATTTTCCAGTGACGTCACAAATCTTTGACTTCCCCTTTACACGCCCTTTTGTTTGTTCACATTTTCTGTGGTGTTGGAGATTCCAAGGCCTGGAACAGAACATCTTAGGACAATTTTGTACCACTGAACCACATCTTAGTCTGGGTTTTTGTTCAGTGAACAAAAGCTCTCAATTTTGATATGGTTGTATATCTACTGAGCAGCTGCTTTTTGTCTTACTCAGAGTTCTATCCCAAGGCTATGAGCACGCTGCTATTGTTCTGTTTGAAAATCACTTCTAGTTTGTCTCGCCCAGTTAGATGGGAAATGTCTCTGGCATTGACTTTTGCATATATTGTTAAGTTTGACATCAAGATCATTTTTATATTTATATATAACTGACCCAGCCTCATAATTTTAAATTCCATCCTATACTCATTGCCTTAAAATAGATTGCTCTGAAATGCATACTTAAAGCAAGTATTCACGTTTTCGCTACTTCTAAAATGTTTACTGCCTTTTGTCTGTCTTTGCATTGGCGTCACACCATAGATTTAATAACTCTGGATATAGGGCAGTGTGAGTCCTCTACTCTTGAGTTAGTTCTTCTGCAAAGGTGTCCATGAAGTATTTAGCTCCTGCATTTTAATATAAATATTAGAACGCACTTGCTAATTAAAAGTAACGTGCGTGTATGTGACTCAGTAAATATCACTGGGGTTGCTTATGGGAGCGTAGGCCAGGGGCTACTACAGGAATGTGAGAACTTACCAGTGGCTAAACCACTGGAGATAATGTCTCCCTTTCCTCCAAAAACCATGAACTATTAGTAGATTCTCAGGGAGGGTGGGGGCTTATGAACCTCTTCTCCCACTGGGAAGTTGGATTGGGAGTTCTTAGTACTTCTAGACAATGTGAGAAAAAAATTACGTCTTTGTGATGCAAATCACTTGGCCCCCTGGGTTTGTAGACCCCCAGCTGTAGAGACGTTCTGTGAGTGATCTTGGATTTGCTTCATCGTTTCCAACATTATATTATTACATGCCTCTTAGTTTTTTTATGAATTATATTAAATTATTTCTTCCATGAAATTCTATTTCCCATTTTTCATTAGAAATAAATTTGCTCCATCGATTTCATATCTAATTATTTTTGTTAAATTCACTCCTTAATTCCCATAGACTATAGATTTTTTTTTTTTGACCAGATTTTGTCTTCGGCCTTCAATTACTTACTGGTTCTAAGTAAGAGGTATATTGAGATTCTAAATAGATGTTAGAATGTATATTTTATTTGAAATATAAACTGTGTGTAAAATATTATACAGAATTTTCCCTCTATATATAGAGCAGAAAAGTAATTAAGTCCTGAAATGAGTTTAAAGATCGGAAGGACTAAAAATATCCTTTTGAAGGAGGTAAATGTTAAAATTGTAAAACATACTTTAATAAGTACATTTCTGCTTCTCTCTCCTCCTCCATAAAATGCAAACTAAATGCATCAAGGAGACACAGACGGGGCTCTCAAAGTTTCTATGGCTGCGTTTTCGTGCCTAATCTTGTTTTATTTTTCCCCCACGCACAAGTTTTGGTCGCATAAACACAGTCGTTTGATGCTGAAATTTGAAACAATTGCTGTGCTTAAATCCTCGCTGATCTATTACAGAGGAAACAGGGTTTTATCTTACCATGAACAGATGGCGAACAATTTGATCTGATTGCAACCAACCTTCAGCTAGAACTGCAGAGAGAGGTAGGGGAGGAGCATGATAAAGTCTGTTGCTAACCAAAAATTACTATCTGAGATATTGGTCCTCATTTCTAGGTCTCTGCTTTTGGTTTTTACCGACAGCAATACATTCTGTCCTCTCAGAGGACTGAACACCATAAAATCCATATGCCGCAAACACCCCCAATTTCTCACTGAAGTGGATTATTCTCTCCAGTTACCTTTTATTCTAAAGGTATGCCTGGCATAAAAGAGACTATCTGTGACCCGCCCAATTAGAGAAACGTGTTGCAGAGTGGCGTCCTATTTGCCTCATTTCCGCTTTGCAGCTTTCCAAGCAAGATGGCGGGTCCCGTTCGATTTAATTTCTGTTGCTGTGCCGAAACCCCATGCCCTAGCAGCAACCTAGGGGAAGAATGGGTTCATCTGGTTTAGAGTTCCAGATTATAGTCTGTCATCGCAGAGAGGTCGCTGCGGCAGCAGCTTGAGAGAACAGTCATATTCCCTCACCTTTAAAGGCAGGGAGCAGCAAATGCACGCTACCTCCTGCTGCTGCTCCTGCCCAGCTAGCTGCAGTTGCTTTCTCACGGTTCAGGGAGAAGCCTATGAAATGGTGGCACGCATAGTCAGTGTGGGAAGACCCGCCTCAATTGCTTATCAAAATAACCCACTACCGACTATCCCAGAGTCCAACCTGAGCTAGATAATTCCTTATTAAGACACTTTCCAAGTGATCAATTCTAGATTGCATCAAGTTGACAGTTAAAATTAACGAGCACAAGTCTCTATTTTAAAATCTGAAGTTCAGCAGTCCTGAGTACAAGGTCCATGCTATACAGTGTGAAAGTGGACTCCCTGCGGTTGGAGCTCAGGTCTGCTCATCTCAGGGCCGTCTCAATGGACTGCTAATACCCACTGGTTGGAGCAGAACCCTTCTTTTGCTGTTCTCCGTGCTGCTGACTGCCCAGAAAGGGGTCATTCCCCTTGGGATACACTTAACCGGGCAAGCAGAGGAGACTTGGAGCATGCTCTAGGGTAAAGAATGGAATATGTGGGCAGTTTTTACTTCTGTCCATGGGTATACTCTGCTTCAGAAGGCAGAAAACAACAAGCTCAGGTATTGGGTACTGTAAGGCTGAAAATTCCTTTTAGTTCCTTGTGTATTTTCAGTCTCTATTTTGATCACCATAGAATACAAATTTAAAAGTCTAATAACAGCCAGAGGAGCATAGAAGGCTGTCTACGGTCTAAAAATCATCACATAAATATAGGAGAGAGAAGTTTGCTCATGGAGATAATAAGATTTTTACCAAAGAAGTCTACTCTTCCGGGCTTCTTTAAACTTCACAATAGCAGAGAAATGTCAATACATTTCCTACTTTGAAAGTTGTATTTTGTTTGGAAAATTGAAGCAACGTGAAGATAGAGTTAAGTCCTTACTAACAAGGTTCCTACTACGGGCTAGGTCTGGGGGTAATGTGACTTCCAGTGTGGTTTTCACCATTCTAATTCATTGTTGCTTTTATTCAGCCACAGTAGTAGGAATTGTACTTATTTGTATCATTTTAATTTTAAGGTTGAATGTCAATCTATATTTTAATATCTTCCCGTAGTCTAGTCTGTGTTTATCACACAGCAGCCACTCAACACACATTTGATGATGAGTTCTAGTCTTTAAACATTTTCTGAAGAAAGATGTAGCATTCAACATAAGGATACAAGATTGATAATAACTAGCAAAGGATTTCAAACCATCCTGTTATTGCTACAACGTTCTTATGAGGTTGAACTGATTTCAATCTCATTTTGGAGAGGTGCAAACCATGGCTAGAAAAGAATATTGTTTCCCTGCTGTTCAGTTCATGAGCCAGGACCCAAGTCTGAGTGTGAATTCCCGGAGCATTCACACTCAGAGCTATCAGGGCTCTAACTGTACCTTTGGGAAGTTTCATGACATCAGAGGCTGATAAGCAACCAAGGCAGCAAGAAGTGTGGGGTGGCTTCCGGCTTTTCCTGGATTATTTTGGGTAACTTCTGCTCCCACGCAAAGCTGGTTATTCTTCAAGAACTTCAGCTGAAAGGGGGAGCAATTCTGAGCCTGTCCTCTCGGCTTTATGTCTTGTGAGGAGCTTTGCTGAGAGTTCATGGTCATTTTACTGTTTCACTACAGCTCAAGCCAAGCTTGCTTTTCTGACCATATCTGTTCGAATTTCCCATTATCCATCCCAATTCCCTTAAAAGTGGGTTATTTGCTGGCTGATTATGGTCTTTGGACTGTGGACCTCTTAATATTTCTTACCTTTTAAAGAGAAGTAAACTTAAAAAAAACTGTCTAAAATGTAACATTATTACTTTTAAGAATGATTTATCTTATGTATGTGAGTACACTGTAGCTGTCTTCAGACACACCAGAAGAGGGCATCAGATCTCACTACAGATGGTTGTGAGCCACCATGTGGTTGCTGGGAATTGAACTCAGGACCTCTGGAGGAGTAGTCAGTCAGTGCTCTTAACCTCTGAGCCATCTCTTCAGCCCCAACATTATTTTTGTTATGAAAAAGTACTTTATCTGCCCCCTGCCACCCTCTGTTTACTTTTTCAGTACAGGGTTTCTCTGCTACTCCCAGGTGTCTTGGAACTCACTCCGTAGACCAGGTGGCCTTGAACTCGGAGATCCACCTGCCTCTGCCACTGGATCCTGAGTCCTGGGATTAAAGGTGTGTACCACCACCACCTTTCTTTTTTGTCCTAAGGATAAAATTAGGCTTACATGAAATCAAAGAAAAGCTCAACAGGTTCTAGAAATAAAAGTGGCTTCATTTTCTATTTAGTTGCATTAGGTGAAAACGGCAATTGGGACCCACTGCTGTTCTGATCTATCTGCGGGAAGCATTGTAGACAGGATATACTTCTGATCTATTTCCTATGGCAATGCCACTTTAAAGCAGATTTCATGGTGGATCTTCATTTTGGGCCAGCCCTTTAGACCCCACTCATTTAAATCTCAGGCTTTCTGTGGCCACTGTGCAGACCACCAAGCTTCCCAGCCATTCTCACACAGACCACCAAGCTTTCCAGCCATTCTTACTCAGTCTATGTAGTTTTATGATGTCATCTCTTCTCAGGACCTGTGTCCTGGTTCTGTCTGATAGAGACACTTCAGTCTCATACAGAAGTTCATTTACTGTCTTCTGGGCATTCCTTTGGGCTCCTTTTCAAAAGGCTGAGTTTCTATAACAGCTCTCTTCTCTTTTGATGTCCTCTTTAAGACCAGTGAGACTTATTTCTCTTATGCCATTCTTTCTGATCTTTAAGATCTAATCCTCCTGTCATATTTGTACGGATTATTAGATTTCAAAATTTCTTTTTACGAGCAGGTCTTCCTCCTAGCATAATCATCCTCTCTTCCCTTATTCTGATACAAGATGTGACTTTTTCTTAAAGCACGTGTTTCTACATGAAGCTGGGATTGATCTTAGGCTTTCAATCATACGTCTTTTGAAAGATCCAGAATCTTTTCCTTTGCAAGAATTTTAAGATTTTTTTCCCTTGTATCTCAAGAAAACGGCATGTTATCCCTGAAATGAGAATGATTTTTTTCTCTCTTTACTTTTTATAAATAAAATCTACCTTCTTCTTACCCATGACTGACAGAAGGCTAAATCTGAGTGTGTGAAGTCTCGAGACATCATTAAAATTAAGACGAACAGCGACCCCGGTACTGTGGTTTGAGAACCTTTTGGCCCATGTTCCTGGGCTTTTGTCCTAGATGGAGCCTCTGTATTGGGAGGCTGCAAAGCCTTTAGTAGACGAAACTTGTTACAAGAAGTGGGTCACTACAGGTGGGCCTTGAGGCTTTATAGAATAACCCACTTCCTATCCACTCTTCTGCTTCCCAACTTCAGACACGATGTCACCAACTGCTTCCTGCTCCTGTACTCTCTCTCATCTTTCCTGCCACAGTGATGGACATCCAAATAAGCCCTCCCTCCCTTGGGTTGCTCTCGTGATGTATTTTGTCACAGCCACAAGAAGCTAACTTATCTTGTCACCTTGACTATATGAAAAGTTGTTTCTTAAGCTCCATAGAGACAACACACAATAGCTAGCTACACATTCCTATGGCTCACACCCAGGTTGTTCATTCAGTTATTTGAAGGTCTCACCAAAGGCTGAGAGAGTAAAATCCTACTTCTCCACCCAGTAACCTCATATGAAGCTGTGACCTTGGTTCAATATTAATCTGACAGTTGCCTATTAAAGCCCAGGTCTGGCTTGCACACCATTCAGTAAATGCTGCTTAGGTGGCCCCAACAAGAGTTTGCTTAAAACCTGAGTGGTCTTGTGTGCCTTGTCTCAGATGGCCACCGTGGATCAAAGCAGTTATAAGCTACAGCGACTGTCCTGGCCTAGCACTTACTAAAAGTAATTTACAGTGACTTGTCTAGGCTCTATGAGATAAAAACTGGCTATGTGTATACAATGTGAACCTTTCTAAGTCATAAAAGTAAAAGCCTCACAATGGAATCTCCATAGACTTAGTGTCTACTACTCCTTTGACCAATTGACTCTCTCTCTCTCTCTCTCTCTCTCTCTCTCTCTCTATCTCTTTCTCTCTCTCTCTCTCCTCTTCCTCTCTCCCTCCCTCTCTCTTTCAATCAATCACTATCACAGTCTAGTGCTTACATTTGAGGCTTTGGAGGAAACCAACTATGTGGCACTCATTAATGTATAGAAAAAGTCAAGTGGGTTTCAGGATCATATTTTTGATATTTTAATTATTACTACCCTATTTAATTGTACAAGCAAATGGATTCAGTGTGGTTTTTCCCACACGGGCATTAGGCATTGAACGTCACCCTCCTTTCTGATGGATGAGGCTGATGCCTGATTCCGAGTGCCACTCACATTTGGAAAGGATTGTGCATCCTAACACGGGCTTAACACACAGCAAACACTTGGCCCACTGAGCTGTGGCTATTGTTGGGTAACCCAAGGACTCCCCTTAGACATTTGCTCATGGGACTGTCCATGAAAAAACAAAACAGAACTTTTCTATCCTTTACATATCCTGAATCCCAGTAAAGCAGCCCAAGAGGGCAAAATCCATTAAAACAGTACAGAGTGTCATGGGAAATACCTGTAAGCCCAGAACTTATAAAGCCAAGGTAGGAGGATTGCCATGAATTTCAGGCCAGTCTGGGCCATATAGCAAGATCCCATCTCCTGAACAACAATAACAACAAAACAAGATTATAGTGACTTTGTGTGACTGGCTTGGAACTTCTTATATAGCCAAGATGACTTTGGGGTTGAGATCTTCCTGTTTCTACCTCCCGAGTGCTGAGATTACAGGGGGCTATTGCCTTGCTTGGTTTCATGCTGCATTGAGGAATGTACACAGGGTCTCTCCCATGGCAGCCAAGCATCCTACCAACTGAGCTATATCGCTATCCCTAAAAGACACTTACTTTTCAATTCTTTGATGACCAATGAGGCAGGAAGCCATTTCCTATTGATCTTAGGACACTGGAAAATACTTTGACCTTGAAAACCACCCTGGTTCTTCCCTTGCCTATGACACAGAGACATTCTCCAAACTGCAATGGTCTACAGAGTCCTTAATCAAATAGACAATGTTAATATTTGGCAAATGGGTGACATCAGCATAATTGTATCTTATCTCTGACCCTTTCAGGTGGTGAGATTCATGAGTAGTAGTAATAACCTACATTTACAGAGAGCTGCACCACTTGCAAATAGCAGGGCCATGCATTACCTCATTCCTTTTAACCATCTTAAATGTAAAGCATGTAGTTCTGCTCTGGAGAAAGGAATGCTTTCAAAATACATGACCTTTTGCCTAATGTCTTAACAGTGAGTAAGGATGCAAGGAGTGTGGTCCAGGCTTCTGTCGGAAATCATGTTTCTTAGCCTTTCTCTCCTAGGACTTTAACAATTTCAAAAG
The DNA here is from genome assembly GCF_011064425.1 of Rattus rattus. Taxonomy (NCBI): domain Eukaryota; kingdom Metazoa; phylum Chordata; class Mammalia; order Rodentia; family Muridae; genus Rattus; species Rattus rattus. Next base: position 102,755,442 of record NC_046161.1, read on the forward strand.
TATGAATATTAATAGTGTGGAGATAGAAGAAGGAATGCAGGGGAGGATCCTGAAGTCCCTTCTCCCAAAGAAAACCACGAGAGTTCATTTTCTAGTCATTGCGCTAGAGCACATGACTTAAGGTTTATACCGGCTCATAGCTTTAGAGATTTCCACCTGTCATTGAGCCCCTTGATTATGAGACCATGATGAAGAAGACCATGGTAATGGGAACATGTGGAAGAGGCGGCTTACTTTCTGGTAGACAAGCAGCAGGGAGAGAAAGACAGGAGGAAGCCAGCCATAAGATCTGCCCAAGGACCTACCTTTAGTGACCTTCTTACTCCAGCTAGGTCGCGCCTCCTAACAGTTCCATAACCTTCCAAAATAACACACCAGCTGGAGCCAAGTGGTCACCTCACAAGCTTCTGGGGAGACACTTCACATCCAAGCAATAGCAAATATAAACAACAAATACTTTGTATCTAAGCCAAGAATTACCTAGTTTGCTGAATGTTTAAGTTGTGTCTGACTCATGGGCTAGTCTTTTTTTTTTTCAAAGCCAAGGTGTTAGTTAGCACAGCCATACAAGAGCTACAGAATAATCCCATACTGTGGTTTCCTGGGCACACGGTTCCCTTATGACCTTTAGTGAAGTACAATCAGCCTGATTACTTCTATTCCATGTGTGTAGAATGTTCTCCAGCCTTCAGAGACTAATTTAGCACTACCTTGTCAAACACGAAGAATTCTCCCAAGTTTAACAAAACATTGGTTTGTTGGGACAGGAGACGTCAAATCGTAAAGACAAAAATTAGTCTATTTACAGGGCGGTTGTCAGGCTGACTCAGATCGTCTGAAAGGAACACATTGAATTTGCTCACAAATCAATCAGCATCATAGTGAAAAACAGAGAGAACTAACATAATAAGAAGTTTGTGGGTCGCTGAGGATGGAGCAGGTAGTCAGAAGGCCTTACCCAAAAAAAAAAAAAAAAGTCAGGAGAGATGACTCAGTCAGTAAAGGGCTTCATATACAAGTGTGGAGACCTGCGTTCAGGTAAAAACCAGCACAGTGGCATGTGTCTGTGATCACAGCACTGGGAAGTCAGGGGCAGAAGGGTCTCTGAAGCTCACTGGCTGCTCAGCTGAGGTGAATTTGTAAGCTCCAGGTTCAGCCTCAGTAAATAAGGAGAGAGGCGTTGAAGTAGCATGGTGTTGACATCTGACTTCTACATGTACACACACAAGTGTGCAAGTGCATCTGCAGCCACATGAGCGCCTGTTCACCACTACACACACACACATACACACACACACACACACACAAACACATGAACACACACATGCACATATGCACACATGCACACATGTAGAGTGGGCACAGAAGCTTCAGGGAGGAAGCCATGATCCTCCCTGGCAGATGCTTATGCAGCTTTGGAGAAGAAAGAAAGGAGGTGGAGGAGGAGGAGGAGGAGGAGGAGGAGGAGGAGGAGGAGGAGGAGGAGGAGGAGGAAGAGGAGTCTCCTCAGAAAACCAGCATCAGAGAGAGCTGCCGCACAGCTTCTTCCTTTCTGTCCAATAAAAGTGAAGAAACCACATTCAAACCTGTATACATTCTTAAATGCTATACACTACAAGGAGCAAGGACTGCATTTCAAACTCCTCCTGCAGCGTTTTCCTTCAAAGTCACCGGTCTCCTTCCTCAGTCTAAGGTGGGGGCTGTGCAGCCCTGCTGGCCATGCTCTGAGGGACTGTCTCCGACTGTTTCACTCTTCTGTCTGTTTCATATTTCCTTTTCCAAGGATGTTTCCCCCTAGATGGCATTCGTAAAAGCCTTCTTCTGTCGTGGCTCACCTAAATTATCACTTCCCTCCAGCAGCAGAGAAAGTCCATCCCAGGTCCTGTGGTATCTCTGCCTGCCAAGCGGGATCAGGGCATAGCTCTCTGCTTTCTCTCCAGCACCCTGCCTGCCTCCGTGCTCTCAGCCATGAGGATGGTCTAACCCCCTGACTCTGTAAGCAAGCCCAGCTAAGTGCTTTCTTTTATCGCACTTGCCTTTGGTCATGGTTTTTCCCTCAAAGCGATAGAACAGGAAGGAAGAAGACAGGAAGGAAGTCTTGCGTGTGCAGGGGCCATAGCTTATTCCAATGTTCAATAAAACAGGCTGCATGGTAATGAACACATACAATCACCAAAACCATGTTGAAATATGCATCACGCGTGTAATTTCCTGTAAAAATGATTCTGGCGGCTGGAGAGATGGCTCAGGAGTTAAGAGAGTTCTCCACGGGATTCCAGTTCCAATGTCAGCACTGATCTTCGGGGCTTACGATGTTCTGTAACTCCAGATCCAAGGGATCTGATGTACTCTTCTTGTCTTCCTCATACACATGGAACATACACACATGTACAAAGGCATGTACACACTGATAAATAAAAGTCAGAATAGATCTCTTAAAGTAATTCTGCTTAATTCTCTTCTCCAGAAGAATAATTATAAATCTTGAAGGATTTTCTTATTCTTAGGGTTCTGGTTTTATATTTGTCACAAACTACTAATTCAAAGTCAGGTGTGAGTGGGTAGCTCATGTCTGTAGTTCTGGTTCTGGGGAGTGGGGCAAGGGAATTGTCTTGGGTTTGAAACTAGCCTGGGTTACAGAGTGGGTTCTAGTACAACCTGGCCCACAGAGTGAGGGCTTGTCTCACCCATCCCCTGCCAGTTCCTCAAATTTAGAGGGTATGTTAATTTTTAGCTTTCGAAATAAAATCTTTTAAACCAAATCGCCTCGCTTGCCTCCCCGACTCTTGCTCATTTTAAGAAACAAGGTCTCATGTGTAAGTTCAGGCTAGCCTGGGACTCACAGTTCACTGCCTCAGCCTCCTGAGTACTGGGATTGCAGGTTAGACCTCGCCCAATCTTTCTTTTTGGCCTTGAACTTCACTTGAAATGATAAATAAGATCAAATTTTAAAAGATGTAATTTAGAATCATAAGTATAAAATAACATAAAGAAGCAAGCATTTTCAAGTTAAGAATAATCGAATTGAAGAAGTTTGAATTATGTGTCAACTAATATTAAAATCTGAATGCTACGGTAAAATTATATTTATCAGGGAACTTTTCCTATACTAAGAAATTTTACCCTAATTTTTCAATGGATGTTAAAATTGTAAAAAACATTTTGTTATTTATCTCCCTTAAGAAAGTTACTGTGATTTTTCCCTTAAAAATTTTATCTAAAATTCTTGCATGTGTTGAATGAGACATTTAACATCACTTTGAAATCTCCAAACGAAAAAGTATCAGGCCAATGTGGTTTTGTTTAGACTGAATTCCCAGTAGTTTCCATTTTAATGTAATTGCAGAAATTCTGTCTTCTTACCCCAGACTTTGGTTTCCCAACTATTTTAGATTTTACTGTCTGAAATGAGTCTGAATTTATTCAGGGAAAGATAAAAAAGACTTCCTTACTCAACATTCAAATATGATTAATTTTCTAGACATTGATTGCATGTATCAAGTCTGATGTCTGGAGTTCGGTGTTCTTTTCCATTACTCCCACTAATTTCCTGTAAACACAAACACTGAAGCCCGTGGGTGTTCCTTTGTACTGTCTATGGCCTCTAGGTTGGAATAGGCTAAACACATTGCTACTCAGCCATTCCCTGCCAACTCTCTTCTCATTCCATAGGCACGTTCATAACTGTCCAGTCTTTACATTCCAGATGCGCCTTCAAACACTCCTCCCCAAAGAGTCCTTTGATGCTCATCCTATTCTTGGGATGTAATAGGCCCATTGATCTTTGTGCCATGTTATCCGTTATGACTGCCTTATTATTGCTCCCATCATGGAGATAACACTGTGCTTATTCATGGATTTGCTTTTCCTTGTAACCTCTGACTGTGTCCCTCCCGAGGTCAGGAGATGTGTTTCTCTTCGGTTACTCCAGTATTGCTACTGTCTAGCACGGTCCCAAATAATTTATGCCAAAAACGTATGATAGAAATGTAATGTGTGGCACTTATATAAATTTAATCTCTAGGATATAAATTAAAAGTCCAAAGAAACAAAATTTTAATAAATATTTTGTCAATTTATAAGACGTATCAAATTTCATTTCAAGATTATTTGATATAAAGGGTTCCTGGTAAGATATAGTTTATATTCCTATTGCCTTGACAGTCTTCATAAAGCACATCTATTTTACATGGAATACACAGCTCTTCATGGATTATCAAGTTTGCTAGTGATCAGTGGCTACCTATGGCTAGTGGCTCCCATGCCGGGGAGCATGATTCTAGACTTTCACCCCTTATCTGTTGAGAGCATGAAACTTGCAGTCTATTGAACGCAGCCATGTGACCAGTGCCCCGGGGACATCCCTGCAGACTTCGTTTATCCTTTGCAAGCAGAGATCAGCTTCTGTGTGTTTCCTGGCTGAGAGTTAATCCTGGCTGGCTGCAGAGGATTGCCTTGGATTCTGGAGCCATATTTTTGCCCAGAGAAGTGGGAATGTATTCAAATGTTGCATCCCCTTTACCCAGACAATAGAAGACCTGACTAGACTAGAGTGGCTGATATGGGAACAACAGAGCTAAGCTCTTTTGCTTCTACACTCAGTCAGGTAGAGCCCAGGATGATGCCTGAAACCACCATTTTGATTTCTCCCTCCTGTTCCATGCTCTATCTCCTTCACCCTTCACCTCCCAATACTTCCCTGCAGAAAGTACCTGCTGATGGACTGTTGGTTCTGCTTCTGAAGTACCCAGATGGCGAGGTGGTCCTCATGAACAGTTATCATTGATGAATAAATAAACAAAGGAGGTTTGGATTCCATGTTAGCAATAACCATCCTGCTTCTGTACTTTCTTGTCTCAGTTATAATACACCCTTGACCTATACTCAGACATTTTTCTTGATGTGGCAAGTTTAAGTGTTTTCTTATCTCCCTGTGTTTCATAGCAACTACTATAATTTTTCTTGTGCATTCATGGATACATTTCTTAAACAAACTCAACGCCTATTTATATACATGTTATATTAATAAACTGCATTTGTGTCACTTTCTTCTTTCCTTATATTTTTTGAGATGGTAAATTGATATATTACCCATGCCAGCCTCATATTCATGATCCTCCTGCCTCAGCCTACCAAGTGCTGGGATTACATGCATATACTACCATTCCTGGCCAGGACATATGTATGTACATATGTATGTATGCATGCATACATGCATGCATGCATATACACTGATTCTTTTCATTTCTTTCCCTTTGTATTTACATATTTTTTACAAATTTTAAATGTGTTCATGACTAATTATTTACCTTCATTAATGCAATTCAACATATTTTATCAATTTAGTATAAATTTCAAATCATTTTTCTTCCCTTTGTCAATTTAACTCTTACCTTGCTCCTCCCTCTAGGTCCCTGATAAGACCATCTTTGTAAATTTTTCTTGACAAATTACTTTGACCATAACTGTATAAGTGGAGATCACTTGCAATTTTTGAGTTTAAATGTCTCTTGGTTAAGGCTACTATTGCTGTGGTAAAACATAATGACTAAAGCAACTTGGGGAGGAAAGGGATTTTCTCCACTCATACACACTTTCATACATTAATTCAACACTGAACGCAGATCAGGAACTCAAGCTGGGCAGGAACCTGGAGGTAGGGAAGCTATGGAGGGGAGCTTCTTATTTGATTGTTTATCAAGGCTTCTTCAGCCTGCTTTCTTATAGAAGTCAGAATCACCAACCAAGAGAGGGCATCAGGCACGATGGGTTGAACCCTTCCCCCTCAATTACTAGTTAAGAAAATGCCTCCTGGGCTTGTCTATGGCCCGGTCTTATAGATTGCCTTCTCTCAGATGACTACAATTTTATTGACACAACTAGCCAGAACAAAATGTACCTGTATTCCTTGTTGTTGCTGTTGTGAGATAGAGTTTTCCTATGCAGGATTAGGTGGCCTCAACATTCAATCCTTTTGTGTCAGCCTTCTGAGTTCTGGGATTACAGGCATGTGCAATTCATCATCCCTGGTAGGATATGCATTCCTCATCTGGATTCTAGTTTGGTCCTGGAATTAAATGGATGTATGCTAATACAAACATATATCTAGGAAGACCTGGAGCTTTCAGTAGCATCTCAAAGGCACCTGTGTTAGTGACATTAGGATCAGCCGTACCAACATGTACTGTGTGAGGTACTTGCAAACATGTAGATTCATCTTAGCAACCTCTCCTTGTTACCCTAGCAATTAATTAATTATCACGCCTTCTACATGATCATCATCCAAGGCTGAGACCCAGCCTCACCCCTAGCAAATCCCCTGCTGCCTAGTTCATCAGGACAGGAAAGCAGTCATTAATAGCTTTCTTTTGAAAGATGACCGTGTTTTCTCTTTTGTGTTTATGAATCCTCAGTGGAGCTGATTTAATATTCTCCAGTTTCTGCCTTTGACCCTCTTCTGCTTTGATCTTGGGGAATTTAAGGACAAAGATCTTCCTCCGGCCAGATGACACATAAATCACTTTGGACCAATTTACAAGCCAGAGTGAACTGGGCAGGCAGCAGCCTGGATGACAATACCCCCTCCTGTTATGATCTCATTTGAGCTGTCCAGCATCCTCTATGTTAAGCCAGGAGTGTTAGGCACACATCTGGGCTATCTGGGATTCTTATCTTCGGTTACTGATATTATTTTGTTCGAAATTCTGAAGTAATTGTCAAGTTTCTTAAAGTGGTGGGTGGCCGCACTTCTTTTCGTTAGCCAATGAAGTAGCCTGTTACTGTTCTTGCTAGAAGAGAGTGGCCTTTGCTCTCCTGGTCTGGGGAAATGAAGAGTGACTGGAATATCCATGTCAGAGAGCACCGATGGGCTGGGGTACAGTGTGAGTGGACAGGATGCTTCATCGGGGTTGATCCCAGTCCTCCATCTTAAACGGGCACAGTGGCAGGAAGCCTCTGTATTGGAGAGGCAAAGGCTGTTAGGCAGGAAACATTCTGGTCTCTCAATTCACCTCCTTGTTTCTGGAATTTTTTTTTGAAGATCAAAGGTTCAATTAGAACAAAGCTTCTTAAGCTCTCTCTCTCTCTCTCTCTCTCTCTCTCTCTCTCTCTGTGTGTGTATGTGTGTGTGTTGAACATGCATGTGTGTATTCATGCTTGCATGTGCATGGGCTCACAGTTATGAAGCTATAATTGCATGTATGCATGGAGGCTACAGGTTCACATCAGGTGTCTTCCTTGATCGCTCTCTACTTTATTGACTGAAGCGGGGTCTCTTGGTGATCCCAGAACATGCCCATTCAGCTAGCCCACCTAGCTGACAGTTCTCCCTAGGAACCTAAGGCAACCTTCCCCTCAGCAGACTGCTTCATGCTCGCAGCTTTTGCATAGGTACTGGGCTCCAAGCTGTCTTCTCAATGGTGCAACATGTGATTCACCCACTGAGCCATCTCCCAGCCTCAGGCTCCTTTTCAAAAACATTCATAGACTTGATGAAGCAATAGCCTTGCAACCTTAAGCAAATTCTTTCCCTCCCAATCTTAGCTTCTTGATCTTTGCAACAGAGGCGGGATAAACTCACTGCTTACTTGGAGCCAGGTCACGAATTAAAGGGTTTTTATTGTATGTCAGGTGTACTTTGTGTGTAGCACAACCTAGTAAGTATGTGCGGATTAGTGATGAAAACATGAACGATGGAAACAAAGATAATATAAGAAACCCCATTAAAATGCTGATACCACAGTCCAACGCACCTCATAGGAGACACTGTTTTACAGTCCAGGAAAACAAGATATAGCCAGGTAGTCATAGATGGACCCACTATTAGTGTCTGTACAGCTTTCTGTGTTTTAGAATCCTATATGTTATAAAGGCATAAAGCAGACTTGAAAGTCCTCAGGGAATGCTGACTGTCACTGGACATAGACATCTGCACAATACAAAAGGCGGACAGAGCTGGGTCCGTGAGATGTCTCAGAGGGTAAAAGCTCTGTGTCAGTCACTCTTCTATTGCTGTGACTTACTGTTCCAGCACTGTCTTCACACCATGACCAAGGCAACTCGGATAAAAGGGAAAGCCTTTAGCTCTGGGCTTGCTTACAGTTTCACAGAGTTAGTTTATTATAATCATGGTATGCAACATGGTAGCAGGCAGGCAGAGATGGTTCTGAAGAAGCTGCTGAGAGCTACATCCTAATCCCAAAGCAGAGAGAGAGAGAGAGAGAGAGAGAGAGAGAGAGAGAGCCATCAGATCTGGGATCGGGTGTGGATTTTTAAAACCTCCAGTGACACACCTACTCAGTACAACAAGCAAGGCCACACCCACGCCAATAAGGCCACCCCCCTAATTCTTCCAAGCTAACCCACCAACTAGAGGCCAGGCATGCAAATTTATGAGTCAGTGCGGGTCATGGCCATTCAAACCACTATAGGTGCTGGCTACCAAGCCTAATGAGTTGAGTTTGATCCCTGAATCCTATGTGGAAGGAGAGAATTGATTCCTGCAGGTTGTCCTCTAACTATCACATGTGTCCTGGGGCACCTGCTCTGTGCCATTGTCAGACAGATGACAAAGATTATTCTCCCATCATGCACAGACTTTACTCCAGCCTGGATCATATGTCTGAGGAAAGAGGACCCTTGGTGCTTTTCCATGCCTGTGGTACCTGGCATGGGAGCACACAGTTAGCTGCACACATCCTGGCAGTCAAGCATGCAGAAGCTCTCCCAGGGTCAGGCAGAGCAATCCCAGTCATCGCCCTGCTCCTGTCGTCTCCCACTCGGCTGAACTGGAAGTCAAGCAATGAACAAGCCAAGCTCTACTCAGTGCTGCAAGCTTGAACACACAGACGTGGAAATGATATTGCAGATCACTGAATTCATGGGAAGTTTGGCAACTGATGGTGCCTGTAATTACTTTGAAATTGATAACAATACCGTAATTACACTCAAAATGATAAATACACCTCAAAATTATGATGAACATAATCTCACACAAAAATTACATGAGTGGCTTCCAAAGAGGTTTCTCACAAGCAGAGGGAAGCCACACTTAATGAGTTCTGTCACTCCAAAAAATGCTAAAGAAACTGTTAAAAGGATGTGTTGTGACTGTTGAGGACTGAATGTCATTCTCTACAAATGCGTTTGCTGAAGGCTGTCTTCAAGGGCATTGTGTCTGGAGGGAAGACACAACAGGCTATACAAGGTTTTCAGGTTGGTCTTCTATCGGAGAAGACTGGTGTATTTATCTAAAGAATACGAGAGGCCCCTCCAGCACAGAGAAGGAAAAGTCAACTGTCTGTGATCCAGGGAAAGAGCTGTCACCACCTCACCCTAGTGGCACCGTGATCTTGGATTTTCAGGCCCCAGAGTTGTGGAAAAAATAAATGTCTCATGTCTAAATCGCCAGTTGATATTATTTTGTTATTGCAGGTTGAGCAAACAGTACAGCAATGTTTTGATTAAATGACTTGGGGCTTCTCAAGTAGTCTTCAAAGGCATTTCAAGATATAGGCACAAGGATCGGGGTTCTCAGTAGTGGATGGTTGTGAGGACTGGAGGTTGTAAGGAGGGGAAAGTTGCATAAAATATGGGATTTACCTTTCCAGGGAACAGAGGCAAGCCCTAGATAGACTAGCTTTTTAGAAGAAAGCCAATTCGATTTAGGAGAAAGGGATAGAGAGAATTCAAAGGCAAATGTAAAAGAGAGAGGGAGCTAATTTACTTCTCATCTCATCCTTGAGACTGATGAACAGAACTCGCTCATCTTAGACGATAGTTAACAAGCAATCTATTTTTTTTTCTTTAAGGATGAATGGTATGTGCATCTTTAAGGCTCACTTCACAGTGGCATATGGATAACCTGGCCAAGAACCCATGTTTAGGGAGCTTATAGACTGTGTGCAAATCCTCCATTTTTATTCTGAATGGGCACAGTGCCAAACTGCCCGCAACATTCCTGTCTGGGGCCCATATAGTAAAGCAACTCTCAGAACTCATTAGCGATGTCTCATGGGGCCGCACATGCTGGTTAACCCAGAAGCTCACCACTGGTCCAATGGCAGAGAACTGGTGTCATCACAAAGGAGTCATCTATACCCACCCTTCAGGAATCACTGAGGAGGAGGGGTGGAGGGTTGTGGCTAAACAAAGCCTTGTGTACACAGCAGGACATCTACTCTCATGAACTTACAGTAGTGTGGCTGCCTGTCCAAGACCTGCACAGGATCGGACCAGTCAACATTTTAGCATGGAGTGAGAAGGGGTTCAAGAGCCTCCATTGGCCCATGCTCTAGTGGATGGCCCTGGTCATGTAAGATGTGTGTGTATGTGTGTGTGTGTGTGTGTGTGTGTGTGTGTATCTATATATGTATATGTATGTGTATATGTATATGTATGTGTATATATATGTATGTGTAAATACATATATACACACACATATATACATACATATATACATTACATATACATATATATGTATACACACATATCACAAATTTGACCTAATGGATTTTTTTTAATGACAGAATGTTGGGAGAACATGAAAGGTGGAGGTAGACTTGACATATATTAGAGAGAGAAGTGCAGGTGACTATTACCAACATGCATTGTGTGAAGTTCTCAGAGTTAATGAAAAGATTATATTTAAATGAAAATGGAGGACGAACTCATCTAGAGCTGAGCATGCTCAGATTTCCCTGGCAGGACAAGTTGATGCCACCCAGAACCCGAATCATGACAAGGCATTGTAGCACAGAGCCCTCGCCTCTTCCATAAAATGTCAACCCATATTGACTTTGAATAGAAGACGTTGGCTTTGTCTGTTTTTTGAACTTTTCATAATAAAAAGAGTCACACTGTACACTCTTCTGTCTTTACTGTTCGTGTTTAGCTTTAATTCCGTGGGCTCATCTCTGTAGGCAGACATATTTTGATGACTTGTTCTGCCCACCTCAACTGCTTTCTTTCTCCTAGGGCCATGTCTAGCAGCTTGCTTAGGAAAGTTTGCATCCATGCCCTTCCTGGTTCTTCCCTCCCATGTTCAGCTGAGTTATTTTCTCTCAAAGACTTCTTAAAATGGCTATTTGTCTGATACACACGAACTATATGCAAGAACAATTTCTCAGTGGAAAAGTTAGTTTTCTTTTTGTGTAAATATATGTAGGATTGGAGACGATGGAGGTCATGACAGACCTCCTGCATCCCATCATCCTCCTGGCTCTTCCTAAGGCTTCCTGAAAGAGCTTGTGGGATTCAGGAGGGAGAGGAAGTTTCAGCAGAGGGAAGGCCGAGGCAGACAGAGATTACTAGAATTGGGAGGCTTTTCCTCTTTGTTTCCCTACAGTCTTTCTGGATGATTTTGATGGAATCTTGCCTTAAGGTCTCTTTTGCCAGTTCCTAATGAGTGATAATTAATACTTCCCTAGCCTTCTATGTCACAAGCTCATTGCCACAGAACACAACTGTGGGAAACCTTAAGCATTACAATGGATTCCTTGAATGCCAGGCCCCTGGAAAGACAATGAACTATTTTCTGTCTTTTCTTCCTGATTTTTTTTTCCTTCAGCATATCAGGAGCATTCAACGGGAAGGAATAATAAAACTCAGGTGTCTTATTATAAATACATAATAGCAAAATAGCAGGCAAGAAGCAGTTATCCTGAGAATAAATGTTAAATAGCAGAGTCACGATGCTAATTTCTAGTATTCACAATCTTTGGGGAAACACTTAAAATTCTAAACGTGTGGAAGAACTAGCTGCCCGCATGAAGAGTGGTATGGCATCTCAAAACCTTCTGCACTTCCGGGTGGAAGGGAATGGTTTAATCTGTGCCTCAGAAGCTAATCTTGGTCTCTTTTGCTTTCCATCCTTTCTGGGAGATGAATGGAGATAGCCTCGACATGCAATCCAAATGTACTCTTTATTAAGAAAGTGGCAGCCAAGGTGGTGGGGACAAACATTAAGAAGCAGAGTGAGGAGGCAGGCAAAGAGACATCAGTGTGACGTCACTCAGGTTGGTTATTGAAGCAAGAGTAGAGAGGGAGCTGGGTGTGGCTCACCAGGCTTCACAACAAGACCAAGTCCTCAGCAAGAGAATAAGTCAAAGTGCTTCTCTTAGGAGATGGTGACCCCTACTATATGTCACAGCTGAGATATACAGTCCAGGTGCAGATCTGGAATGCTTGGGGGGAGAGCCTGCATCCTAAGAAAATGGAACCAACCTTTTGTGCCGTCTCCTAACTCAGATTTGTCTTTGGTCAAAGCTAAGCATGTCATTCTAGTGTGGGGGTGGGGTGAGGGCAGGGAATAAGATGGTGGGGTGCTTGCCACTCATAACTGGCAACAATCCTAGGTTTGGAGATGGGTAAGACACTTACAGCTCATGCCTGGAAAGGACGGTTTTCTCCTGTTTCTTATGTGTACCGTGACCCTTCATGGCTCAGGGGTTTGTATTCTTTGCCTCGAATTCATTTCACTATGATTTTTTTTCCTTTTTATTTCTACTCTATTTCTGTTAATGTCTTACAATATTTTGCTTGACAGTTCAAAGATCCTGATGTGCAGTTTTGCTAAAACATGTAAGTTAAGATTAAGAAAATACACTTCAGACATGTTTGTTGAATGCTCCTCTCTATAAAATATTTTCTACCAAGCACTAAAAGATTCACAAAGTTTCTGTTCTGTTCTGATCATTCTCCTTAAGGCACACGTAGTGAGGAACAGCTTTGTAGCTCTATCTGGAGTCTAGAAATAGGGATTCGCCTGGGAATATACTGCATGAGATAATTCAATAAAGACCCTCTTTAAATAGCTAGATAAAATACGGGACACAAATATCGCTTGAGGCATAGTTCTACTAAAATCTACTTATTTGTTTTCAATCCTGTGCTTTCCTTTCCAAAGCCTAGCAATTGTACCAAAAAATCCTGAGTACCCCATGCCAGTCATCACTCACTTACAGGAACATGAAGGCTCATCTGAGAGTGGAGAGAGGCCGGCAGAGAATAAGGCAAAGCTCAGCTTGGGAATTTTTCCTGCCTCTATCCTGGGAATCCCCAGACAGAAATTCAGTTCTTTGAGATGGCAGAGATCTACACAATGGGATCATAGAATCTACGTTCCAGCGTGACAGCCAGATGACAGATGTTCAGGGGAAAGTAGTCCCACGCCTGCTTTCCCAGGAAAATATTTAGTTTAAAATTTCTTTTCTAATTATTTATTTTTGAGATTATAATTAGATAATTTCTCCCTTCCCTTTCTTCCCTCCAAACCCTCCCACACTCTCCTTCAAATTCACAGCCTCCTTTTTTCATGCCTGTTTCATGCACATATGTACATTCATATCTGTCCCTAAATCCAACCTGCTCAGTCTGTGTGATGGTACTCGGATGTGTGTTTCAGGGCTGACCAGTTGGTGCTGGATAACCAGTTGGTGAGCTCTTCCCTGGGGAAGGCTGTTTCTCCTACTCACAGCTTCCCTTAGCTGCCTGTTGGTCTCTGGGTAGAGTTGCACACAAGGCCTGGTCTTCCCTCTGCCCACTTTAGCACGTTTACCATTGTTGTCCTTGCTTACCTCATGGTTAGGCCGTCACGTTGGTGAGACACACGGATGTGGCTTTTGACCTTACTGGGAGACAGTCTCACGGCAAACTCCAGGTTCCTCTAGCTCGTGGAATCTTTCTGCCTCCTCTTTCACAGTGATCAATGAGCGTTAGGTGTAGAAGAAGTTATATTGTAGATGTACCGATTGGGGCGGGTTCATAGCTCTGCATGTTGATTGGTTGCGATGTTTTGAAGCGGGCTCTCTCACTAAGCCTGAGGTTTTTAAATTTTGCTAGACTGACTGGCCAATAAACTATTAGGTCCTCCTGACTCTGCCTCCCAAGCGTCTCTTTATGCCCTAAAAGTTTGCTTCCTGCTTTATACAATCTATGGTTATGTTTTTCATAGAGTTGGTTTGTTTTTTAATTTGGATTATTGAACATTCAATTTCTAGGAGTTCCGTTATTTTTGAGACTCTCTTTTCTGAACCTCTTGTTCAAATCTTAGAGTGCCTTTCCCACTCACTAGTCATTATCATTTTGAGAATTCAACGACCATTTGAAAACTATTTTGTGAGTGATTTTTCTAGCATCTCACCCACATTTTGGGTGTTTCATCTTTATGCAGGTCTTTTTTAAACTTTATTTTAATTTGTATTCTGCATATGTGTGTTTGGCTTACATGTGCCTGTATGCATAACTTTTGGGCCCCATGCCTGTGGAGACTAGAAGAGGCCATTGGTTTTCCTGGAACTGAGTTAAGGTGGTTTTGAGCCACCATGTGGGAGCTAGGAATTGCATCCTGGTCCTCAGGAAGAACAACCAGCATTCTTATCTGCTAAGTCATCTTTCCAGCCTCAAGTAGAATGATTTACAACGACTAACTCACATTTTAGTGTTGATGAGAAGGCAGTAAACATCAAATCTGTTCAAAACTAAAATCAGTTATAACTGGAAGGATTTATTTGGAACTCTGCACTGGGGACTCACCAACATTAACTTCTGGTTCTCATACTTCTCACTGGTCTTTGATTATGAGCACTTATCTTCCCTGTTTGGATGAGGAGTCAGAAGCTGGTCCTACGGAAGCATGCTCACACACCCCTATGACTTTTTCATGTGTCCAACTCCTTTGTGTCTCATACACTTGCTCACAGTAAGTGACTTAAATCAACACACTTATTTCATATCTTGCAGTGTATAAGTAGAGGGCAGAATGAATCAGGAGTTTGAAATGAAATGCCATTTATTCCCCATTAAGCACATGCTTTCCTTGTGCTGGAGTATGAGTGTCTGTTCCCTTACCAGGACTTTACATTCCTAGCCCAGTCAACATGTGCCTCCCCTCTAGTTGCCAAGGAGACTAACTTTTGCCAGCCCTCCCAGGCATTGCTGTAAGCGGTTGATGGGCCCCCTGCGTGCATTCAGAGAAACCATTGACTCGAATGGTTTTCCACTGAAAAGTAGAATCAGTAATAACAGAGAACACTGCCTAGGTTCTACTTCCTCTGGGAACCTAGAGAGCAAGAGCTTTATTCCTGGGAGGAGTGAGACAGAGTGGAATGGCTGTGACTGTATTTCTTGACTCTCTGTGGGAAACTATCAGTGATGGCTCTGAGTGAAGATGGAGGGAAGTGACAAACCATCTACTCTTCAGGATCTGTTCTGAAGTCTGTCATGCAAAGCAGAAATTAAAAAGGCCTAAAATGGTGTTTAGAACACATTAAAATCAACACTCCAGGGCCGTGGAGATGGATCAGTGGGGAAATCGCTTGCCTTGCAAGCATGAGGACCTGAGTTTGATGCACACAAATAAATACTGGATAGGGCAGTGTACTTTAATCAGAGAGCCAGGGAAGAAGAGACACAAGGACTGTTTGGGCTTGGTGTCCTTCTTGTGTAATCTGATTGGTGAGCTCCAGGCCAACAGAGACACTACATCAAAGAAGATGGATGGCATTCCTAAAATGTTGTTCTGTGGCCTTCACACACACACACACACACACACACACACACACACACACCCCCACACACACACACAGACACAGACACACACACACACACACACACAACACACACCACACACCACACACACACACCATATACACACACACACCACACACACACACACACACACACACACACACCACACACACACCACACACCACACACTCCGCACACACACCCCACACACACTCACACACAACACATGCACATACACACACACACACACACACACACACACACACACACAGACCATTTTCAACAGTGTAGATGATTGCTCTCAAACAGAGTGGAATGGCCTCTGTGGCGATGACATCTAGGGACAGCACTTTGTGCAAACTGTAAGATAAGAACAATGCCGTAGCTAAGGTGTGAACATTCCTATTCTTAGAGGTGTAGATTTGTGCAGAGGGGCACAAAAGACGCAAGCATTGAAAAGAGGTTGAATCCTCTGCATTCCAAGGAAAGGATTTGCTCTCTGTGTGTTGAGACAGAAATGCCCACTGGCTGTTGGTGCTTTGGGGGAAGATTATAGAACCTTTAGGAGATGAAGCCCCACTGTACGAAGTATGGGGTTATTGTTCAGATGTTCAACCTCTGCTTCTTGAAAGAGATACGTTGTGATCAGACATCCAGTGCTCCCACCTGTTGTCCTTTCTTCTCTACCAATGTGAACCCTATCTTACGGGAACTGTAAGCTGAAATAAACCCCCAATAAACCCCAGCTTCCTCTCCTAAGCTGTTCTGTCAGAGTATTCAATGACAACCACAGTAAAGAGAGGAATACAGTTTCTACTGATGGACAGTGAGTGACAGTTGCTCAGGTTTTGAATATGAGAGTGAATGTAAAACTTATGCAAGGAGCTGGGGAGACGCTCAGTGGTTATGAGCGGCTAAGGCTTCTCTTCCTGAGGACCTACGTTTGATTCCTCATTCCCAGGACCCACAGTGACAGTTCCCAACCATCTGTGACTCAGAGGGTATGATATTCTCTTCTGGCCTCTGTGGGGACTAGGCATGCAATTGGTGCACAGCCATATGTGCAGGCAAAATTCAAACAAACTTTACTCAACCTGCATCAAGAAGATGAATCTAATAGTTCTCAGTAGTAGGTGTCCTAGGACTGTAAAGAGTTGATGAGCTCATGGAGGACTTTCTTCATTTACATTCATGTTCAAGATGACAAGTCATGAGCAACTGTGATGACTGATCATGATTGTCAACTTGACATTATGCTCTTTTTAAATATACAATATACTTTGATTATATTCTTTCCCTTTCATTACTCCTCTGGGTCGTCTTCCCCACCTCCCTACCCACCCAACTTTATATTCCATTACTCTCTTTATTGAGAGAGAGAGAGAGAGAGAGAGAGAGAGAGAGAGAGAGAGAGAGAGAGAGAGAGAGAGAGAATATGGAGGATTGTATTACAGGGTCCGGATCTGGTGAGATGCTTCCCTTTGACGTGTCAGAGATTGGGTATGAACACTGAATCTCCATGTAGATGAACTATTCTATTTCTGGAAAACCAGTAACTGGGCACAATGTTACCTGATACCATCAGCTGTGTTAGAAAGTTGACAAAACACAATCGGGTAACAAGGGATCAGAAGAGCAGCATCCCAGTGTAGAGTTGTTTTGATTTCCTGGTGTAATCTGAAGTATACATCTCTGAGCCTTTCTGTCTCTAGGGCTGAAGGTATTCCTAGCGCCTCTGCAACCAACGGATGGGATGCTGGTACCTGTCCCACAGACAATAATTGTTATAATGATCAAAAGTGTGATGTTTGCTAATTGTTCTGTGTCCCAGAAAGGGTGTTGCTTGTATGTGGCATCTCTATTTTTCCTTACATTGTGATTGAGGAGTAAAGGAGTCTCCAGGGGAGAGCGATGGTGAATAAGACATCCTAGTAGAGAAGCGCCTCAGAGGAGGGATAGCGCATCTTCCTGTGCTTCCTGATGGTGGCCCATTAACTCAGCAGGACAGGCAATTTTTGTTTCTCATGTTCTGTCACCAGGGTCTAGTTCTGGCCGATGCATGAAGAGCAATAGGTACTAATGAGTCACCAAGAGAATCAAGAAAATGGGTTCCTCGTCTCTTACTGTGTTTCTTCAATGGAGTCAGAATATAGTTCTCTTTCCTTGGGGTAGATTTACCCAGCGTTTACGAGTCCTGGATAGAGCTAAGTACAGGGCTGATTGTGGTCCCTCTTGTCTCATTGCCTAGGAAACCATGAATAAGTTATAACTCCCATAGAATAGGCTGTGAAGTGGTGGTCATTAGCTGAGAGTACACTTCCTCCTACCCACTTCAGTGCAGATTTACAGGGTGCCCACCAAGTGTTACTTTACACCCTTGGGCATCTTTCCATGAATGTTTTGTGTCCACACCTTCAGAATAGGGCTGATACTTAGCAAAGGCTCCAAGCCTTTTCCTTTGATATCTCCATCTTGGTGATACGTTGTGAAAGTTGATATTTCAACTGTTAGAGTTTTAGTATGAAATGTCCCTGACAGTTACAATTTGAACAGTTTGTCCCCAGTTGTTGTGTTGTTTAGAGTAGTTATGGAACCTTCAGGAAGTGGGACCTAGTTGGTGTAAGCCTGTTGCTGTGGGGACAGGCTTTGGGGCTGATAGCTGGTTCTTTTCATGCCAAAAGTCTCTGCTTCCTGACTACTGAAAAGGTGTAAGTAGAGGCCATTTGAGCTATTCCACCATCATGACACTCTCACTGAAATGGGTTATAGTCTTTCAAATTGTGATTCAAACAAAATCTTCATTCAAATGAAATCTTCCTGCTCTTTAATTGCTACTCTCAAATATTTTTTCAGAGAAAAAAAGGAAGTAACTAATAAGCCAGGTTCTCTTAAGTAATTTTCTCTTTATTCCCACTTGCCAAGCTAAAACATATTCTGGGGCTCAAGATATGGCTCAGGTTATCAAGCGCTTGCATTGCAAGCATAAGAACTCAACTCACATTGTACATATAAAACAGCTGGACATGATGACATGGATTTGTGACTTAGCCCTAGGGGGTTGGAAACAAGTGGGTCCATAGGCTGGCAGCCAGCCTGGCCTTATTGGTTAGTTCCAGACCAATGAAAGGCCCAGTCTGTTCTTTTTCTTTAAGGTAGACAGTGC
The DNA here is from genome assembly GCF_011064425.1 of Rattus rattus. Classification (NCBI taxonomy): domain Eukaryota; kingdom Metazoa; phylum Chordata; class Mammalia; order Rodentia; family Muridae; genus Rattus; species Rattus rattus. The sequence continues at coordinate 102,774,130 of NC_046161.1, forward strand.
ACGAGAAGCAGCTCCTGAAGATGACTTGAAATTTTCTAGTAGCCTCCCTCCATGTGTGTGCAAGTGCTCTCATGCATGCATGCGTGTGCACAAACACACACACACACACACACACACACACACACACACACACACTCCACCCTCTCCTTTCACACTGGTGTATGCCAAGTGTATCTCAGACTACAGGATGTGAGATATGACTGTGCTGAGCTTGGAGGGAGAGTGCGGTGGGAAGAACAAACTCCTGGCCATATGGAAAGCATCACAAATATGCTCTCATCCTGACTACTTAGCAAAGCACTGAGCAGGTGCAGTAGAACAGGGGCCAGTGAACAGCAGCAGCCTGGAGCCGGAGCACCGGCTGGGCAGGTTACATCTATTTTTGGCCCAAAAGCCTGGGAAGTGGAAATTGGCAGCTCTCAGTACAGCCTGCCACCTGCTGAGTGGGAACTATTACAAATGTGGCACTTTTGTGGTATTTAAAAATAGCTGTGAGTCTCAAGGCAGAGGTCCTGAACCCAGAAAAGCACTTCTCTACATGAAACAAAGCTTTTAGAAGTGTGAGGAACAGCTTTTAGAGTCTTTGTTGTCTTTAGCGTAGTTTCAGTGTTTACAAGAGCGACTTGATGATCTTCATTTCAGTACAATGCCAGGTACGTCTCAAAATGGATTTCATGATGACCCTGACTACAGACTTGAACCTGTCCAGTTCCACATGCCTTCCCTCCAGGGTACCACACTGTCTCCCACAGCATAACAGTCACATGCGACTTCACCAGACTTCTTATCTCTTCTTGTTAAGCGGTTGATTATAAATACCTCCTTCGGTCCTTAGACAAGAACATAGACTTGTTGGAGAGTCTAAATATTTTATAGAAATCTCTGCTGATGTTTTTTCCTTTTGTCTTTAAGCAGTAGCACTGTTAGACAAAAGGTGCTCAATGGTACATAGCCAACTTTAAAGATCTTCCCCCAGTGTTTCCTTTGATAGACTTTTTTTTTTTTTTTTTTTTTTTTTTCAGGCTTTGCTTGATAGACCCTCCTTTAAAAAATATCTACCATGAGCCTACTATTCTATTAGAAACTTTGAGATCTAGAACACCCTACTAGACCCTTATTCATACTTTCATATGTAGCCATCACATAACCACCCAAAACCTTGATATGTTGTCTACTTTGAAATATTCCACATCCCTGCATTTGACATTCACTCTCCCACTCATATACCTGAAATATTATAATGATATGGTTTAATTGAAGGTGGAGGATATGGTAATATTTAGCATTGCAATGCATGATAGATGTGCTTAATGCCATTGGAATATATTTTTCTGTGTTATTAAGTCAAATTTATCAGAAAATAATTTAAGTCCAATAAAAACTGTGTTTTATGATTTAGTATAACCTAACATAATTCATGAATGGAAATACCAGTGTTGATACCCCATGGAGTCAAGACATTAGTATTTACTTATTTTTTAAAATGTGTTTAATTTTGACTTGTGTGTGTATGTCTTCGGGTGTGTCTATGTATCTGTGTATCTGGGTGTATGTATGCCATGCATACTTGAGTACCCATGTAGGTCAGAGGAGGGCACTGGCTTTCCTGGAGCTTGAGTTCAGACAGCTGGGAACTTAACTTGGGTCAGCTGGAAGAGCAGCAAGGACCCTGGACCACTGGTCCATCCCTTCCACTAGCCTCTATATTAGTATTGAAATACTAATCCCAATCCCATGGCAACGTGTGACCTCAGACATGGTTCTTCACCTCTCCAATCTAGATAAAATACCACCCGACATTGACTCACAGTAGTGTGAACTCATAAGAGTGCCATGCCAGCCGTAAGAACATTTTGCAAACAAGGAAGTGAATAATGTATCACATAGTTAGATGGGCATGAAATATAAGCTGTTGTTTTGTGCTCATTGACTTCATGCTGCCTCAGTTGCTCATGCCATGTGGCCTCAAACTTGCAATCAGCAGGATTGACTTCAGCTCTGGAGTTGACTTTGGAATTTATTCCTGACATCCGGTCATCTCTAGCATAGAACTATTTGTGAAGATTAGACAAGGGAACTCTGAAGAGCTCACACGCTCTCTGAATACGGTCAACATTACTGTTTGTTGAATTAGAAACCTCGCTTACCCTGAATAGATGGCTGGCTGTCACACTATTAGCACAGGTTTCTGCTTTCAGAAAGGTCTGGAGGTTGACTGTTTAGCCTATTGTGAGATAAATTGAGGAAATGATAACACTTTTACTCTTGAGGTGTAAATTAGCACCACCACTTTCAAGGGTAATTGGGCATAGTTAGTAAAGCTAAAGAGAGCATTTCAACTAAATAACAGCGTTTCTGCAGGTTCCTTACACGCAAGAACCAAAAAAAAAAAAAAGTCACCCCAGAAGATGGGTGCAAGACCATTAACTGTAGCACAGATTGTGAGTGTAGAAAGTAAGAAATAAGCAGGTTGCTGGCTAGAGTCATTTGAGAAGGAATCTCAGTTGGAAAAATGCCTCCATCAGATTGGTCTGCAGTTACGTTTGCAGAGCATTTATTAATTATTTTCATTACTAATTATTATTAATGCTTGATCTGTTGACATGGGAAGGCCCAGCTGATATGGCTAGTACCACCTCTAAATGGATGACTCTGGGTATATAAGAAAGTAGGCTGAGCAAGCCATGGAGAATAAGCCAGCAAGCAGCATATCTTTTTTATTTTTATTATTTTGGTCTGTGTATCACTTCCTACCTTCAAGTTCCTTCTTGAGTCCTGCCCTGACTGCCTTGCCTCAGTGGTAGATTATGACGTGAAAGTGTGTGTGTGTGTGTGTGTGTGTGTGTGTGTGTGAGTGTGTGTGTGTGTATAGACAGACATTAATCCTTCACTGTAGTTGTACTGGAACTTGTGATGGTCCAGCTTCAGCCTCCAAAGTAGCTGGGATTCCTGTGGATACCACCATGCTTGCTTTTCTGATACTCTGCCTTTGCAGGAGCCTGTCTCACTGCTTTGGAAGCCTACAGTGCACAGTTAAGGGAAGAATACTCTTTGTCTTACTCTGTCTCATGGGCTTTCACACATGTTCTGAGAGAAGGTGAATGATTTTATACCTGTAATTTTTAAAGCATTTTATGTGTATGGGTGTTTTGCATGTAGGTCTTTGAATCATTTATTTCTGGTGCCTATAGAGGTCAAAAGAGGATATCAGATCTCCTGGCACTGCAGTTACATGTAGTCATGAGCTGCTATTTGAGGTTTGGGTCCTGTGAAAGAGTAGTCACTGCTGTTAACTGTAAGCCATTTCTCGTCCTGTGACTTGATTTTTTATTTCCTAGTCTATTGGGAGTCATTTAGGAAAGGCTAAAGGCATGCAAATGATGTTCTGGAGATCATACAATATATTGTGTGATCTATCTTGGATAATTCTGAAGACTTCCAGAAATTTCAATTCAGGATTGATTCTTGCAGCTGAAATTCCTTTCCCATCATTATTAAATTAATACAATAATCCCTGAGGCATTTGTCCAACCTATGTGGCAGATTTCCTGTAGATCAACAAAGACGTACTGTATTGTAGTTGTGCTATGTAGAAAAAAAATGATGATTTCATAGTTCCTAATAATGATTCCATAGCATTCCTAAACTTACACAAATGATTTTGAGCCGTCTCTTAGAAAGCTGTAATTAGAGCTCCGTAAACCTTCATGTGTCATGGGCTAATTGCACTAAGATAAAAAAGCAGGCATGAAACAGATTTACTATCTGGAAAAGCATTCTTTCTGTGAAAATATTATCTGATAACGAAAGGTCATTAAACTGGGTATAGATAATTTATTGTAGGTGCAAGGACAGAAAATAAAGTATTGTCTGGCTTATCTATGCAAAACTTCAATGCTAATGAGACACCAGGCAGATGATGTGCCTCTTAATAAAACAGTGCTAACTTAGACATAAGAATTATTATTTTAAACTCTTAATGAACCTGTGAAGTTAGGGGCAGACAGTGAATGTTTAATTAGATAACTAGTCTTAATGGAAACACGTGTAAGCATCTCTGGGCTCTCTGTTGTAACTTCCTTTTCAATTTATGATTTCAATTTATGTTTGAACTTGTTGTGAACTTAAAAAAAAGATGTTTAGAAAACCATGTGATCGTGTATTCTGAAACACTGTTGTAGACACTCAGACCCCTCACCCTACTCAGGACACTTCAGAAGGATGGCCATTCCACTTCACCTCTCCCTAGAACCCAACATCTTCCTTTACCAGCCCCATCTCTTTCTCTTCCTATCAAAATGCTGCTTCCAAGAGCGCGTGTCCTAGAAGATTGTTGTTGTGTTGATTTTTGGTCTTAATCTGCTTTTCCTCCAGTCCTACTCTGTGGTAGCTGATGCCAGGAAGAGCCTGAGAAAGATGCTGGGAATGGATTTAGGTTCATATCTCTCACCACGCACTGGCCAGCAAACTCCATGTATACTCCCAATTATCCTCTAATGTAAGGTCCCATTAAAATATAGATCCTGAGTATACAACTGGAATTCTGGTGCTAGAGAATACACAATCAGAAAAAAAATGCTATTATTTTCAAAATATATGGGAGATAGTACATCTCATAGTGTGCATTATATTATACATACTACAAGAATAGTGAAATTATGTCACTGTTGCTACCTGTAACTGATTCTGAGGAAAAATTATAATCATGGTTAATATGCAATTAAAAGAAAAAGCTTAGCACAAAAGTACCATACACGGCATTTCTTATTTTTATAACCAAAGGGAAGCTGAGCTGTGGGCCAAGATTTGGTCTTCATCTTAAGAGATGGAAAAGTCTGAAAATCATACTTTCGTTTAAGGTAGATTTGCTATGATAAATGTGATAGATAGGAAATAATGAATGGGACATTGGTTTGTGAGATCTGTGTTGATACATCCCAAATATTACTCAGCTTCTCACTGGCCTCTTTATACTGTAAGAAGTGGCTCATGCTTTCTTATTTAAGGAGAGTGCTATAGTTTGTTTCAGAATGATACCAGGCTCTGTGAGCTTCAACATAAAAACTCTTCTCTGCCTTGTTCCTAGCTACAAGGTCAATGACTTGAATTAAATTATGATAGAGCCCAGTAAATATCATGCTAAGCTAGAGAAAGGAGTAAGAAGGTCACATGTCTCAGACGATGTAGGGTCTTGCCAACATTTTATGGAAGATAAGACAGATGCAATAGACTGGTTACAGCTCTGGGAACTGGGAGCAGAAGGATAGAAACAAAGTAGATCTGGTAGGAAGATGGGTCTTTGGTTGGGATTTGGGCTCTGTAGAAAATTCCATGGCTGGCAGAAATAATTAGAAAATACTAATTTCTCCAGTGCTAGCTTTTGTCCTCTGGTTCCCTCTTTGGCCACTCCTTACAGTGAAAGCATCTAGTTGAGGGTGATGGCTTCCTTTCCAGGGCATCCGGATGCACCACAGGTCTCTTTAAATTCTATGCTTAGAGTTGAATATAGAATATAAATCCTAAGTGACTCAGACTAACACTCAGACTTTTCTTTTTAGATTCCATAAAATGTGTGATCTCCACACTATACATCTGGCATCCAAAATGTATTTGGTACAGAGTTAAGAACTTAATAGTTACATTAGTGTGGCTTATTACAAACCCAATATAATGGAGTAGGCATAATAAAAGTAAAAGGAGAGGAAAATTTCATGACCCTATTACTCATAAAAAGCTGTAAAATCTGTAATACTATCAGACAATTTATGCTTGGAAGTACAGAAGATGAACAGAAGTAGGACTATGCTACATTATTGCAAATGATGGCAGAAAGGGTCAGTTCACTAAGCATATAACATTTATAAATGTGTGTGATATGTCACTATCACTCCATTTACACCCAGCTTTAGAAACCAAAAGGCTCACGGAACTGAAATGGTATATAGATAGGTTGGATTCACAAATACCTTTCAGACTTTACTCTATTGTCTAAATAAAATAAAAGCCATAAAAAATATAAGTAACTAGAGCACGCATCATTAGCCAACGTGGATCAAATCATGAATCGCAGAGCATCTCACCCAGTGGTAGCATAATACTCTTTCTTCTTAAGCTTAGATGCAACACTTTATCAAATGTTACCGTATTTGAACCCATAATACAAACTTTAGACATTTAAAAAGAGTTGAAGACTTACAAATTTTTTTAAAAATAGAATTAAACAAGAAACAAGTTAAAGAAAATTAGCTAGAAGATCCCGAAATAGTTGGAATAACTTCTCTATGCTGTGCTACTTATTAATGACCCAAGGGTCATAAAGGAAATCTTAAGGAAAATCATAAAATGTTTTGACATAACAATATTGAAAAACTAAACCAGCAAGACGTATGACCTACAACTGAAGCAATGCTTTGGCTAAGGGGAGTCCATATAGCTTACATTTGGGTACCATGGGTATAGCTTGTGACACATTTATGCTTAGCATCTGAAAGTCCCTAGGTTTCAGGCACAACTAAGGCTGGAAGCAAAAACTAAAATGAACGTGTGGTTTGATTTGCCCAGTCTGTGAGAACAGTATAGCACAAACTAGAAGGCTTGAGTAACAAACTTAGTGTCTCACAGATCTGAAGCCCAGGCACGTGGGATCTGAGTGCTGACCAGGTTAGGAGTTTTTGAGAGTTCTGAGGAGTCTCTTCCCGGACCTTTACTTGACTAGAGCTGGCTGCGTTTATGTCTGGTATCTCTAGGTGTTCTGCTTTTCTCTTTATCAGGAGAAGTGTAACAAACACCATATTGGATTAGGGATTGATTACTTTCCTTCAGTATGACCTCATTACTAACTTAATTAATTAATGTCTTACCCCAAATAAGCCCACATTTCAAGATTTTTCAGGTTAGAAGCTCAACATCCGGGAGAGTGGGAAACACAGCTCAAGTCAGGAAATCTTATACCGGACTGGGAATCTCAAGTCAACAACCAAGGTTTCTGTCATACGAGATTCCCGAAAGAAAACCAAAAGGAGACTACGAAAAAGCAAAGATAATAGAAGAAATCAGATTAAAATCAGCAACAGTCTTTTGGTTTCCGAAACCAAATTCTTACGTTTTGAAAAGGTCGGTGTAATTGATTCGCCACTTTATACGGACCAAACAAACAAACACAGAGCATATGAATACAAATCAATACCATTGCCACAGATAAGGATCAATAACAACGGAGACCACTCATACTGTAAAAGGATAATAAACTATTTCCAACCAATGCACATTTAAATTGGACAGTTCAGACAAGTACTTTCATTTCTCAAAAGTTGTGATGCTTCTATGATTCCCAACTAACTTGACAGGATCTAGGCTCAGCTTGCAGACAAATCTCTGCAGAGGTCTGCAAGGTGTGTCCCACATTGGAGTACTTGAGACGGAAAGATTCACCTTTAATGTGGGTGACATTTTCTCCTGGGCTGGGAATGGGAGAGGATCCAAATGAGAAAGCAAACTGACCACCAGTATTCACTTCTGTGTCCTTGTGGACTGTGGAGGCACAGTGGCCAGAGCCTAACCTTCCTGCCACCATGCCTTCCCTTCAGGGATTAGCAGTACCCACAGGCTGTGAGCCAAAAACAAACAAACAAACAACAAAACCAAAAACCAAACCAAACCAAACCAAACACCGGTCTCTAAGGTTATTTTTGTTTTGGTCAGGTTATAGTCACAGCAACGAAGAGAGTGACTAACATGCTATCTGAACTCCAAAAGGATCTAATAAAGAACTTAAATCTATTGAAGAACCTGAAATCACAGTTAAAGCAAATACATATGGAGGTCCTTCATCCACTTGGACGTGAGCTTTGTACAAGGTGATAAGAAGGGGAAGAGCCTCGATCACATGGGCACAGGGGGAAATTTCCTGAACAGAACACCAGTGTCTTACGCTCTAAGATCAAGAATCCACAAATGAGACATCATAAAACTGCAAAGCTTCTGTAAGGCAAAGGACATTGCCAACAGGACAAAACAGCAGCCAACAGATTGGGAAAAGATCTTTACCAATCCTACATCCGATAGAGTGCTAATATTCAATATATACAAGGAACTCAAGAAGTTAGACTCCAGAGAGCCAAATCACCCTATTAAAAAATGGGGGACAGAGCTGAACAAAGAATTCTCAACTGAAGAATGTTGAATGGCTGAGAACCACCTAAAGAAATGTTTAACATCCTTACTCATCAGGGAAATGCAAATCAAAACAACCCTGAGATTTCACCTCACACCAGCCAGAATGGCTAAGATCAAAAACTCAGGCGACAACAGATGCTGGTGAGAATGTGGAGAAAGAGGAACACTCCTCCATTGTTGGTGGGATTGCAAGCTGGTACAACCACTCTGGAAATCAGTCTGGACATTCCTTGGGAAATTGGACATTGAACTACCTGAGGACCCAACTATACCACTCCTGGGCATATACCCAAAAGATGATCCAACAAATAATGAGGACACATGCTCCCCTATGTTCATGGCAGCCTTATTTATAACAGCCAGAAGCTGGAAAGAACCCAGATGCCCTTCAACAGAGGAATGGATACAGAAAATGTACATCTACACAATGGAGTACTACTCAACTATCAAAAACAATGACTTCATGAAATTCATAGGCAAATGGAAGGAACTAGAAAATAGCATCCTGAGTGAGGTAATCCAATCACAAAAGAACACACATGGTATGCACTCACTTATAAGTGGATATTAGCCCAAAGGCTTGGAACCCAAGATACCATCCATAGACCACATGAAACTCAAGAAGCTGGAAGATCAAAGAGTAGAAGCTTCAGTCCTTCTTAGAAGGGAGAACAAAATATTCACAGCAGGAAATACAGAAACAAAGTGTGGAGCAGAGACTGAGAGAAAGGTCATCCAGATATGGCCCCACTAGGGGATCCATCCCACATACAGCCACCAAACTCAGACAATATTGTGGGTACCAAGAAGTGCATGATATAGCTGTGTCCTGAGAGGCTCCGACAGAGCCTGACAAATACAGAAGTGGATGCTTGCAGGTAACCATCAGACTGAGCATAGGGACCCCAATGGAGGAGTTAGAGAAAGGACCAAAGTAGCTGAAGGGATTTGCAACCCCACAGGAAGAACAATACCAACCAACCAGACACCCCAGAGTTCCCAGGGACTAAACCACAAACCAAAGGGTACACATGGAGGGATTCATGACTCCAGCCGCATATGTAGCAGAGGATGGCCTTATCCGGCATCATTGAGAGGAGGGGCCCTTGGTCCTGTGAAGGCTCAATGCCTCTGAATAGAGGAAAGCCAGGGCAGGGAGATGGGGGGAGTGGGAGTTGGGGAACAGGTTGGGGCGGGAGGTTGGGGGGGGGAGGTTGGGGGGGGAGAGGGAGGTTGGGGGGGGAGATTGGGGGAAAGTTGGGGGGGATAGGGGGGGACTCAGGGGAGTCCAGAGGGGAAATCAGGAAAGGGCTAATGTTTGAAAATGTAAGTAAAGAAAATATCTAATAAAAAAAAGCCAATAAAAAGAAAAAAACCCAAACAAATGAATAAATTTTCAAAAATAGAAACCTCCTAGATCAACCGGTTTTGCTGACAAAACCCAATATGGCAGGGCATTTGCCCCGAGTTCAAGACTTCGCTCAGGGTCAGTGGGTCTGTCGGATGCTGCCCCACTAGACTCCCCAGTTACAGGAGACCCAGAAGGCTGCCCCCTGGTGGTGGGGAAGGGAGAATCCAGTCGCACAGACACTTCATTCAGCCCCTTTCCTACGGTACTGAGGACCTAGGAATTCTTTGTCCTGTGATGCCGAACTGGCTACTGGGTACTGGGCATTCTCCTGTCTATGGCCTTCTGCTCAAAGATTCTTTTTATAACGTGTGGACGCAGCTCTAACATTCTTTGAGGTGTCTATACTCGTGTGTCTAGAGGGCAGGGGACCCTTTTGTATCATGGCTGTGCGTCCTTAGTGTGGAGCCTCTGTAGAGGTTTAATGAGTTAAACTGAAATGACTAAGCCATCGCTCACTGTCTATCTTGCCTGTGATGTGAATTTGATTCTTGGAAGAGACTGGATCAAGAAAGACACTTGAATTTTTTAATAATCAGAGCACTGCCGTAATCAATAGAGCCCTTAGAAGACAATAAATTCAAGGACACTGTAAGGAGAGAATTCAGGGTGGAGTGTACTTGCTCTGTGCCGATCAAAATCCCCCATTTGTCTTTTGAATTTAATTGAAATAACATTTTAAAGAATTGTCAGACGAGCTTTGTTCTGTTCCTGTAACCCACAGCCAAGGCTATTACTCAACTTCAGGATGAATTATTTCCCCGAGTTCCTTTCGTCATGGGGGAAAATACAGCAAACAAGCACGCTAATTATTTAAAGGAACCCTGGGGCCAATTAAGCTTTTCTATTACCTCCACGGAGCGGAAACAGGTGGAAAGTAACGTATGGACTGGAGGCCATTCCCAGGGCTCCTTGAGTCTCTGGCATGCCATGCTGTAGATCTATAGTTTGGATGTTTACTTCAAATGCAAATTCAGTGATTGGAGAAGATGGGGTAACTTTCAGCAGCAAAGGGCTCCTTGGCTTACGGACTTTCTTAAGGAGGGTACAACAGCACGGCCCACCTCCCCGATGTAGTTCTAGCTTTTGGGGTGTGCTCCTTAGTTCTGCCAATTCTTCCATTAAATAAGAGCGATGCCTACAACTTTAACAAGCATTTTTTGAAGAACTTAAATTGTGTGTGTGTGCACGTATGTGTCACATGCACACACATGTTATTACGAGTGTTCTGGGAGGCTAGAGGTGTTAGATTCTCCTGGAGCTGGAGTTACAGGCATCTGTGAGCCTCCTCACTTGGGTACTGGGAATTGAACTCAGGTCTCTCTAAACCTTGTCCACAAGTTTAATTTTTTAAAAAAATAGTTTTTGAGATGATAACATAATTGCATCATTTACCCTTCCCCTTTTTTTGTCTCTTCAAACCCTCCCAAGGTACCCTCTCTTGTTCCCTTTGAAATTCTCAGTCTCTTCTTGTTGCATTGCTATTGTTTGGATACACACATACATATGACTCTGAATGCATTGATACAATCTACTCAACGGAATACAGAGTGTTACTTGAACGCAAATGGTTTCAGGTTTGCATTGTGTACCCAATTGGTGTGTTCTTCCCTGGGGAGGACTTACTCCCACTCACAGCGAGACCTTAGCCTGCCTGCAACAACTTTTAAAATGCCACTAATTATTATCAGAGAACAGTGATATGAAACATATTCAGCAACTGTATCTTTTAGGTAAAAACTCATCTCTAAAGTAAAATAAACGGAAGTATGAGGATGTGGCTCAATGGGTAAGAGCACTTGCTTCAGGATTTCAATCAGATTAACATAATTTACCCATCATCAGCATGAGAAACTGTGGGAAATACGTATTTAGGAAGAGTGAAGTTCTCTTGTGATGGCACACCAGTCATCTTCTTGGAGAAGACATGGGGAAAAAGAAACACCTAAGTGGTAGAGATTTCTTCTAAGATTTTATTATTTAGTTAATTAGCATAATTAGTGGATGGGCTATTCACTTATCTATTAAGACCCTTATTCTGTTTCCATTAGGGCACATGCCTGTGTGCTCTCACCTCTGTACCCTCAGCAGACCCTTTGGGAATGTTTTCCTCCAGTGTCAATCTCTTAATTTTGACTCCTTACCATATTTAAACATGCCTTTTGCATTTCTCATCTATGCTATTATCTTTTAAAACCTCTAATACTTTTTTAGGCATACTCTTCCTTTCATGGAAGCCACATCCAGGATGGAGGAAACATACTTCTCTTTTCTTTTGAATTTTGTGTCTGTTCCATATGTTTTCGCCTCTGGCCGGCCACTCTCTACTCTTGGAAGCATGGTGCCAAGCTGGTCCTTGCAGTTGCTCTTTGAGATGGACTGGGGTGGGGTTGGATGGCAGTGACAGTTGAAGACTTGTTCTTCTTATTCAGTTCACGCTACTGTAAACTGATCAGAGACCTGGTCCCTTTTTTTGTGGGGGAGGGGTAGTGACTACTACAAGCGTTGTGTCTGCAGGGAGCCTTCCCACCCCCAGTGTAAGGATGCGTGACTACTGGGCTAGCAACCGATGGGTGGGGGGCTGCTGCTGTTCCAGGCTGACTCCATCTCGGGTTTTCTTTTGTGCCTCACTCTTCTGGACCCCATGGTATTTTGGGACAAGATTTGAGAAAGTGAGCATATAGACTTCTTCCAAGATGAGACAGACATCACTAGGATCTCTGGGTGGGGTGAGAGGACATAGGTCTTTACAGCGCTTAAATCTATTCTTTGATCTTCAGCTCCATCTTGCCTCTCTCTTTGGAAGTGCCTCATACCGGGGGGGGGGGAGGGTGAGAGGACATAGGTCTTTAAAGCACTTAAATCCATTCTTTAATCTTCAGCTCCACCTTGCCTCTCTCTTCGGAAGTGCCTCGTTCCTTTGGGGATGAATGGCGCTTCTTTCCCATCTTTCGTATCTGCTCAGGTTCCCATCAGGTTTTATTCAGGCCCCGTGTTCGGACACTTGACTTCTTTCTATTCTTATTAATCCCTTTCTCCCCTTCCTGCTCCTCTTTCCCCTTCTCCCTTCCTTCTCCTCCTCTTCCTTCTCGCCCCTCCCCCAGCACGTCTCTTGTCATTTTAATCAGACTCACAAATGATCAGAAACAATAGCAAGATCATTTAATGCACGACTTTCTAAAACAAGAAAAACAACCAAATATTCTTTGAATCAGTGGATGCAAATAATTTTATTACTTCATCAAAAAAAAATACCCAAATATTAATTGAATCAGTGGAGCTTAGAAACATTTTATAAATTGGAGCATAGTCTCAGACGCCATAAAAATACAGGAAGTTTAAAACTAGTTTTCATAAACATTTTATTGTTTCTAAACAAAATATCCTGAAGGGCATTTTTTTGCTCTTTTGTGTACCTCGAAATAAAGTTTGCTTTGGAAGAGAAGGAAGCATTGGGGAGACATTTTTTCCTCGGTTTACCCAGTTGGTATGTCGTTGTTTTTCTCCATTTAAGCCAGAGACAGAACAGCCATTCATATAGTCATACATCCATCAGAACAACCATTCTCAAACAATTCAGCACTCATTAGTTCCTGAAACTTGGGCTCACTGTTTGCCGCTGGTGTGGTAAAGTTAGGACTTTGTGGTGGTTTTAACTAGAATGGTGCTTGTATGTTTGGTCCACAGTTGATGGAATTGTTTGAGAAAAGGGTTGGGGGTGTGGTCTTATTGGAGGCAGTGTGTCATTAGGAGTGGCTTTGTGGTTTCAAAAGCCCCATGACATTCTTAGTGTTTTCTGTTTCATGGTTGTCTCAGGATACAAGCTCTTATCTGTCCTAGCACCACGCCCGCCTGCCTGCTGCCATGCTCCCCACTGCTACGGTCATGGACTCTAACCCTGGGGAACCATGAGCTCCAAACGAAATACTCTCTTTTATAGCTTGCTTTGGTCATGGTGTCTTATCATAACAGCAGAAAAGTAGCTAAGACAGACCGATAGCATCCTGAAATGAACCCTACAACAACTAGAGAAGGCTATGGTTGGTGAGCAACACATCAGTAGTTAATCAAGTGCATGGATGAATAATAAAAAAATGCCGACTCTAGACAGCAGGCCCAGTTTCAGCTTGTTGGATGCTAAAAGCAGAAGTCTCTTTTACCTTGGAGTTTCTGGCTCAACCTCGCTTCACCCGTACCTCATAGCTGAGCTTAGCCTGTCTTGGCCAGCTTCTTCACTTCCCACCAAGGGCTTCAGTGTGAGGTGCCCCAGGGACCTTGTTAATGGAGGCCCTGATGGAGCAGATCTTCAGAGGAGAGGAAAGAACTGCTAGCTGGGTCCCGGGGGGATAACAATGCTCTGGGCCATGCACAGTTCCCAGCCCAGAGAAGTTTTCCATGACCTCACCACTACCATGTAACACTCATCTGCAGGGCGTTTCCAATATGCGCGAAAGATGAAATTATGTTTTTAAACAGTTTTGAGAGTTGTGTGCATTTGCCTCCTATGACGGTTGCACATATGCATTACTGTTGTAGATATCCTATGTATGTCCTAAATGGAAGGCTAAATATTTTGGAAGGTTTAAGATATAAAAGGTCCTCAGGGGAGCTTGACAGGAGAGGGTCTTGGCATATTCAAAGAACAAGAAGATTTGAATCTGTAAAACCTAGAGAAGTCATCACAGGAAAAGACAACAATAACAGAGTAAATGCCACTTATGGCTGGCGCTATTTTGAACTTCTATACGTAGTGACCAGTTGCACCCCCGAAACAGCTCTACGGAAGAAGGCTATTGTTTTCATCGTCCCGAGTTGAACCTGGGGCCTTGCTTTTGTGAGGCCAGCACTATATTGCTTGAGCTACACTCCCAGCCCCCTTTTAAAGTCTGACACTAAGCTTGTGATCCCCCTGCCTCAGCCTCAGAAGTAGTTTGGTTGTGCATCCTCATCACGCCTGGCAGGCACTCACTTTTATCCAATAGTTCTGTGGATGTGATCAATGAATCGGAGAGCACGGAGAAGTCTTCCAGCTGGTAAGTCACAGAGCTGATATGTAGGAAGGTATCGCTGTTCTAGAACAATCCTCCTAACACTATCAGAAGATGTAAACTATGGGCTGCTCACAGGGTCCAGCCTCATCTACCTGTTGTGGTATGAAGGATGCGTGATGTGCAGTGGGCAGTAGGAGATGAGGCTGGGAAAGGAGCCACAGGTCTGCTGAGTTTCTGTAGCCACAATGCTTCTTCTCCTGACCCCGACAGTGGCAGGATATTTTGGAGAGGAGCAGAGACTCCTAGCTGAGTCTCCAGAACCAAGCTTGATGATCCTAGAACCGATGCTACTATTAGGCTCTACGTCATCAAGTTCCCTCCACCGCAGGGAGCTCAGGTAATGTGGTTATCACAGTAGTTGATCAAATCCTTGTAATTTTAGGCACCATGTGAACGGCTTCATAAAGTGTCATTGAAGCCAGAGAATAGAATAACTATTATTAACTCTATCTTACATATGAGAAAATTTAAGCAAAGTCGGCTAAGGGCTTAATACATGTTATTTATACTGTTACAACAATGCAAAAATCATTTTTTAGTTTGCGATGCTACTTGGTCTATCGTGCATTAAGACATTTCCATTCACACACCGGAGACAGGCACATCCAATACAGGTAAAATTGCATTAAAAAGGGTTGGGGTAAAAATAATTTTCTGAGGCTATGATCTGAGCGAGTGTGTCCACCCCGAACACCCATCTTAAATCCTAATCCCCAGTGTGATGGTGTTGAAGGCTGGGGTTGAGGACAGTGACTGGAAATATGTGGGGAAAGTCTTTGTGAAAGGACTTGGCAGTCATTTGAAGGAGGCCCTGAGATCTTGCTTGCTTCATGCTGAACGACTGACCCACTGGGAAGGTATTATTATGGGACATGAATTCGCCTTGAGTTTGGAGACTCTGACACTCGGTTCTGAAAAATAAACTCGTGTGTGTGTTTTATCGGGCTTCCAGTCTGAGGTGTTTTTGTTCGAGAAGACTGAATAGATTGTGAAAACAGACACGCTCTGATGTTATATGGGGAGCAGGTCTGGTGACTCAGGCTTAGACAGTACTTATGGAATTGGGGAGGGGAGTCACAGCTGAGCCCCTCATCCCTAGTTCTGAGAAGCGTGGACACAGATGGGGTGCCATGTGGCTGGCATTTAGCTTGCGAAGGCAAAGATATTGAGTTTCTGCATTACTCCATGGCTCTCCCAGGGGTCTCATACCAAGCTGATGATTTCTTTGACTTTTCTTGTCTATCGATAATTAAAGGGGGTGTCTAACCTCTCTTTTATTTTTTTAATTTGATAATATTGTTGAGATTACAATATAATTACATTCCTCACTTCCTTTTTTTCCCTTCCGAACCCTCCTATATATGCCTTCCTATGCCTCTGACAATTCATGGTCTTATTATACGCTAACTGATATTACACGAACATATGTGTATATTGTATAAATATAATCTATTCAGTCTATATAATGTTATTTGTATGTATGTATGTATGCATGCATACATGCATGTATGTAAATTTTTGGGACTGACCATTTGGTGCTGGATAACCAATTGGTGTGTTCACCCCTGGAGAGGACCACCTCTCCTACCCCAGCTTTCCCCAGTTGCCTACAGCTCTCCATGTAGTGAGGACTCTAGTTATTCACATCTAGTTTGGCTTGCCCACTAGTGTCGTCCTCGTCCAGCTCCTGTTTGGGCAGTTACTTGGTGGTAATTTATGGGTGTAGCTTCTGATGTCTACTAAGAGACACATTCTCATAGCAAAGCCCCTGATCCTCTGGCCTTTAAAATCTTTGCACTCCTTCTGCAGTAGTGTTCCCTCAGTCTTAGGTGTGAAAAGCATCTTGTGGATGTATTCATTGAGACCGGGCTCTACAACTTTGCAGCTTGTTGATTGGTTGCGGTTTCTGTAGTGGGTTCTCCTCTGTTGCCAAGAGAAGTTTCCTTACCCCTTAATGTGACTGTGATAGTGGATTCAATGTTCTTTGTGTCTTCAGATGTCTTTTGTCCCCATTTCTTATGTTAAGACCCATTATTAGATGGACACTATGTTAGAATGGCTTCATCTTCCATCATTTATGACATGCTCCTCTTGGCTGCTGGTATTAATTTTCCTTAAGGTCTATTTCGCTTAGCATCATGGGTCTCTTAATGAGGGACATGTTCTGCGAAACACATCCTTTTGTGATCTCATTATTGGAACACGATAGAGCGAGTTGATACCAGCAAAGGCAGTTACAGTGCCACTGGGTATCCCAGTTTTATATGTGGCCCGTTATTGACAGGGGCACTTTATATGCCACATGATTGTGTTAATATAGTCACAAACACTTTTTGCTTTTGACTAATGCTTGTGGGGTATGGGTTTCCAATGTCTTATGCCTTCCAGATTTTAAAAATTAACTTAAAAATTTTTGAGATAGCTTCTTGACTTGTTACAACTACTGAATTTGAGCATCCATGTTAGGCTATTTTTTTTTAAAAAGAGAGAACAGTAGTTATTTTTAAAAGAATTTAATTTTCTAAGATACTATCAGATGTCCTGGTCTCCTCTGCATATTTTTCTGCTCTAATTTAAGAAGTGGGTGTTCCTCCTAGCATTCGTACCTCTTCTTGTCACTAGGACTTCAGGTACATGAGTGCTTCTGGTTCCCAGCTTGGTGCTATTCCTAGGTTATTTGAGCAGCAAGAGTGTGTAAACGCCCGTGTCCATGAGAACCCATGGCGTGCTGGTATCTGTAAGTGCACATGACCATCTGCATTGGTGTTTTGGCAAGCTTTAGTTTGTACCAGTGTGTACAATTTCAGTCTATAAACCTACATGCCTGTCTTAGGTACTTTTCTGCTAATGTGAAGAGACACCATGACCAAGGCAATTTACAAAAGAAAACATTTATTGGGGCTCAGTGTTCTAGAGGGTTAGCCCCCCTGACCATCATGGCAGGGAACATGGTGGCAGACAGGCAGGCAGGCATAGCGATGGAGCAGTACCTGAGAGTTACATCCTGATCCACAAGCATGAGGCAGAGAGAAAGCAGAGAATGACACAGGCCTTTGAAACCTCAAGTCCGCCCCCTAGCGACACATCTCCTACAAGGGAACATCTCCAATCCTTCCTAAATAGTTCCACCAATGAGGGAGCAAGTATTGAAATAGATGAACTGGGAGGCCATTCTTACTCCAAATTACCACAGTATCGTTCTAGCCTCCTCATTGTTGTTGAGAACAGGACATGGGAATGCTAACCAGATGGTAACAGGAACGAGCAGTGATATTTTATGCTACTCTGGCAGAGTTGGGCTGCCTGGATACCCTCATTATCTGGGTACTTTATCTCTATTTGCTTCTCTGACTCTCCAGCAAACATGTGCCTCCCATAAAGAGCAGCATCCCCCTCAACAACACATCTTTCTCATGAAGAATCTTCTGAGCATTTTTTGACCAAGAGAGTTCTTCCCTCTTCTTGCTAGGGTAGAAGAACTATTTCTCAGTTCCTCACCATGTGAGGGCATGACATGATTTCTGCAAGTAAGGCCAGTGTACCAATGTCTGGTGCTATGAATAGAACATGAAGAATTGAAGACCCTGAAGTTCTCACAGTGGCCTCCATAGTGTCTGTAAAATCACCATGCATATATGCCTCCCAACTTACAGATTCCGAAGATCTTGGATCTGTCCTTGTTGGTTCTCTAGATTGGCCAGTCTCCCCAGGTCCCAGGACAGGCAGCATTATCATATTGCTGGACTCAGAGAAGTCCATTGGGCTTTATTATTTTACATTTTTCTTGTTGTAAAGATGGGATTGAGTCATGTTTCTCATTGTTTTAGTATTAACTTCACTCTTTCTATGTTTAAGGAATCACTTTCTAAACCATGCACTGAATAGTCTGGAGTATCTACATATCCGTAACTGACATCACTGCTAAAATTTGACACATCTATGACGTCACTGCTAATATTTGATATGTGTCCATGATGTCACTGGTAATATTTGACACTTGTCTATGACTGTACTATGACCTTTGTTCTTTTTTCCCCCTTCTAGATTATCATCCATGCTCCCTTTTTATTCTGACCCATTATACTTCCAATGTATTGCTAGGTAAATAATACATACTCAAGAGGTGTGTGCCTGTATTCACGACAACTTTGGACTTCTTTATTTTCCTCTTCGTTTTGCAACGTCTTTCTCGAATTTCGAGGTCAAGGCTGTACAGTCCTAATAAAACATGCCGTGAAACGTCCCCTTGGCCTTTATCTTTGAAAGGAAGTTGTATAGAATTGGATTTATTTCTCCCTTAGATAATTATAGCCGTGAAGCAGCTAGGCAGAGCCTTCGGACTCAGAAAGGACATCTCGCAATTTCAATGCTGCCTGCAGATTTTACATGTCTTAGATTCTTCCGGCATTCCTTTCAGTAGATTTATAAGGGTACTTCCGAAAGAACTGTCAAATACAGTCACATACAAATCTCAACAGTGGCTGTTTATCATACCATCTCGTCTCTGTGGGCTGTAAAGCAATGAGAACGAATCTTTAAAAAGTGTGGCAACTAATAAGGCAGCGACTAGACTAAGGCTGTCTTCAGCACAGGAAGTGGAGCGCCATGTGACTACTGTTCAGTAGACAGGGAGGAGGAAAGGCATGATGGGTACAATATTCTCGCTGGTACTTCAGCTCCGGTAGATATTGTATTAGTAAGGCAGATGATAAAGACAAGTGGAAATGAAATTTAAAATTTACTTATAATCATCAATTAAAGAGAGAAAAACCTTCCTAAAGAGCAGAACAAAATTGAAAATGAGGGTATAATGCATATTGAAAGTAATTTAGGACACACATAAAGCATTTAAAAATAAAAATACAAAATATTAACATGATCTATGGCCAATAAGCACACATTGGAAAGCTTTACTCACTAATTAGCATAAAAATGACTTTCTAATCTGATCATAAGTACCAACTGCAGCTTTGTTTCTTTCAACATTGGAAGACAGACCCTAGACAACACAGTTTTGTTGAACTTTTTTTAATGAAGTGGTTAGAGACATGGTGATGGTGAACAAGTTAATTTAGTTATACATTGAGAAAAATATAAAGAACACTTATTTTGCAAAAAATTTTTTTGTGTGAGTTTGTGTTGGGGGTAGGGAGGCATATATGTAGACATGCCAGGACACACATATAGGAGTCAAAGGGTAAATGTGAGGGTTGATCCTTTCTTTCTACCACATGGGGTTTAGGGATTAAACTCAGGTCATCAGGCTTGGTGATAGACACCTTTTGCCACTTAGCCATCTTGCTGGACTCGTGAACAACATTTTCTTCCTTCCTTTTTCCTTTGTTCCTTTGTTCCTTCACTCCTTCCTTCCTTCCTTCCTTCCTCCCTTCCTTCCTTCTTTCCTTCCTTCCTTCCTTCCTTCCTAATGCTGGAGATCGAACCTGGAGCCTTACACATGCCAGGCATAGACTCCACTGCTTAGCTACATCTTCAGCCCTTAGGAAAAATTCTTGTAAGAAAGCACCAAGAAGCCAAGAGAAGTCCAAGCCTGACAGCCAGGAGAAGACGGACATTTAGAGAGGTGACACTGCTTGTGACATTTCTTCTGAATGAGAATGCCCTGCTGGTTCAGGGCCTGTGAGTAGGGACTGCTGCATGGATTTGGTGACTGTGTGAGTTAGGAATGAAAGCCAGGCTTCAGATATCTGCCCGTATCCTCTCAAGCCCCTTTGTTGGAATCTCAGTCCTTAATGGAATAGCAGAACCAGTTCTCCTGGGAGGTGTTTGGACTGTGAACAGACTCATGCCACAAAAAAGGGGCTTTCAAATGAGGCATTGCTCTCTGCTCTCCACAGGGGCAGGGCTGCCTTTGGTCCTTGGTTGCTTTCCAGATTGCTCTCCATCTCATTGCTTGAGACAGGGACTCTCACTGAACTAGAGGTTCACCATTTTGGATAATCTGGCCAGTGAGCACCTATTATTAGGGACATAAATGGCTTTCTATGGCCTAATGCTGGGGCTACAGGAATGTGTAGCCACACTCGGGGTTTTACATAGGTGCTACTGATTTGAACTCAGGCCCTCATGTCTTCACAGCAAGTGCTCTCACCCAGTGAGCCGTCTCCCCAGTTCTTGACTTTTAACACGAATTTGACACACATCACTGACGAACCTAGATATGCCATTTGCTGCATATAAATATCTGTCTCTGTGTGTAAATATGCCCGCAAAGGTATCTATCACTGGGCGCAAAATAAGTGGATAGATTTATAGCCACGACTATTAAACCAATTTGATGTAAGTTAGCATCAAACACAAGTAGTAGACCGCCATTGTGCTTGAACGTTTTCATGCTGATAAAGTAGTCTAATTTGTATTCAAAGAATGACAAATTTGTTTTGTAAAAGGATATAATTTCCTAACTCTGAATTTCCCAATTAAAAAAAAAAAAAGAGTGGTAATGGAGGTAGAAATGTTTCTGGCAAGCCATAGGTCCTGGGCCCCTTGTTTCTTTGTAATTTCTTTCTTTCTTCCAAGTCATTCTTACAATGCAGAGACCATAACCAAACACCAGACAATAGAGCATTTTCCCTCCTACAAGAGCAGCACAAAGTGCTGATTTCTCTCTGAGGAACAGTAGACAAAAGAAACATATTTTATGGCAGTTAGCACACAGCAACACACCAGGACAGGGAAGAGGTCTCCAGATCCCCACTTTTGACAACAGAATTCATTCTGTTTAGTTCTGATTATACACACACACACACACACACACACACACACACACACACACATATATATATATATATATATATATCAAAAGCCCATACCCTGTGCTGGCTGGGAGCCAAAGGTAAAACGCCTTCATCCCTATGTTGTACTCCAGCCAATACCAGTTGCATGACCTCGCCCAGGTACACTGTGGCAGGCGACTCAGTGTCCCACACACCAACTCTCACTTTGGAGTCTGCCTGCTCTGAGGTGAAGATGCCCACCTCTGCTCTCTTGTACATGTCACCCTATACATGCACAAATACATACACAACACATACGTACACATAAACGCACATGTGTGGAAGGAGAGTTATTGATGAGCAGGACCACCCTTTAGCCTGTGTAAGCAGGAATTAGAAGACAAATGCTCTATTACGCTCAGAAGTGGCTAACTCAGGGCGATGCCTATGGGTATCTGAGAGCCCTTGGCGTCATTTCTCTCCAGCAGTGGACACCTATGTCTATTGGCATTTCTCTTCCCTACATCCTACCTGCGTTCTTGTTCTCTGGGATTACTTCCTAAACTCCTGGGAATCCTTGTTCCAGCCTCTGCTTTCAGGAAAACCTAAGCAAAGAAACAGGAGCAATAGTACAATTGTCACCATAGTGTTGCAGGGTCCCAGGGCCTCCAGGGATGCCGGGATCTGGGATGGAACATTGATGTCATTCTCTTGCTCTTCCTTCTCTTCTCTTCTTTCCTCTAGGGAGGTCTCACTTGTGCCTACAGTAGTAACCTCTCCTAGTATCAGCAAGGAAGCAAGCTTCAGAGAGCCATGGTGTCCCATTCAGAATGGGAGCTCTGGACTGGGACTGAGCAGTTAGCAGAGTTGGGCTACAAGTTCCATCCTCCTCCAGAGGCTGTGGAAACCAGGCACCAGGATTGTGCAGGCTGAGATGGGCAGGGATGGAAAGGTCTGCTTCTAGTAGAGTTGAAAGCAAATAATACATGGATACAATGTTTTCCTAGAAGCAGATGATGTGGAAAACCAAGCCGTCAATATCCCACATGCAGGACACCTGCTACTCGGCTCTACCCTTATAACCAATCAGAACTGCACCTCGAATTTACAGGTCAAGGTAATATAGACCAGTAAATGAACAGCCTTTATGTGGCCTTGCGTGGATCTCCTCCTCCCTAAGTCTTTCTTGGACTCAACTTGTGGGCTTGTACCTTGCTATTTCCCAATTCCTTGTCTATCTGTCTGTCCAAGCTTTAAGATTATACTGAAGAGAGTTCTAACAGCCCTGCTCAAAGGCCACTTACTGAAAGAAACAGCTTATTGGAGGGCTCTGGGAACTGTTCCAGCTCTAGCAACAGTTCCCAGGAGAACTTTCTTCAAAGCTGGGCAGTTCCAGCTTTGGTGTGTTGAGGGCTGGGTTCCCCACATCACCACTAGTAGTCGAAGCTTCTGGCTTCTTTGGAAAGTCAGTTATGTCAAACATTGCTCTGAAGGGGACGCAAGTAAAAGGATGTTCTGCTAAAGCAGACATGTGAAAAGGACACATGATGTTAAGAAGGACCCAACGGTCAGTGGATGATGCTAGATGGTATTGGTACACCTTGCCACTCCTTAATGATTACAGTTTGTTGTGACTTCATAGAAAGAAACACATTACAAAACTTCTGATGGTGTATTGGTGGCTTCTTGCTACTTCTGTGGATTTGGGCTGATTGGCAGTGACGTCAGCTGATACAGACTCAGCTGGAGTTTTGCTAAGATAGACAGTGACAGCATAGCTAGTTTGCATAGCTTGCATAGTTTGCATAGCTAGCTTTGCAATGCTTCCTTGAGTCTTCTTCTTAGCTGATCTTTACTTCATTGAGAGAGGTGCAGCAGAGAACGTCTCCTGGTCTCCCAGCTGGTCCTGGTCACTCCTACTGACTTGTGCTGAGGCCTGGCTGTTTCTGCTGGGTCATGCCACCCCTGCTCATTTGTGTTTTCTATCCTGATGCTACTGAACTGGACTGCTGGTATACACCCTGACAGCGAAGATTGGATGTGCTCCAAAGAACTATGTCTAATTCCCCTGTATCCTTTCCTTTCTACTGCCTCTGGTAGGTGGTGGCTAGAAGGTAGGGTAAAGGCATTTATGAACTCTTATTAAAAGTAGGTTTTGAGAAATCTAAACCTACAACCACTGGTCTATATTTAGAAATTATTTTGGAAGACAACTCTGTTTTCAAGTTCAAAGTACCTAATGGTAAATAGTTGCATTAGGAGAGTAAGCATGGTGGGCATATACTGGCGTATACAGCACTGGCTTGTTCTAGCTTTATTCCTCGTGCTGGGATAAAATACTCTGATAGAAGAGCAGCTTGGGGCAGAAAGGGTTTACCTCAGCTCACAGTGCCAGATTACAGTCTGTTCCTGGGGGACGTTAAGGCCACGGAAACTTGAAACTAGAAACATCACTTCTGTAGTCACGATCAAAGGGAAATGATACATACTCAGCATTTTAGGAAGAAGAGAAAGCCCTGAGGAACTAAAGTCCAGGGTGAACTGTGAGTTACTGATACGAGCAGAGCCATGACAAAGACCAAGGCTTCCACCCATGGGACACTGGCAATTTCAGCTACTTCCGGGATGTTAATACCCTGAGACTGCTGACCACAGACACCTCTGATGAAGGCTAGACCACCCCTTCCCCTGCACTGCATACAATAAACACGCTGAGGTTCCACTCCATTAGGGTGCACACACCCCATTCAACCCCTGCCTTTCTGTGTGTTTGTGTGTCTGTCCCTTATTTTCTTGCCATCCCTAGTCAGGGTTCCAAACCACACAGGAAGTTGGAAGTGTCGGCCCTGTTTCTCTACTCTGATAGTGTAGTGCCCTATATCAGGGAGTGGTGGCACTGCTTTTAGCTGTTTCTTCCCTTGATAGTTAAGACAGTCAAGACATTCCCCCAGAAATGCCCACTGGCCAACCTGATCTAGACAACTCACTGGACTGCCTTCCCTGGTAAGTCAGCACTGTGCCAAGTGGACAACCAAGCTAAACACCACACAGGCTATTCTGGGATTCGAATTGGTGAACCATGCCCTGAAATTTGGATCTCTGGCTGGTAGGATTCAGAACTACAGGTCATATCAGTGACACCCAGTATAAATTCTCCTGGGACTTGTTAGAGCAGACATATATACAATCCATTCTTATATACATGTTCACATAGGATCACATCTCATACACATGACATACAG
This sequence comes from Rattus rattus, assembly GCF_011064425.1. Lineage (NCBI taxonomy): Eukaryota > Metazoa > Chordata > Mammalia > Rodentia > Muridae > Rattus > Rattus rattus. The sequence continues at coordinate 102,798,740 of NC_046161.1, forward strand.
CTACATTCCACATAATGTTGTGGCGTTACAGTGTATCCATATTCTTCGCACAAAAAAAATGATACATTTTGTATCTCTTAGTGATGTTCAATTATCATATCTCATGGCAGATTTTCATAAGATCTTTGCTCCTAAGCAAAAGTTAAGGAGAATTTTCTTGCATGTGTGCCTAAAATTAAAAGGATATAAAAATGAACATGAATTATTTTTTACACAAATACTTGAATAAATTGAGATCAATGTGAAGGGACAGATGAGATTAACATTTCTGGTGATAACTTGAAGTAGCCTTCAGAACTCGACATGAGGATTGCAAAGGAAGAATTATTTTATCCCGTAGATATTTTGGAACAAGATAGACAAAAACTTAACTGCAGATGTCCTGGTCTCTCCTGTGAGCATGAAGTGGATACAGTGACACCGAATGAGACAGGTTGTTTGCTTTTGAAACTTTTTATCGAATACTGTGACAGCAGGGGTGAGGAATCTTGCCCTGGGTCACATGGCTTGGCACTAGCAAGGACTGAATAAAAAGTGAGGCTGCCTCGGTCCCCAGCTCCGAAAAAAAAGAACCAAAAAAAAAAAAAAGTGAGGCTGCCTGGGGAACCCAGGGCTTGAGGCTTCCTTGGTCTGCTTGGGCTCCTGATGGTGTCATTAACTGGAGACGATAAAAGTGCTCGCCCATAGAAGCTAATTATTGAAACAGACATGGAAACAACGAGTCACTCTCATAGCTAGAAGGACTGGAGATGCTTACATATGATTCAGAAGGGGTCTACTATGCTGGAGAACTTTCTGTTCCTCCCCATGAAAATTCAAAGCCAAAATCCCCACTGTAAAGAGTAAAGCAGAGGGCAGGGCCCATGGGAGGTGCTGAGACTACGAGAGTAGAACTCACATGAACGCAGTTAGTGTCCATTATAAAAAGAGACCACAAACAAATACCTTATTTCTCCCTATGAGTGACTGGATGGTCATCTGTAATAAACAACCTTTATCAGGAACTAAATCTGCTGGTACCCCGATTTTGTACCTTCTAGCTTCTGGAATTGCAAGGAGCACATTCCTGTTCCTCATGAGCCATACAATCTACTGTAGTCTGACATCTCAGACAGGCTGAGGTGGGGGGCATAGGGAACATCTTAAAGGACAAAGCCAAATTGAGCATGCTCAGTATACTAAATGTTTCACTATAAATTATAGGAATATAAACATGAATATTTATACACACATATAAACATGTGGATGCACGTACTTACTTATGGCATCCGGGAGATTGGGGGAGGCTGGATTCTGAATGTGGAGGGGAAAATATAAGCTTTAGTACTTCAGGTTACACCTCTCAGAATGTTTGGATTATTTTTCCCCAAGGTTGGCCATAAAACAGCTTTTGGTGCTTAAAATAGAAATTCTGCTCTGACTGCATCCAGAAAGCTACGCTTTCGTGTCAATGAGTAAATACTAGATCCATAATACTGTTTTCACCTTCTGTGAATCCAAACAAGAAGTATTTAAGGACACCACAGTGGCTGTGCGTGAGCTCTGCTGGCCATAGCCACTTGGCGTCCTGGAGCTCGCCCAGTGGCTCAAAGCCAGACCAGATCTGCACCTGTGCACACCTGTGACCTATTTCTGGGGATGCAGCAGCTCACAGCTGGAGACAGAGAAAGGAGGGAGAGGCTGGGTTTGGGCCTCAGGCACTGTCCATGCACGCAGTAGTGAAGGAAGCGAAGTCGCATGTGGTGACCTTGCTGTGTGTCCTCTTGGAGAGTGGGAATGAGACTTGAGAGCGGCTGTTTGTCTTGGCATTTTATGGGCACAGACTCTGAGATCGTTATAAACACAGTGCTGGCCTTAATGTGGAGTACTCTGCCCCTCTGTAAACGGTGACACTGCAGCTTTGCAAATGCTTGCTGCGTGGTCATTTTCAGTGTCTAAATTACACTCAGTAGAGCTTTTTTTTTGGCTCCGCCGTGGAGTGAGAGCGGATGACAGCAGCCTTCTGGACAGATTGCTAAATGAAAGCCGGATTGAACCAGGATCGGTGTTGACTCTGCAGATGAGCAGACAGAACCTACCTGCTGTGGGCATACTGTCGCTGAAGGGAACCTAAACTTAGAAAAGGGAGCAGGCTAACAATGCGTAGGATACTCTTATGCCAGCCTCCGCCAAACATTTCCAATATAATTCTCGCAAATTCCTTACTTTGAAGTAAACTATTGGAAACATTTTTCCAAGCCAGTGAGCAAAAGCAGAGTCAGATGGAGCGAGGGCTATCAAACACACTTACGCAGTTCTCACAGCCCTAAACAGCTTCCAGCCAAGGGAGCAAATAGCATCTGAAATATAACAGATTCTCCACCTCTCAGCTGTGCACACAAGCCCCATAAAAGCATCAGCCTAGAGGCAGCCAAGAGGCTCAAAGCAGTGGCCCTGGGAAAACTACTTGGGCCCACTCTGATGCTACTAATGCATTTGCCAATTGTTATAAAGTCCAAATTGAGCACAGAGGCGGGGCTGCTGGGGAACCAAGAACTTGAGTGCCCTTTCTACTTTGTGGAATCTAGGTTGCTCTTGTAATTGGTTTTGACCCGTGAAACAGGTAATCCAATATCAGCAGTTTAAAAGGATAAGCCCCCAAAGTCTTGGAACATCTGGTCTTTACTTTTGAGAGCCCAGGTGCTGTATGCAGCTCGGGTTGATCTCTTTGAGGATTAAACAAAACAAAACAAAGACAAATAAAAAATAAAACAAGAAAACAAAAACAAACAAACAAAAACCCAACCCAACCCAACCCAAAAAACATATATAGAAAGATGCCCATGGTGGGTGTGTTGAAACCACGGCTGATCATGCTGAAATACCAGATTACTGCAGGAACTAGAGCCACCTGGTGCAACAGAAGCAGGGGGATTGCCTGAATGAGTGCAGTTCAAATAGCCATCTTCCCATATTGGAGGAAATTAATGATCATTGTTTTAAACTACAAGATGGCAGGGTGTGTGTGTGTGGGGGGGCGTAGTTGCCTACCAGCAATAAAGACAGTAAGCCAGCAAAATATTGGACAGGAATAATCAATTATATTGTAAGAAATATCGTTCTTCTCCTTCCTTACTCTGAGGACTTCAGGAAGTAATTCACCCTTTCTGTAGAGTTTTCATAACACCACCAACTACTCTGAGTGATGGGGGCGATAGTTCAATGATTAAAATGTTTGCCTCATAAGCTCCAGAACCAGAGGTCCCCAGGATCTATGTGAATCTAGGTAGGTGTGGTGGTTATTCATTTGTTATTTGTTCTCAGCCTTCTGAGAATAGAGAATAGAGAATTCTCAGAGTGAGTTGGCTAGCAAGACTAGCTTTGTAGATGAGCTCTGGGTTTGATTGAGAGAGCCTATCTGGATGAGTAAGCAAGTGGTTGATAATGACTTGTGGCATGGACCTTGGGTCCACGATCTGCCTTCCACAGGTGCTGGGTGCCCACGCACAGGCAATTGGGTGTCTTAGTTAGGGTTTTACTACTGTGAACAGACACCAAGACCAAGGCAACTCTTCTAAGGACAACATTTAATTGGGGCTTGTTTGTAGAATCAGAGGTTCAGTCCATTATCATCAAGGCAGGAGCATGGCAGCATCCAGGCAGGCATGGTGCGGGAGGAGCTGAGAGTTCTACATCTTCATCTGAAGGCTGCTAGCAGAATATTGGCTCCCAGGCATCTAGGAAGATAGTCTTAAAGCCCATGCCCACAGTGACACCTACTCCAACAAGACTACACCTTCTAATAGTGCCACTCCCTGGGCAGAGCATATACAAACCATTACATTGGGCATTACATTTTATTTCACATAATAAGATAAAAATACTACGTAGATGTATGAGATGATGTACTTAAGCTTAGAAAGTGATCCTCTTCTCTTTAAGTTCTTGGTGGACACTGAGAAGCATACATACCAAGCAATGAAATACTAAGTTAAAATATATTTTGTTTAATAATAGAGGAACTTAAATACTACAGGCAGTGTTGAAAGTGGTATCATACAGTTTTAAGAAACCTGTCACATCATGTAGTCATCTAACAATAACAATTTTCATTTTCCTGATGCTTGTCTTCAGTGACTCATCAGACTTTTAAACCATTAGGTTATCTAGCAATAAGTCTCTTAAAATGCCACATTCCCTTAAAATATTCTAATTACTACATGTTTATTTATTTACTTATTATGCTTGTGACTTGTTAGAGGACAGCTCATGGGAGTTGGCTCTCTCCTTCTACCACTTAGGTCTCAAAGTCAATTACCCACTGAGCTGTCTCACTGGTCCTTACCTGCTCACCTCTAAGACCTCTGGCTTCACCAACTCTCAGTGCAGAATCTCAACTTCAACCTCGTGCTAGTAGGTCTTCTGCTTTGAGCTCCTCCTTTTCCTCTCCACATTTGTCTTGGAGCTGACGATCAGAGTTTAATTCCCAGCACCAACACTGAGTGGGGCACAGCTGTTTATAACGAGCTCCAGGGGATCTGATGTCCCCTTCTGGCCCCTCTTGGCATTCTTCCACAAGTGGGAACACACACGGACAACACTCATACACATATGCACATACAAAGAAAACAATCTTATATTAAGCACCTGCCAAATATTTAGCAGAACATCTACATATTTAAATGATTTCAACTGTCATTTTACTTAAGTTGATCTACATCCCCAAGTAGAGGGTGTAAAAAAGTAGAAAGTGTGGTGAGAGATACTTCTAACCATAACGTGTTGCTCAGGTAAAGATCCCCAGAGAAAGGACTCTGGCCAAGTCAGCCTCGTTATTCTCCTGCGGAAATTACCGGTGGTGAGAGAAAGGCTAACTGAGTTCTAGCCAAGGTTATGCTCCAGATCTCCAGAACCTGCTAATTATGCCGTGTTGCTAATCGTGGCAGACCACAAATTATCCCATATGAAAGATTAATGGTATTAGAAATAAATGGAATTTAACAACTTTATGATGATTAATTACAGACAAGGCAAAATTATGTAAAAGGATGAATGGCCCTGATTCAGACTGGGTGTAAGTAGGCTAACTCAAAATTACCAACTGTCACACTGGAAAGGAAGATTCAGAGCAAGGAGGGGAGCATTTAGTTTAGAGTTCTATGAAGAGCCAAGGAGAATCTCCTGACTCATTCACACAGATTCTCTATCTTGAAAGTGTAGCAGGTGTAGAGAAAGTGCTGTGTTCCGAACTGAACGAAGTTTGTGTAGAGAGCCATGTAGGCAAAGTTTCTGTGAAGCAGGAAGCTCCTAAAACCAGAGCTCAATCAATCTGGGCAAGAAAAACATGCTTTTGAGTCTCCTCTTAGTGACTCGAGGACTGGGAGTGGAAAGATAAAATAAGACCACAGCGTGCAAAGAAACGTTTAAGAGAATTTGAGTAAAAGGACGTGATTGAAGAGGCTTCACTGGGAAATTGCTTCATATTTCTAGAAAATGGGTTTAGATGACATTAGACATACCTGGAAATTGGAGTCCTGGAAATAGTAACATCCTCCCAATGAGTAGGTAGACGACGGCACTTCATAAGAAATATGGAACTTTCTAGCAATATAGTTAATAAAAAGAACAAAAGAAGATCTTGATAAAAATTGCTACTTGTCTTGAACACCACTCGGAAAACCAGTTAGGGATCAATGGAGGATGAGCTGAAATGTTAAGAAATCCAGAGAGAAACATTTTGACTGTGCTTGTGACATATGTGTGCATGCATGAGTGTGTGTGCGTGCGCGTGCACTTCTGTGCATGTCTGTGTGTTTTACCCAAGAGACATTTACATTACAGCTCAAAGACAGTAGAAGGGACTGTCTGGGTCCCTGTAGCCAGCCTGAAAGAAATGAATAGATTCTAAAAAGACACTATAACTATCAGACTACCAAAACAATGAACTCCAACAGATTTTTATTTCCCTTGTAGTTTCCTGCTTGGAGAAGAAAAGCATGGAAATGGTTCTCTTCAGAAAAGAGATTCACAGCCTCATAGAGACAAAGGTGGGAGGATGACAATCAAGATCACATCTAGGCCAGGGCTGCTTAGATATGAAGATCCAGGCTTTCTCCCCATCTTTTAACCTCACTTCCGAATCCCAAAGTTGGAGCTTGGGAGGTCCCTGTATCTCATTGTCCCTCTTCCAAATGTGGCCACATCGAATATCTTTCCCCCCAGCCACTTCACTATTAATTTGGCTCTTTAAACTGGCTTCCGTGGGATGGGTACCTAAGTCTGGCTTCTTGATGTACATGCTGTGACCCTCAAGTTTGTTAACCGAAGGACAAAGCCTAGTGGAATGTGAGTTTTACTTCTGAAGACTCCATAACCAATGAGTCAAAGGATGGAGCTAAGTTTTCACACAGTCGAAGTGACACGGGAGAGGTTCGAACTGGGTATCTGGAATCTCAGAGAATAACTCATGCTGCTGTCATTGATTGACACAAAGTGTTTCTTAGTCCATTTCTGCTGCTGTGACAGGATGCTTTAGACTGGCAATCTCTGTGTAGCAGGCATAGATGTTTCAACCTTCTGGAGGTTCAAGTGTGAGGCAGCAGCTCACTGATGCGTGGTGAGGGCTTGCTCTGTGCTCCACAGAAGGCATGCACTGCTGTCTTCTCACTGGCGGAGTGATCAAGAATCTTGAGGTATCTTTTGAAATGGCATCAATTCCATTCCCGAGGGCTCTCTGCTCTCAAGGCATAAGCATTCACCAAGACTCTTGTCACCACATATGCTCAAGGTTAGCTTTCAACACATGACTTTTGTAAGAAAATCACTGTGGTAATACAACAATGGAGTCCATGCCAATACGGTTCAATAGTAAAAGAAAATAGTCCTGAGAACAATGGAGGATTAAAGCATGGCTTGAGGTCAGCTTTCTCTGATTAACATAAATTCACATTGCCTTTTGTGAAAGGTAAAATCTCAACAAAAAACTAGTGTTTCTTTATTTACTACCTTTGTGTGTGTGTGTGTGTGTGTGTGTGTGTGTGTGTGTGTGTGTGTGCTTGTGGAGGTGAAAGAACAATTTGTAGAGCTGGTGCCCTTCTTTACCATGTTGGGGATCTAATTTGTGCCATCAGGTTTGCTTCCCCTGACCCAACAAAAGGTTTTAAAGCTCCACTTACCCTAGCTGACCTGTACCTCCTTTTCTTTTCTCTTCTGCATCTTACTCTCTTTCCAGACACACATTTAGCCTATTTTCCTAGCATCCTACTTCAGACATCTTCTCCACTGTTTCATATCATCTTAATTCCCAAACACTCCTAGGAAGATCTAGAAGTAGAAGGGTTAGTCCATCAGTTACAGTTATTTAAATAATGTCAAGGGTTCTTATGTTCTGAGCATGGTTTCAGTATACTGTTCCTATCTTTGTGTCAACCTGCAAAGTGAACACACACACACACACACACACACACACTCACACACACACAAAGAAATATACGCAAGCTTTCAATCTACTGTCTGGAACAATTTGTTGTTATCTTGGCAGGATTGGAGCCATAAGAACTAAGCAGACAATGGCAGGATGAAGTAAGTGCACATGTGTGTAAGCCCACCTGAGAGAGTTGGTAAAGATGTTCCCATTAATACAAGGAAAATAGAGCAAGACTTTCTGTCCCATCTTACGTCTTATATTACTATCCATATTTCGCCTTACATTTGATACAATCCTGTGAAAAATTGTTCATCCCAGAATTACAATGATGTCATTTTCTGGTGATGTAAATCATCACCAGAAAAAGGTACAATAACAATAACAACAACAACAACAACAACAACACACACACACACACAAATGTATGCTAAATCATTATGAAAGACATTTTTATGAAATCTGCATGATATGGTACTTTTCTTGTACAAAGAAGGAAGTGGTGGCCTGAGGGTGGGTTAGTTAGTTAATTAGTTAGTTGTTAGTTAGTTGCCAGTGTCCATAGCTGACTTTCAAGATCTAGAGCGGTGTAAACCTATTTATGTTCCCCCCAACACCCACATTCGTCTGAAAGCTGTTATGTCGAGAAAACCGGAGCCTACTCACGCATCTGAAATTGTGAGGCCAAATGAGAGTCTCTTCCCTTTAACTTGTCTGGGTTGAGCATTTCGTCACTGTGATGAAAAGCTGACTAGCACAGTGTTGAAAAAAATTTTGATTGGGAAACGGAAGGAGCTTGTCATACGTACACTCCATGTGGAGAACTGTCCTTAGGCCTGGGCATTCTGGGGGCAAATTCCTGAATTTGTCCTGAGTTGTGGGAGGGTGGGATGAACACAACCCAAAGGAGTAGGCTCTGGCCTGGTGAAGACAATGCTTCCGTGAGCTAAGCTTGCATCAAGAGTGTTAGATCTCCTTCCATGAAGATGGTGGACAGAGGCTCAGCTGATGGGCGAGTTCAGCAGTCTCAGGAGGTGCTTGCAGCTGTGACCTAATAAAATAGCTTTGGTAGCACTGGACATATCTGTATCCAGCGAGTTGGCCTGCTGAAGAAATGTTTTGTATGCCAAACTTACAATTGGAAATAGTGGAAACGCACATATGTTTGGTTGTCTTTTCAGGAATAGGCAGGCGTGTGCTCAGACCATTATACTTCCTCATAAAATTCTTTCATTACCTATACAGCCATGGGTGTCCTCCAGTATCTCATTAGGTGTGCAGTCAAGGAGGTCCCCTCAGCTTTCATGCTTTGTGCAACTGTCTTGAGGTTGTCTGAGTAGCGCTCTAGGATTTCCTATGATTTCCCTAACCAGAGCCAAATTGCCCATCCCATATTTTATTCCTAGAAAGATCCTTGGCTTTAAAAATGATGAAAAATATATTTTCTTGGAGCGTTTTAGGGTCAAAACCTAGTTCCTCAGAAGTACATTGCATTTCTGCACTTCTCAATTCATAGGAAATTCTGTCAGGGCCAATAGTCAATACTTCATCTCTCCATCCATTCATTACTTTATCCATCCATCTAGTAAGTATTTACTCGACATCCACACTCTTTTAGAGAGTAACAAGGGGTGGAGGGGGTGTTGAAAGGTAACATTTGCAAAACCCCTGTTTTTAATGTTTTAACCAAAGGAATTGAAAAGCAAATAATTTGGAGTCATGTGTGTCCAGCCTTTTTGACACAGCAACAGGACGTTGTCATCTACACGGTTTGTGCTTTAAAAATGGCTAAATTTGAGTTGTAAAAATTGCAAAAACAAAGTCTTAGTGTTTTGACTCAGTTCATAATTTTGTATGGGGCTGGATTCACCGCTGTCCTTGGCTGAATGAGGTTGTCTGTGGCCTGTGGCCACAGGTTGGATCTACCTGATGGAATGCTATAAGTAGAAGATAGGAAATAAAATTATTGCTGGAGAAAAAGTACAGATGTGCAACTAATATTTAGGTCCTTGGCCTCATGACCAATTCACTTCCTTCTGGACTAGAAAAGTTACAGAGCTGAGGGGGAGGCCAAGGTGGAAGCATTTTTGTTACCTGAGCAATGCTGTCATTTCCAGGCCTGACGAGCCTGCTCTGCCCTCACTCACTCTCAGATAAAGGCTGTGACCTGAAGTCGCTCAGAGATCCCTGGGCAAAGGGTGATTCAAGTGAGAATTAAATGCCCATCTCTGTGCCTGTCATGGGGAGAACATCTGTCGCCAAGGAGAGGGAAATTAGATATAAATAAAACTCTAGAAGGAGAAGCAGAAACAAAAACTATGCTCCATTTAAGACTGGGATCACTTTGTCTTGCTGGAATACCTGAGTATATGTTTTTTATAAAAAATATGAATAGGCAAGGCCTCGCTGCATGCACGAGATGTCCCGGTGACCTCACCATGCCAATCACATATGGCTAAGAACATCACCTAACTGGCCATTTGGCCTGAGTTTCACTTCTCAGCTATAGAACAACAGATGGACATTTCATAAGAGAAATCCAATTAAGGGCCTTCTAGAAAATATGCTTGGAAGTTGGTCTTTAACCTCCTGTCTCCCCCGGGCTTCCTTGCTGCCTCGGGAGTGTGTGTCACATACAACCACTTTCCAGTTTATTCATCGAGGCAAGTTCTCCATGCCATTTAGCAATTGGCTGCTATACAATTTGTTCACTAATCCAAGCATCTCAAACACCGAAGCTGCTTATCCGCATACCTTCTTGTGTTTCAACATAAGGACTGGTTATAGTCTACAACCAACATGACTTCTTGCTGTTGTTTTTGTTCAATATCTGTGGACCTTCCATCTACTAGAACATGAGATGTAGAAAGGCAAATGCTCCGTTTGTTCCCTTCCGATGTAACTCCAGTCTCTGAGTGAGTGACCCCATACACACTGAGTGAACACCAGGCAGAAAGTTTGGGCCCTGGAGAGACAGAGGTCTCTTGAGTTCCGAGAAGCCAACTTGAAGTGTGTAGAGAAAACTGCTTTGTTCCACTTGGTGTGTGTAGCCTTCGGCCGAGAGCTCAGCTTCACTTTATCTGTTTCTCCAAAGAGGCTCTTTGATTGGAGGAAGTGAGGCACCATTGATTTAGAATATTGCTGAGGTAAGAGCGTATATAGATAACACTGAGAGTAATTGTGTGTCCTTCACATGCAATTCATTCACTGCCTGTCCTGCTTTTAATTCCCTAGCAGAACAATCTAGTAGCAAAATGAAGTGTATAGAAATGGACACATTTTAGGTTTTGCCAAAAGAAAGTGGCTAGATCGCCACAGATGGGTTTCTTTCACTAGGAGAGGGGTGTTCCAGGTATTTGAATCCTCACATCCTTTATGAATTGGCGCAGGTGTGTCGTGTAGAACACAAAGGAATACGCAACAAGGGAATTCTATAAACCTGTTCGAGGGTCTGCACATTGTTCACACCTACTGCATGAAATGCCAAAATCCTTGGTGGATTTCAGCCATGTGATACCGGCCTTGGGGCATTCTAAACATTCTCTCAGCTGAAGTCAGTATCAAGACCTGGGTCCCATGTGTGCCAGCTGAGCAGAGCTTGATCAAGTGAGCCAGCATGGCATGAAGACACAGAGCAGCGAATGGTTGGTGAATGGGGAGAAGAGTGAGCTTCTTCTTTAGCAATGAAATCTGCATGTCTACTGATGACGTCCCTTAAGGATGCATGCTCAGTGTCAACCTCTGCTGTCCATTTCCGACTGGCCATGCATATATTAACCAGCTGGAATGAGTTTCGTGCCATTGAGAGTTATCTTTCGGTGCATTGCCACCACTTCTGAGCCCTATCTTGTTTTGGCCTTTGGTTCTTCGTGGTAGTGTATTCCTTTCTCCCATCCTCATTGGTCAGGAGCTCACCCCGATCTCCAGCATCACGTGGACTTTCTGTGCTACTCCACTCAGAAAGGATGGTGTTCATATCCTTCTCTGGGAGTTCAACCTGAACCCATTTATCCTCCCAGCCCTCTAGGCTCTTGCCTCCTTTAGCGATATTCATTGGCAGTTTTTGTTTGTTTGCATGTGTCAGTGTATGCCATGCCCTTTTGTATGTGTGTTTACATGCATGTGGGTTCATGTGTGGAAGCAAATGTGAGTGCCAGGCATATGGAGGTCCGAGACTGACATCCAGCCTTAATTTCTCATCACTATTCTTCGAAGCAAGGTTTCTCACTACATGCAGTATGCTAAGATCCCTCACTGAATTCAATATAGTCCGTCTGTCTGATCAGCTCAGTCTCAGGATCCCTTGTTTCTATCTTCCTTGGAATTGTAGGGAAAAGGGGATTTCTTACCCACTTGATGTTTATATGGGTGCCGGGGTTCCAAACTCTGGTGCTCACACATGCACTTGACTCTCAGAGCAATCTTCAAGAGCATGCGGCATGAGTGCAGCCCAACAGGCACTCACACAAATAACAATAAATGGTAAACTAAAAGAAAGAAAGGTCTGTGTTTGAATTAAAATTTGAATCTATAATTGTCATCGGGACAGCCTGTGAGCACATAACTACTACAGGATGGCATGGATCGCTCTGAGCATATTGTGGGCTTCTCGGTATGCTGAATGCAGAAGGCGCTTCCAGTGACCCCAATTTAGTGCTATTTTTGCTGATCGCTTGACATTTCCAAGAATAGTGTTAATTAACCTCCCTCCAGCCAGAGAGTCTAGCGGGGGCTGCACATTCTCCACAGTGTTTCTGCTAGGTGGCACGCTGGTCCTAGCTGATGCTACGATGGTTAGTTAGTGTTGCAGAGCTGGCTAAGTGGGAGGCAGAGTGACTGTGCGTTCTTACGTTGTGGGACGTTCAGGTGGGAATGGGTAGAGTCTGGGAGTGTCTGTCAGGAGCATCAAGGCACACTGCTCTGAAACTGAATTGGAGCTGCAAAACAATTAGCAGAAAGGTGCACCCATTGGATGTTTAGTCCAATTGTGATGTGTACAATGATGCCTCCTTGACAGGGCTGATTTTCTTAGAAGTTGTACAAAGCAGTGTCTCTCTCTGTGTGTGTATGCATTGTTTTGAGATTTTTGTATGCACATATAGTAATATTTGTACACATGCCCATATATCTTTATGAAATAGAATAATGGAGTACAGACAACATATTCAGAAGATATAATTAATTTCTGAGTTCTCCCTTTTATCAGCTGCCTAAGTACTATTTACATAGATTTACAAAATGGGGGTAATTGTTTAGGACTCATGAAGTCTTGTTTTATCCTACATATTGAGAATTACACTAGTTTATTGTGAATATTTGCAAAGGGTGTGTGGGGGTCAAACGGCCTGGCAGATGGCTCAGTGGGTAAAGGCACCTGACCAAGTCTGACTATCTCAGCCTGATTTCTGCAACCCACAGGAGGAATAGAACTGACTCCTAAAGGTTATCTTTTAAAATCCACAAACGTGCCACAGCAGATATGCACACTTCTAGGGGCTGATGCACACATGCATTTTACACACAAACACATAAATTAACACAAATTATTTTACAAAATTGTGATTATATCCACATATGTTCATGGGCAAAACATAATGTGTAGAAATTATGATCTTTTTGTGAGCATGTACACATATTTATAAGTAGTATAAATTGTCAAATGAATTGAGTTAGATTTATTTTCCAAACCAAAAATAAGAATTTGTGATTAAACTTAAGGTTATAACATGAAGAAGTGGAGATACATAAAAGTATTGCTTGGTCAACTTGGATATGCTCCTTGCACTGTGAAAGTATTTGTATGTCGTTGCACATACCTGAGGGTGTGGATCTGGATTACCGATGTCCTTCTCAAGGGGCCTGGAGGTGGATGGCTGTTGAGACTGGAATATTACAAATTAAAGATCAGTCTGAACAATTTAGTGAGATTCTGTCTTAAAATTAAAAAAGACACATAAAAATGCAGGAGATATAGCTCAGTCGTAGAGCACTTATGTAGCAGAAGCAGCGTCTGGTCATTGTGAAGGAAGTGAGACCACTGAGACCAGCAAAGAAGAGAGAGGTGAAGCAAGAGGGGCTACCTGGCAGAGAGAGAGAGAGAGAGAGAGAGAGAGAGAGGCTACCTGGAGAGAGAGAAATGGGAAGTCTGAGTATTTGGCTTGGGTTAGCATGTACTGTGGCAATATGGGCCAAATGCAGAACCACTGAGGCACCGTGAGAGACCTCAGATCATCCCACACAGCATGGAGGAATGGAAGAGTATTTGGGGGATTCCAAGCTTATAGCAAACACATGGCTTTGTTGACTTGTAAGCCCTTGTTTAGATATGATATTTGCCTGTATATGATTGCTAACACTATTAATATTGATCATCATTATGTCTTGGTTTTATGAAGAAATTTCAGTCCTGAGAATCAGACAGATTCTGTAGGGTGTAATATATGCTGTTGCATTGTTATTGTTATTATTATTATTATTATTATTATTATTATTATTATTATTATTATAGTTCATTTTGGAGATGAATGTGTGCTTAGTGGGTAACCCTGACTATATAAGTCTAATGACCTCAGTTAGATTCCCTAGGAGCTACCTGATTCATTATGGAAGGAGAGAGCTGACTCCCGGGAGTTGCCCTCTGACCTTCCCATGCTCACTATGGCTCCTGCATCTGCACTGCAACACAAAATAATACCGAGTAACAATAACAGTAATGATAGCTGTATAAAGGAGGTGGGGGCTACCGGCATCGCATTAGGTTGCAGAAAATAAACCAACCTGCTGTGAGTGTTAGGAGTTTCTACAACAATTCTTATTTTATAACGCTTTCATGTTTACAGAAATATTTGATATTTGGTAAGAGAGCCTCATGGACCCCACATTTACTTTCCTATATCATTAACCTGCGCGTTATGGTGTGCTCCACAAGAACCCAGACCACTTACCAATTTATTTAGATAGTCCATGACTTCATCAGCACTTTTGACTTTATTGAACTCAAATTCTGTGTGTCTATTTTAAAAGCTGTTTCTGATTCTTATGTTTAAAATTTATTACAACTCGTTATTGATGTTAATGTCTAATTTCAATCTTCCTTTGCTGTTTCATAAGAAAACAATTGCAGGTTAATAGACTCACTGGAGGAAAGGTGTTTGCTACCAAACCTGATAACCCGAGTTTAATCATCCTGAGACCCATATGTTGAAGGATGAAGGATGAGAACTGACTCTCAAGTTTTTGTCCTTGAACCCCTATTTGCATGCCATGCTGCACACACACACACACATACACACACACACACACACACACACACACAATTATTCCTATGACTTTGCTATACTGTACACCTATGAGTTCCAGAAGATTTTAGATGACTTTTGACATGGAGTATCTTTGAATAAACAGCTTCACTAATTTCCTTTATAATCTGAATACCTCCTTTTACATTTTCTTTAAGGTATTAGCTAAGGCTACCTGCATAGAGTTTAGCAAAATAGTGGAAGAGAACAAATTGCCTTCTAGTATCAGGGACATAGCATCTGTTACATTCAATATGACGCTTGATTGACACCAGAAGGAAAATCCAACAGTGACACGAATAAAGCTCAGTGTTGTGTGGTCCTGAGTCTCCTCCACCTTAGTAAGTCCCCATGTAAGCAGCAACTCCCACTCCATGGGACAGACTGAAAGCCATTGTGAGATGAGTAACTTTTCTCCAAGGGGGACAGGCTGCTGGGGAAGCCATTTTCTATGAAAACAAATGCTATGATGGAGAACGTTGTATGTAATATGCTTCTCAATGCTCACCTCTTCTGTACTTAGTCATTACTCTCCACTCCCTCTGCCATAAGCAACTGTCTCAGATCTTCACCTTGAGAGCCAGGAAGGGATTCCAGAGGCAAACACCAGGGACCTGTGGGAACTCTCCGAGACCAAAGTCCTCAGAAGCTTCTAAGTACTAAGACACTGGTAGATATGCTCACCTTGCAGAAGGCAACAGCTACCGGCTACCTTTCTAAACAGTCCCTGATACTTTATAGTTCTAGAAAATTCTAGTGCCCATCAGTAGATCTAGGCCTCCCTGATTTCAGAAGAGCAGTTGTTTTCCCTGACATCTCAGGTCTCCAAGGGGACAAGAAAAATCACCAGCTCGGAATTAGTTCATGTTTATCCCCCTGTGACCCAGGCAGGAGATTAAATGCAATAGCCCTTACATGCTGGAACTTGCAGAGATCTCATAGCGATGCGATCTCAGAGACATGCTTCTCCTCAAGGTTAGCATTGAGCTTTCCAATAGACACAATGTCTATGTACTCTGAACTAAGTCACACAGGGAAAGAAATGGGCCCCCACACTTGACTGTGACTCCTCACTTCAAGGCCAGGCTATATTTTCCTTGCCTGAATGGGGATGGAGGCCTCTATGCTTCTGAGAGGCATTCAATCTACCACACTGAGAAACTGACTGCTTGGACGAAACCTTCAGTTTAACTCGCCGATCTGCTTCAATTGTGCAAAGAGAATCTTCCCATTACAAAGCTAAATTCTTCCTCTCTGCAACTCAGTTGTCCTAATTCTGAACAGAGGTAGCCATGTGATGTCCCCACCAGAGTCTTCCATGGTTTCTGTGTCACGTTCCTTGATTGAGCATCTCTGTTGACCCCCTCCCTTCTCCCCCACATGCTGACCTGATTTCCATTCTGGATAATCTTCTTTGAGTGACCTATTTTGTTTCCTCTAAATGTTCCACATTTGATGTCACATCCACGATTAAATGTGGTCAAAGATACCAAAGGCTTGTGGGTTAGATTTCTGTGTAACAGGGATGGTGTGTTTGGGATAATTTCTACTATTCATGACTGAAGAACGTTGTGATGCCTGGACTCTTAAATCCCATGTAACTGAGACACAGATCCACCATCCAGCCTTGTGGTGACCTTACACACTCATTTTCAGGTGCAATAATATGCAATTATTCGATGAATTTTATGTTTATAATCTTTCTCTTACTAATTTTGGTGTATATGGGATCAAAACTTTTGTGGAATAATAACTTAGGCTTGAAATGTTTCTTTCGGTGGTTATTTTTTTTCCTTTGCAGAGAAATAGTTGTTACTGTCCTTTCAAATTCAATTTTATAAACCAAGTTAATAAAACAGTTATTTTTCGGGACAACTGGACTAAAAATATTCTCCAGTCCACCGCCTCACAAGTCTTTGACTTTAATGAGTTCAGACAGGAAGAACGAAGAAAACAAAAGCATTGCCCCTGTCATCTTCTGAGATCTGCTCCTGGTCACTAACCTTTCCTGGACTAAACATCTGCCACTGGGTGCTTGCTACAGAGACTCTCAGGACCACATTGTCCCCTAAGAAGCCATTTCAAGGACATTACAGGGGTTCAGGGATACCAAATACTCTACCAAAATACTGTCCTTTCTGTATCCATTTATTAATTCATTCATCCATCTATTCAACAAATATACAGTAAATTCACACTCTAATTAACAGACAAGCACAAAATTTTAAGCCAAATTAAATGATTACCTTTTAAAGACTGTATTACACCCAGTGGTTTTGATCATAAAGGAACTGTGCCCGCACAATCCATTACCCATAATTCTGCTTGGAACCTTCCAGGCTATTCCCATTCTGTGTATAGGGCTTTGAATATTTGACCGTCCCTTCTTATGCACTGGAATTTTTTTTCTCTGACAATATCTCTAAGGTTTCATTTCAGCTCTTTGGGACATTTTATTATTTAAAAGGTAATAACTTCCTTCAAACGGTGCCTTCGCATAGTTGTAGTTTTCAGTTTTCCACTTACATAAATATGCCCTTCATAATGCTTGGTTCTGTAACCAAAGCCCACATCTCAATACACACGGATGTTTCCCCTTAAACATCCAAGGCTAAAGAATATCCGTATAAAATAGAGTTCAGAAAAATCTATTCTCACTAAGTGACATTTGTTATTTTGCCAGTTATGGATTTAGCTATAACCCTTGGAGGAATGAACAGTATCTAGTGCCTGGTCACTAATAGAAATGACAGATATTTATAAATATCAAAATGGTACTTATGTTCACATCTTCATGACTCTGTTTATTAGAACTGACCATAGAACATACTATGTATCAGTGTGCTTCAGTAAAGGACAACTACAGTACTAATTTCTTGAATATACATCTGTAGTGCTGAATATCTTTATTTCAGTCTGAGTGCTTTTCTTGGTTAGCTTATATATTTTGTTCAATGTGTGTAAAAATGTTATTCTAGAATGGAGTATGTAGAACTTAATAAAATAATGAATTGTTTTATGGTGCAAAAAAAAAAGTGTTTCGAGTTCTTCATAAAATGTAATAAGAAAGTAGACCCTAAAGCAGCAGGTAACATCAGAATGCAGGATCAGAGTTTACACTCTTCTATTTTTTGAAGAATCATCATCATCATCATCATCATCATCATCATCATCATCATCATCAATGTCTGTGAGAGACAGACAGATATAGACAGAGAGATAAAGAAAAACAGAGAGAAAGGCAGATTGATAGAGAAAGAGAATGTCACATGTGTGCATGTGTCTGAAGAGGCCAGAAAATGGCATCAGATCCCATGAACTAGAGCTACAGGTGGTTG